>NC_058062.1:24747061-25094561 GCF_020085105.1 Siniperca chuatsi | reverse complement strand
CCTCAGCAAGAAGCACAAAAGATATTCAAAGCCAACCACAGCATGGACACCGAAGTACTAAAGGCCAAGGTACATCCAGCACCTTTAACAGCTCATTCTTCTGTGTGCTGCTTCTGCAACTTTTTATCATCACACATCTCCTCATCAACCACATCTGTCTCCATAATAAAGGCTGTTTGGGGAACTGGCTGTGTACAGTACCTAACACTCTAGTACTTTGGCTTACAATCAGGAATTTGTTTGTAATTGACAATTTGACATGTTAATTTCTTTCTATATATCTTTATTTACCAATTAGCCAAGAAGAAAAGATGTTCAGTTATCTAATCCATGTTGATTATGCTGTCTTTCATTTATACTTAAAAGTAAACTAACAACAACTGTTCTGCAATCTCATATTGTGGTAGATACTTTAGTTTAAATGGTTTTCAACCTGTGTAAGAATCCATATTTAAAACTTTGTGTCCGAACAACTGTTGCCTCTTGTAATACTACCAAATTTGTCTGTGCAGTACATAAAATGTACCCGAATGATTATTTGTGGGGGGAGAACAATAGTAATCAAAGGGGAAAAACCCCTCTTGAAACCATCTGTCCTCTCCCCTCTGTATGTGGTATAGACAAGATTACTCTTCTACTTTTCGGTAATGTCAGAAATCCTATTATGGTCTCCTTCCTTCTTTGTGATATGCACGCGGTGTTATGTCTGTGTGTAGCTACTGGGACTAGGATCGGCCCTGCTGGACAACGTTGATCCGAACCCAGAGAACTACGTGTGTGCTGGAGTGATCCAGACCAAGAGCCAGCAGGTTGGCTGTCTGCTAAGACTGGAGCCAAATGCCCAGGCACAGGTACAACACACAGGCTCACTGAAAGCTCACTGCTGAATCAATCTTTATGGTTCAGTGTCCCACTAGTCAGTAAATATTGGAGATGATAAATACATTTGAAAGTTTTCTCACCTCTAGATGAAAAATCGAATGCAGAATAGAAGGTTAGATGTAAAACTCTACTAATACGTGGACAATTCTCCAATCCTGTTATTGATTGAGTTTCAGACTCATTGGGTTTAGGCTCCTGTTGTATTGTTCCTGGTCTTGTTTCCAAAAGTTTGGACCTCTATGCAGGAACACCACCCCAAGTACTCATTTGATGTCATCACCACTGAGCAAAGTATGTGTTTCCATTTCAGGCACACAGGAACGCCCTTTACTTTGACAGCTTTCCTGTTTGCGGTTATTTGAAAAATGGACATGTTTCATTTACATAGTTGACTTTATTGTTTAATTAGCAGAGACAATGTACTAAAAACCCTCTTGGGCTTTTAGGGTGGGGATGCCTCACCGCTTTTACTTTCAGACCCTTCTCATTCCTTCTCCCTTGGCCTGGAGTGAATAATGGCTCTCCTAACTGTGTGTGTGTGTGTGTGTGTGTGTGTGTGTGTGCAGATGTACCGTCTGACTCTGCGCTGCAGCAAGGACTCCGTATCCAGGCGTCTCTGCGAGCTGCTGGCCCAACAGTTCTAGAGTCCAGACCTGTACCGTGACCAGTACTCCCACCACCCCCACCAGCGACTTCTTCCTTCGAGCCCTCCTGCCACATCTCTCCTCCTCCCTCCAACAAAAAATCTTTGAGTAAAAAAAAGGTGTAACCTACATAAGGGAAAAAGCAGCCACTGCTAGCAGCAGCGGCAATATTATTGTCATTATTCTTGTCCCAGATTCTGATTCCAGTTCATCTTCTACTTGTTTATTAACATAATGCTCTTGTTTTTGTTGGTGTTTACCTGTGTAGCTGGTGCGTGTGTGGCCAGAGTGTGTGTGTGTGTGTGTGTATTTGTGTCCCATGGTTGTACTGGGGTCCCATTCTGCCCCATCCTGACTGCTCTGTAGTACTGATTCTATGAGTGTGTGTGTGTGTGTGTGTGTGTGTGTGACATTTCATTTGAATTGGTAAAACAGTCCTTAAGTGGGTAAAATGGGTGAACCTGTTCATCACCCACATGCACTCATCCCCTCCCTACACACACACACACACACACACACACACACACACACTAGTATAAGGCCTCCATGATTTGTTGTGGTTTTGGTGGGACCCACTAATGAAGTGAGACCTGAGGGTCCAGCATTCTGACTCGGCCTCTTCTGCCCACTCATTTCCATCAAGCATTCCCAGTGGAAATGCACTTAAGGCGTTGGGATCCTCTTTGAGACCCTCAAGCATGAGCCCCCTTACTTTTCCTCTCAATGACCTGATTCCTCTCCTGAAGCCCTGTAGCCCTTCATTTCAGTGAACTAGTACATGTTTATGTTATTGATGTGTATGTATGTGCCAGTGTATTACTTTATTTCTTTCTGAGACATTCCCGTCATGCTGGTTTAGAACGCCTGTTATTATCTAACCCGAGCCGCCCGAGTAGAAGGATGGCACAGAATGGACGCTATGTAGACGACGGGCACAGGGACGACACTTGCAGTGTTAAAACAGTCTTTTAGACCCTTTTGAGCCTGTCTCATCCCCTGCCTGGGAGATAGCTCCAGGTGCTTACGTTTGGAAAAGCTTAGGGAAGCGTCTGTTATTGGAGGTGGGGAAGGTTATCAGATGTACACTAGGCAAGCAAACCGCAAAGTTCTCGTCACTGTAGTCTTTTCTCTTAAAACTGACTGCTGATAAAACGTAAATCTCACCTTTGTGCGGCTTGTCCTAGTAGGTCTCCAGTGCATCACACAGAGGTGAGATGTGTGCTTTACTGTTAGCATTTTCCAGCAGCATGCTTTGGTTTTACAAGAGAGAAGACTTCAGTGACGAGGACTAACTGGTTATTTGGCAAATGTCTGTCTCTCTGGTTAAGTTCCCCAGCTCTGTGAAAGAGCAGGGCACAGCTGCTTTCCTGAGCTTTTCAATGGGAAGCACCTGAGACTGAGGATGAGACAGACAGATGACTACATCTTAGAGCCATCATGGCTGCAGAGGAAGCTGGTACTGGCTTGGGTTGCTGCGCCAGTGTCTATATGGAGTCCTGTTGATTAGTACAGCCTTAGCTGTGATCAAATAGGTGCACCATCAGCATCTAAAGGATATAAGCGTTTTGTAGTCAGGCAGTGAAGCTCTGAACAGATGCTGAATCAGCACCAACATAGGTATGAGCTCGTTCCATCCCAGGCTGGACAGAGAGATCGGTCTGATATACGTATGTGCACATTCATATTCCTGCTTCTCCAGCCAAGCATTTATAGAAGGGATCAATGCCAACAAATCTGATGTGCACACAACCACTACAGTAAATGTTTAGAGAACAGTGATGTTCAGCAACCTCAAAATGTTTAGATCCATGCTTCCCCATCTTTCTAACTCTTCCCGAGCTTCCTCCCATGCACAAACACTGATGTTGTGGGAGAGGACAGGATGTAAGACACCCAGATGTCCATTACAACTACAGGGGACTCGGTATATGTGTGTGAATGTGAGTGTGGCTGTAAGCAGGTAAGAAAAGAAAAAAGCCTAAAGACATTTCTAATACATGGTCACATTACATTCTGTGGCTGCGCAGCAATCACAGGACATGGAGCGTTGTAGTGGAAAATGTAGTCATTCTGTGAGTGTGTGTGTATGTGAGTTTGTGTGTGTGTGTGTGTGTCTATGCAGTATCCACTAGCTAATGCAGCCTCATGTATCGGTGTTAAGAACCTGTCCAATACCTGTGTTAGAATTAAGATTTACTCTAATGAAAAAAAATGTGAAAGTAAAACTATGCCATATATCCGACACGCCGCCTCCTGTCTTGTGTCACAGCGATCCATGATGACAGCAGCTTCTCCGAGTACAGCACACGTACAGTAGGCGGTCAGCAGGATTGAACCGTATGGGAGAGGACTCCAAGAAACATGAAACAATTCCTAAACTGTTCTTACAATTTGGCAGCTGCTTGCTCAGTATTCTGAGGTACATAAAGGGAGCCCTCTGTTGGCAAGGGTGGGGTGGGGTGGGGTGGGGCTCTCTGTGTGGGGCTCTCTGTGTGGACCCCTCTTCACTCACTGAATAATATAATGGAAAGTTAAGGCCCAGTTTTAGATGTCCATGACCCCAAAACACAAACGACAAGACTCGCAAAAAAAGCTTGCTCTGGCTTTTTGTTTCCTTCCAGTGGCCGAGCTCTTGACTGTATCACAGGGAGCCGACAGACACAACACTGTAGGACACGAGCATGCCACCAGAACAGAGAGGTACACGAAAGGCTGTGCAGAATACAGCAGTGAGTGTTTAAAATCAGTAAAAACAATTAGATTCAATTGAATTGAATGTATGATTTAAAACCGTGAGTAGGGTGTGATCGTATGGGGCCCCATGGTGAGTGTGTTTAATAAAGAGCTGTGAAATCATGTCTGCAGGCTGCTGTTCAGTGCAAATCTAAAGCTATCACAGGCTGCTTGGTCTACACTGTCATTCTGATTTTAAGAACTCCCTTTATAACGCCCTTTAATCAGTGCTTAAACTCCGGAGCTGATTTTCAGATGTATTGCTCAGCAGCAGCTTGCTGTACTGAGCAGGAAATGACCCACGGACTAATGATGCCCTCGCACCGTTGGCCTAGATGGGCTTCTTGTTTGTGTCCTACTTTAGCCCTGAGACTTGTAGGGGCTGCTCCCGGGTCTGCTTCCCCATCAGTCTGGGTTCCCTGTTGCATGCTGTTTGGTATTGTGAAGGTTCAAATGGACAAGAAAAGTGACACGCGCAGCATCAACAGTTAGATGCCAACATCGCTGCGACGAGCCGCTCCTGCAGAGTCATGCTCAACATCAGGAGGATACGTCCGTCCCTCACCCAGGAGGTGGTGCAGGTTCTGGTCCAGGTCCTTGTCATCTTGCGCCTAGACTACCGCAACTCTCTTCTGGCTGGTGTGCCTGCATGTGCCATCCGACCTCTGCAGCTCATCCAGAATGCAGCAGCCCGGCTGGTGTTCAAACTACCCAAGTTCTCCCCCGCTACGCCGCTCCTCCGCACCCTGCACTGGCTACCTGTGGCTGCTCGAATCCAGTTCAAGACACTGGTACTTATCTGTCGTGCTGCGAATGGCTCAGGCCCGTCTTACATCCAAGACATGGTCAAACCATACACCCCAGCCCGTCCACTACGCTCTGCTACTGCCAATCGGCTTGCTACGAGCGGCGCCCAGCTACCGCTCAGCAAAATAACGACTGCTCCACAATGGTGGAACGAGCCCCCCACTGACAGCAGAAAGTGTACACATCTTCTGTCGCAGGCTTCACACTGTTCAGACTGCACCTTGGCCCACAAACACAACTCGAAGCAGTCATATTTGATGAAGATGTACTTTGTGAGTTTTTGGGTTGTATCCACATTGTTGAAATTGACTTATTGTAAGTCGTTTTGAATAAAAGCATCAGCTAAATAAATGTAATGTAAAAAATGATATGGGATGAGGAGTGTTGTTAAATTGGGACAGTTAAGCTTTACAATGAATATCTTTTCAAGGAATACACAACATAAGCCCAAACCAATGCTGATGCACTGCTGACTGGGTAGCGTGGGTGTGACGTCATATAAGCGGGCGTGGCATTGCGTGCAGTGCAATAATAATAAATAATAGCATTCTGATGTAAAAACAAGTACTCACTGTTTCATTGCTATATATTTTGTGATGGGATCCAACTGTTTCAAAGCGACTGGATCGGTTTGAAACTCCTTCCACCCTTTTGACAAATGTCCCTTTCTCCTGCTGTCAGTCACTGATAGGAAACAATGTGTTTGAGGAACAGGAAATATATGCTGTCTTGGGAGAAATCCGTTTTCTAAACTGGATCAAATATAATTTCTCTTAAATGTGTTCTCAGCTAGCTTGCTGGAGCTAAGCTACGAAGAGCTAGCATAGCCGTGGTTTAGCGAGCCTACCTAGGAAATATTACCGCACCAGTGTGAGCTCTAGCTAGCTATTCCCAGCCATTTTACTTGTTCTCCTAGCATGTATATAACATTTTAAAGAAATATTTTTAAATAAATAAATAGCCGTTATTATGTGAAAAAAGTGTCACTTAAGTGTCTCAGTTGTGTTGTATTCCCATTGCATGGTTATTTGAAGCCTCTAAATGTGTTTGTATGAGATTACCAGGCGTGCCGCTCTGCCGGCAGCGCCTGTGCCGCAGCTGTCTCGGGACATCGATTCTGTGTTGCGTTGTTCTTTACTTGTTCTTATGCATTTTGTCAAGTTGGGATGATTGGGTAAATTGTTGTAGAGTGCAAGTGTTCAGAAAGTGTCCCACTGTAGCTATCACCAGCGCGACAGATGTGTGTGCTGCCGGCCAGTCGGCCCCGCGCAGCCTCGGAGCGGAGGCGTCAGGAGGGGCGGTGTGAGACGGAGGCAGGAGTTGAGGAGCAGCCAGCGGGGAGGAGAAGATTCCGCGCTGTGTGCAGGTGGCCACATCTGTATGAAATGGCTCTACTGAATCGTTTAGAGAGAACTGGCGCTGCGTCTTATACCGTGCACGTGAATGTTGGTGGGGCTTGCGTCACGCTGGGCGGGAGGCCGGCGGCCTGCACCTCTGCCGCTGAGCCTCTGAGCGCGCGGATACAGCGGAGATGCGTCTGCGCGGGTGGAAGTCCGGCAAGGTGCCGATTGGCTGATGATGACATCACCCAGTCAAGTTCTATTGTTGGAAAGAGGATGAGCTCATCGTTGAGAAGCCAGTTTCAGAGAGCAGAGCGAGGACAGAGGACGCAGCAGCAGCGGACAGAACGAGTCTGGGCGAGGACGTGAGCAGGGACACTTCCAGTGAGTAATATTAGTATCAGCATTCTGCCTGGGGGGGAAGACTCTCCCTATTTGCTGGAATCGAAGCGCTAAGAGTAGGAAACGTGTGAGAGCAGCTCCCAGCCGCGCGCACTGCAGAGACGACTCAGCCTTGTGTCTGCAGCAGAGCAGAGCCTCCAGGTGTTACATGCGCTGCGTGTTGTGCTGCAGATATGGTGTGGTCCCGGGAGAGAGAGGCGGAGCGGCCCCCGCTGTCCGTCATCCTGCCGCGGCTCTACCTTGGAGCGGAGAGCGACGTGACGCAGGTACGGCACATGTACAAGGATCACTTCAGTTCAAAGTCTAAATGCTACTGAAGGCAAGTCATCAGCGGAAGGTACTTTTACTGTCCAAAAGTAAAAGTAAGCTACTCATTAGAGTGTTATCTTATTATATTGTACTGGATTATTACTGATGATGCGTTCAGGTGTAGACAGCATGTTACTGATTTGGTCGAACTGCTTACCATACAGCTGGGTAGGTCTGCATTTTACACACCGATCCCATGTTTGTATGTACAGGCTGAACCGCTGTATCACCAGACCTAGATCCTAAACCACTGAAGAGAGTGCAAATATTTCACTCTCTTGACATCCTTGTGTGTGTGTGTGTGTGTGTGTGTGTGTGTGTGTGTGTGTGTGTGTGTGTAGGACCGCCTGGCCTCTCTGGGTATCTCCTATGTGCTGAGTGTGAGCCGCTGCAGCCCCCAGCCCTCCTTTCTGCCTCGCTCCAAATATCTTCGCATCCCCATTGACGACTCCCTGTGGGACGACCTGCTGCCCTGGATCCCACAGGCTCTGCATTTCATCGGTCAGGAACCCCCAAAGATTTGTAATGCAAATATTTCCAGTACGAATCACAGTCCAGTTTCCTGTAAGAACGTGTCTCACTGTGCAGTGTGACTAAGTGTCCGTGCGTGGTGTGTGTTCAGATGCGGCCATGTCCTCCGGTGCCTCTGTGCTGGTCCACTGTGCAGCAGGGATCTCTCGCTCCCCGGCTCTGGCTGTAGCCTACATCATGTACAGCCTGGGACTGGACCTGGACCACGCCTACAGGTACACTGCTGGCACACAGACCTGAGCTGTGCGCCGATCCATCATGTCTGCCAGTGTGAAGGACGCGGCGGTCAAAGCTCCATATTTCCATCCTGTACATTAGTATTCCTACGTGAGCACCGGCAGACAGGCTGGGGGTGTGCGGTACTGGCTCTGGCGCTGCGGGCACAGAATCCGCTTAAGGAGGCGAAATCCATCTGCGGCAAAGCGCCGCAACCTCGCTGAACTTTGACACGCAGCGCGTCATGAGTGAATCGTTTGAAACGAACGACTCTTTTTAGCCAGCCGTTAATTACTGTGTTAACTCGAACTGGCTCCCTGACCGGAGCCGAAGGTCCCGCGAGTTTGAACTGGTCCCTTTTGAGGAGTTTACCGCTACAGCAGTCTGAGTTCCGATCACAGCTCTATGGCACCAATCAAATCATGCCCGCGCTCCTGCAGATGTTAACATCGCGCTCTAACATTTCCAAAATGGATTTTTGACTTGTGTGAAAGATTCAGAGTCGTAGGAGACACATATTTTCGTGTATGTTCCATGCCTTGTTTAGGCTAGTTATTTAAGGTCTACTCTTATTTGTAAATTTTGCACTATTACATATTTGCATTCATTCTCCGTGCCCTAGTTACTTGGGCAGGGCCCAGTATGAGAGCGAGCGAGAGAGATTTAATTAGAAATACTCTATTGAAACTCTAAGACAGACGTGTGGCCTTTGCGAACTCTTGGTCTAATCGTGTGGATCAGTGGGGGACTGGGGGACTCTCAAAGAGGCCCCACGGCGCCGGGCTTTGAAGCCAATTTGACATAGTGGTCAAGCGGTGCAATTACAAGTTCCCGGTCCGACAGGGGCCCAAACGCATTCTTCCCGCGCACAGTCATGGCTGCAAAATGGTGGATACTTGTTTTCTTGCGTCACAACCCCAGGAAACGACTCGTTTCTCTATCAGAATCTGATCCACTCGGTCCGATAACATTTGGAAAGTCTAGAGGAGCCGCGCGATTCAATAAGTTTATTCAATTCAATTCAATTCAATTTTATTTATACAGCGCCAATTCATAACAGAAGTTATCTCATTGCACTTTTCCTACAGAGCAGGTCTAGACCGAACAACAAATCCCGCACATTTATCCACATTCAAGATAGCGGAGGGCTAAACCGGAAGTTAGCCGGCTCGGCTGCCGGAAGTCTCTGCTGTGCGTGCTGTAGGGGCGCTGGGGCCGGGGGGGTCACCAAGGTCTGGCTGACTGGCGTGATGATTCGAGTGACTCTTTTTAGTGAGTGACTCATACAAACCCAAGCCGGTAAAAAGAGTCAAACCACCCACCACTACGCGGGTTGCCGCAGATGAACAATAGCGGGCCGTCTTGACAGTGCTGAGCTTTGAGGGGACGGAGAGCAGGAGAGTCCAGAATCGAGGAAGCTATCGTAGCTCCGTCCTGTCGGAGAATAAACCGCTCCACAACAGAGATGCGGTTTGCAGACAGTGTTGAGACAGGAGTCCAGCGATGTCATTTGAAAAAAGTCTGAACTTATTGTTCTGTTAGCGACCTAGCTAAACTAATGAGCAGTTTGCTGCAGTTTAATACATCCGTCAGTGCACGTTTGGAACATTTGCTAGTTCAAATACTCCGGTGCGTTATATTTTCGTGCCCAGCAGTACATTTAATTAGGGAATCACCTTTTGACCGCCACAGCTAACAGAATGGCGGCCATCTTTTAATCATTTATTAAAGAGTACTGTCAGGTGGCTCTGAAACTGACAGCTGTAGTCAGTCACAGGTGAAGAAAGTACCTCAGTGTCCACAGACTCCTCTGCTGTCTGTCTCAGTGCCAAAATGCGTTCCTGTGGAACTCTCTAAACATGTTTTAACAAACTCCTAATTCTCAGCTGACTGGAACTGGTTCCGGTTCAGAACCTCACAGTCCATCCGGCCAGCTTCTTGTGTAAACTCGTAGTCACTATTTCAGTTCCAGTGGGCTGGAACAGAGCCATGGCACTGGAAACCAGCACACTGTCCCGCCCGCTGTCCTACAAGTGTGGCGTGTACTGTACTTGACATGTGCTTTCTTCAGGAAATACATCTGCCAGGACCGACCTCCTATAAATGATTTCCCCTCGGTTCAGACACATTTTCTCAGCTCCGTATAACTCAAGACTTTAGTTAACAACAGAATCCCGTTGACCCTCCACACATTCATATCAGACCCAGAAGGGCCGTATATCGTTCTCAATGCGACACTCAACAACACTAACTCAACACTTGCTAATGAATACGGCTCCTTCTTTTCTTCCCTTTTCACCGGCCTGTCTAACCACAGTAATAACAGGCAGCGACTTTAATGCAGTCATTAATCCCATACATTAAATACCAATTACCTCCATCAGCCAGTCAGGAGATGGCGCTCCAACACATCGCTTCTTCAACATTCTGAGTTGAATACATTCATCAAGCCAGAGCGGGCATCCTTTATAGAACTACGTGATTCCCCAGGAACCTGGCCCGCACTGCTCTGGGAACCAGGGACTCGTTAATCAGACGCCAGGTAATCTTCCCACAAGAAAAGGAAGGCTAACGAACGAGAAAACAGACAACAAATGCTCCTTCCGCCAGTCCCACACAGGAAACTGAAAATGACCTGCGAACACACAGATTCCAACTGTCTGTATTCTAAATATAAAACTCAGTTCATATTACAAAGGCTGAGATTCAATACATTTGAATACAGCAACAAAACAGTAACATTTGTAGCAAACAAGCTAAAGCAGAACCTGCCGTCAAGGACTCTGCAGCACCTGCTACATCCCTAAGGACATAAACCACGTTTTCAGTACATTATATAACAATCCCAGCACAGCTCACACAAACTCTTTTCTAACTAAACTTGCACTTACATTAGACAGACCATTTTCATTTGAAGAATTTCATAAAGTGTTGAGTAAAATGCCAAATAAGGTTCCCCGCACAGTTCTACAGAGAGTTTTGGTCAGTACTCCTCCCACTGTTCCTCAGAATGGCAGCAGAAATAAAGGAAAATAGTAAAATACCTCAGAATATGAATACTGCAGCCATATCTGTCCACCTCAAACCAGGCAAAGACCCCACATTTCCATCACTCATACACACAGATATGAAAATGATCAGTAAAGCCATCTATTCTGCAGGCATTCATCACGTAACACAAAGACTGTTTCATCTGATGCAGCGCTATCTAAATTCTACTGGAGAAATAAAAAGCGCTCCACAGAACAGAAAGACGCACCACCATGGAGAAATGACAGCCACCCAGACCATTCCAATGTCTCCGTCAAACATCCCGACTATCAGAACCCAACACCGTGTCCCAGCTGGAGACAAAAGGGCATCGCCCATTTGAAACGCATCCTGCTTGCTCACGGCGGGATCTGTTGGGTCTCTGTAAATATCATAAAGAGTCCGGTCTAGACCTGCGCTGTAGGAAAAGTGCGGTGAGAAAACTTCTGCTCTGAGCTGGCGCTGTAGAAATACAACTGAACTGAACGGAATCTTCCACAATAGCACCTTCCTCACGTTTGGAGACGTGGTCTTGGAGCACAGTATCGGGAGGGAACATTTCCTTAAAGTATGTCATTACATCCAAACGTAGCATAACCAATAATAATCAGACTTATTGGAGACGATGTCAGCTTCTTCATCATACGATAAAACAGATCTGAACAATGTATGGCTTCCTTAGATAACTTAACGCATCCATTCATCAGTTAGATAATGATGGATACTCACATGCTAGCCAACACCGATCATGATTATTGCTCTTCTTGCGCACGCACACACTCGCAGCACGCACGCACTCGCAGCACGCACGCACGCAGTCACCGCGACACGCGCGCGCGCGCACGCGCACGCACTCGCACGCACGCGCGCACGCGCACGCGCGCGCGCGCACACGCGCACGCACACACTCGCACGCACGCACGCACGCGCGCGCGCGCACGCACGCACGCACGCACGCACGCGCACACGCGCACGCACGCACGCACGCACGCGCACGCACACGCGCGCACGCACGCGCACGCGCGCGCACGCACACACGCGCACACGCGCGCGCACGCACGCACGCACGCACGCACGCACGCACGCGCACACGCGCACGCGCGCGCACGCACGCACGCGCGCACGCACACGCACGCACGCACGCACGCGCACGCACACGCACGCGCGCGCACGCACACGCGCGCGCACGCACGCACGCACGCACACGCACGCACGCGCGCACGCGCGCGCACGCACGCACGCACGCGCGCACGCACGCACGCGCGCACGCGCGCACGCACACACGCACGCACGCGCACGCACGCACGCACGCGCGCGCGCACACGCGCACGCACGCACGCACGCACGCACGCACGCACGCGCACGCACGCACGCGCACGCACGCACGCACGCACACGCACGCACGCACACACGCACGCGCACGCACGCACGCACGCACGCATTGCGCGCGCACGCACGCGCGCGCGCGCGCACGCGCGCAGCACGCACACACGCACACGCGCGCACGCACGCGCGCACGCGCGCGCGCACGCACACGCACGCACGCACGCACGCGCGCACGCACGCACGCACGCGCGCGCGCACGCACGCGCACGCACGCACGCGCGCGCGCACGCACGCACGCACGCACGCGCGCACGCACGCGCACGCGCACGCACGCGCGCGCACGCGCGCGCACGCACGCACGCACGCACGCACGCACACGCGCGCGCACGCACGCACGCACGCACGCACGCACGCGCACGCACGCACGCGCGCGCACGCACGCACGCACGCACGCACGCGCGCACGCACGCACTACGCGCGCGCGCACGCACACACACACGCGCGCACGCGCACGCACGCGCACGCACGCACGCACGCACACACGCACGCACGCACACGCACGCACGCACGCACGCACACACGCACGCACGCACGACACATTTCGCACGCACGCGCGCACGCGCAGCACGCGCGCACTCGCGCACGCACGCACGCACGCACGCGCGCACGCACACGCACACGCACGCACTCCCAGCACGCACGCACACACTCCCAGCACGCACGCACACACTCCCAGCACGCACGCACACACACGCGCAGCACGCACGCACACACACACTCGCAGCACGCACGCACACAGGCATGTTGAGGTAGACTCATATAACCCACTCCTTATGCTCAGTCTTTACTCGGGTACAGTACCTGAACCATGTTCTGTACCAGTTTTCTGTCTTTGCAGAGTCTGTGTGTGATCTGACCCACATCCTGTCTGTCCCCTCATAAGGTTTGTGAAAGAGCGCCGGCCCTCCATTTCCCCAAACTTCAACTTCCTGGGTCAGCTGCAGCACTTCCAGGGCACTCTGGACAATCGCCTGCCGTCCATGAGAGACAGAGTTAACCGCATACGCTCCAGTCCGAACATGAATGGTCAGGCTGACGGTGTGAGCGGCGACTCCGCGGAGGTCAAGCAGGCACACAGAGAGAATTTCTACCACACAGACAAAACCCAGCAGCGACACTCACATCCAGGTGGAAGTGGAAACCTGTCAGGGAAACTTCGGACTCTTCATTTGAATCTCAGTCAAAACCAGCAGCAAGTCCAGACGCCATGTGAGGTTCCAGCTCCAAGCCCCTGTGAGCCAGCAGCAAAGCCCACACAACTACAACTCCCAGCAGGCTCTGCTTCTCTATTAGAGAAACGCAAAAGCCTCACCCTCTCTTTAACCCCTCTGGGAATCTGCCCTCCCTCCCTAGCAAGCAGCAGCCAGCAAGCAAGGGGCACCATCATGTCCAAAAGTGTCCACAGTAAGGAGACGGGAGAAAGGGCCGAGGCAAAGACACAGAGCGGGCAGGCAGAGGACACACACGGCGAGCAGAGTCCCTCCCACAGCGAGTGCAGCAGAGCCGAGGCGAAGGAGCAGGGCCTGCTGTCGCCGTTCAGCCTCACCCTCAACAAGCTGCTGGGCTGGGGGGAGAGGGTGCTGCTGGGAGGGGTGTTTGTCCACCCTGTAAGGATGGGACAGCCTGCAGTGCCGTACAGGTGCTGAAGGTGCTGGGGGGGGGGTCTGTGCATGTTTGTCATAGCGTACATCAGGAGGTCTGAAAGAACTTTTGTCTTCTGTTGATTTATTTATTGCAGAGCTGAATATAAGAACTATACTTGACAATAAACCTCCACACGAGTGCGTCTTGTGTGCTACATATGGACACTGGTCCGCTTTTCTTGTCGTTTGTAAGATTTAAAAGACTTTTGGCGCGGTGGCTTGAAATGTATTTACTGCTGATTAAAGATGACGTTTCAACCTGCCTCACTGCCCTTTTCTCAGCGGGACGCTTCAGAGCCGGCTTCTCAACAATCTCATCACTGTCACGACCCCTCACCTACAGAGCTGTTGTCCTAAGTAAAACCGTCAACATATGACTGGGATCTCTGTTTAATCTTAATGAATATATGATCGGTTTTGGCCACATTCGGACATTATTTTCTCTGACGGTTACATGTCTCACAATATTTCCTTTCTAAATGTTTGACCGGGACACACACACACTGAGGGGAGGCCCGTTTACTGTAATGCAGGGGTTCATTAGCGGCCCCTTTTTTCTAAAGAAGACACTGTTGCCTTGTGGACGCTCTGTATGTGGTACAGTCTGTTGGTCGTGCAAACCTTCAGACGGCTCTGATGGGCCTAATGCCAGCTAAAATCAAGATGTCATCAGTAAAATTAGTGTCATTCAGTATTTCAGACAATAATCAAGGCCGGATTACCGAGCGGGCAAAGTGAGCAACTGCAGAACCCCGGGGGCCCCAGTGGCTCCGGGCTCACTGTGAGTGGTCTGGACTGATTTTGTGGAAAGTGTATTTGGGGATGTGCACCACTAAAGCACAATATCACCGGACACGATGAGGGCCTTATGGATCCTGGTCCTGCCCCTGTAAGCGGTTGCTTTAGGATTGGGCAGATGCCATTTTTAGCATCGAAGTGGAAGTGTGGGCTAACAGAGTCCCAGCAGCTTCGTTCGTGTGGCACAAAATGACTCCTACGTGCAACCATGTGCTGTGTGTTACGGCCAACACATGAACAGTAGTGGCCCGCCTCTGCTGTGGTTGAATCAAAGTTCTGTTGTTTCCATATAATATTTTCTGTTAGACCGCCACGCGACTCACTGCTCTTCAGCCGACAGAACCAGGTCCTATTTATCTGGCTTCACATGCAGCTTTGGGTTTCCATTGTTCCATTCCATACCCGCAGTAGATTTATGCATAACTGTGGAAAAGTTTAGCTTCGGTCAGGGGCCACATATTTATTTGGCTCCCACTGCTGTACACCATGCAGGAGGTGCGGACAGGGGCCTCGGCAGGTTGCTGCGCCCGGAACATTCAGCACATCCTCCTTCTTTCTGTTCCCTTTCATGTCCTCCATCTAACCCAGTCCTCTGCATCCTCCTCACTCACACCAACTAACTTCATGTCCTCTCTCACTACATCCATCGACCAACAGGAGTCCAATTTCCACCGGTACCCTGCAGGTCAACAGCACCGGTGGCGGCCCCGACCGATCCGGTATGGAAGTCATCGTCACGACTCGCATTTTTAATTTGGCATGTGCTTTACGTCGGATGCCCTTCCTGACACAACCCTCTGCATTTATCCAGACTTGGGACTGGCACAAGAACAATCCAGTGAAAATGTCAGATGTGAAAGACTTCCTATGAAGCCTGCAATGCATAACAATATTATCAGCTGTAAGAAGACATACGTTTCATCACAATACTTTAAAAGGTCGAGCATCAGTATGGATCCGAATGGCTGCATTCCAACTCCTCCGCCGTTCTCCTCCGTTTGCACGAGAAGCCAGAGAGGTGGATTTCAGCGGCTCTCCGTAGTGATGACAGCAGCTCGGCGGCACGGACGGACGCCCGGGGGGGGCAGCTAAGGTATGTGCGGGCCCCGGGGTGCCGCTGGATTCAGGCGCAGCGGCTGGTGCGGAGAACAGACCAGGAGCTGTACTGGGAACGAGCCGCGTGCGTCAAGTTACATGTATGTTCTTGTTCCAGCTAAAACACTACACAGATGTGTAGTAGCGAATCATTGATCTCCACAATCACGGTGCAGTAGTTCGGACCTCGTGCTGCTTTTCCGTCTGTGCCAGCCACAAGGCTGCCGTGATGTCACGGATACTCCAAATGACCAAATAAGGAAACTGACGCACGCGAGTGGAATTTGTTCTGGTCAGTGTTTCTCTGCGCGCGCGCTGCTTTACTTTCTAGAGAAAGAGAAAAGAGGAAGCAGTTCCGCCCTCAGAGGAGAGCACAGAGCAGAAAGAAGAGCAGAAAGAAGAGAAAAGGCGCACGCTAAACTCGGAGCTTGTTGTGGCGGATGGACGACGGGACTCCGGCGGGACTTTGCTTCTCAGGTGTGGCGCTGAACGCGGGGGCTGTGTGTTGAAAAGCTCGTTGTAGAAAATGAGCTCCATGTAAAGAAGTTTCAGGTCCTCCATGCTGGTGCCCTCTGCTAACAGCGGCGTTAACGGGCGGATTCACTCGACTACTTTCCTTCGGACTTTGGGCTTTAGCTGCTGGTGAACGGCGGGACTCCGACTCGGGCCCTGGGAGGTTTTTGATCCGGACAAACCCCAGTTCAGAACCAGTATGAGTGGAGAAGAGGAGCGATTCAAGCTGGTGGTGGTGGGAGGAGGAGGGGTGGGGAAGAGCGCCCTAACCATCCAGTTCATCCAGGTAGGCCTCCGGACTCACGCGCAGCTACACTGCGCTGCAGGTAGTGTTCACAGCACGCTGCGCTGGCGGGAGTGCTGTCACAAAGGCTTTAGCACTGCTCAATAAATCTCTCACTAATGCTGCTGGCTGGTGAGGCAGTCACAGCCATGCCATTGCTCACCTTGTCATGAGCCAAAGTTATTAGGACTTTAAGTTCGAGCACTGAGTCAGGAACAGTCTTGAACTGTACATGTGAATAAGTTAGTAATAAATAAGTTTTGCTCTGTTCCACAAGGAGGGAGTTTTCCTGGTGAACTTACGAGCTAAAAAGCCAAAGCAAAGTGTGAGGAGGATTTTTCACAACCTGGCAACCCAAATAGTTGTTCACATTCATGGCCTATTACTGATCTATAAAGCATTGGTGAGTGATTCACAAAGCCACTAGTTACAACTTATAACCCCTTTCTAAAGGTCGCAGCAGTCATGTATAGGCCCAGCTGAAGTCTCTGCACAGTGTGCTGCACGCCAGCGTCTTTTTCCATTTCCATCATGTACATTACGCAAGTCCACCTGAAGGTGCTTACAGTAGGAACTCCTTCACAGTGAACGTCACGCCTGCTTTTATTCATTGCAACTGCACAGTAACAGTTTTGAGTGAAAAAGAAGCACGCAGACATGATGTTCATCGTGATGGAATACCGAACTGAACAGTCGAAACGTTCACTTGTCATTGATCGCACGTCCTTCATGTCTGGCTATGATTGGCTGGCCGCATTGCCTCAACACAACACACACGAAAGAAGACAAGTGAAAGCAGCAGAGCTATAGAGGCAACGGACACATTCACAATAACACTATTGGATGGCGTAGAAAGTGTTAGCAGTCATGTGAGGTATATGGGATTTACAGCACAGGCGACACGTGCAGAAACGCTGCTGAGGCCCTTCACTTCAGCATTAGTCTGAGGAGGGGAGACACTGCACGGCGTCTGGAGCTTTGACATGTAGCACATGGCCCCCAGCAACAAGCAGGAGCTTCATGTGTGTGCTGCTTTAGCACTATTTAGTTTCTTACATGTTGCTAAGTGATTACAGATCTCATAAACTTCATGTTGCTGCTGGCCACTTTTTTTTTGAATGTGGTTTTTCTACCCTCCAGGCAGCCATTGCTTCAGGAAGCCACTGTTAGCTAAGGTTTGTGGCAGATGCAAGTTAACACAAGTTAACATAAGTTAGGCTACATAGATAGTGATTTTGCTAACAAAGCCTGTTCTGGAAGAGTACAGGCCAAAGTCCTGTTACAGGGAGTGGTGGGAAAAGTATTCAGATAAAAGTAACAATACCACACTGTGTGTAGAAGCTGTAAAGTCACTAGTAACCATAGCTGTCAGATAAATGTAGTGGAGTAAAGAATACAATAAAGGCCTGTGAAATGTGTTGAGTAAACGTACTCCTACCCCTGGTTACAGAAACACAGATCTATCTTACTGGAGTATTCACATTTGTAGTGCTCCCGAATGGCCGTGCAGCATCGTTGTGTGGCCGGGTCTTATTTAACCGTCAGTAACTAACGGAGCCAGATATTTGTTGGGAGAATACTAAGACAAGCCGCTGTGTTTAAGAGATATAGTCTACTGTTGACAGCAGCCTGCAGCTGCAGTGTAAACTGTGCCCGCAGCAGTGGCTTGTTATTAACACTGAGTGTGTTCCACAGTCCTACTTTGTGTCAGACTACGACCCCACCATTGAAGACTCCTACACCAAGATCTGTACCGTGGATGGAAAGGAGACCCGGCTGGACAGTAAGGCTCCGTCACACTGGACATGAATTCATGCTTCACACTGTTTGTCAGGGTGTGTGAAAGGCTTTGTTTGAAGGCAGAGGGTGTGTTGCACTGTGATGTGATATGACACAGGCAGTGTGTTTGCTCTCTGGATCTTTCATTCCCTTGTTAGGACTTGTACCGGACTTGGCCAGCGTTGCTGCATGGAGCCAGGCTGTAGTGTGTTTCACCACACAGTAACATGTGAATCATCAGATGTGTACAGATGAACTCTGCACAGCTGCTCTTTATCTGTTTCCTCGTGTGTTTACAGCACTGTGGATCTGACTCCAGTTTTAGAATCTTCTCTGCTTCCTTCTCTATACCTCGCCCTCCACAAACATTACTGAAGACCACATGATGCAGTTTGGTGAAATTTAAGCTTCTCGGGTGAACAGACGTAGGAGGAAGTCATTATCTCTAAGAGACTTGATTTTGATATTGGGAGCGCTTGTTATTTGTTATACTGGATGTCTTAGAGTGACGTGTTCACAGATGTTGCAGCAACACGTTACTGTGGGTGGTGTAAAGGGTGGGACCGGCACGTTATTACACACAAATGCTCCGTCTAGTCACTGGCTCAGTCGGCGTCCTCGACAGGAACGTGGGCTTCCTCAGCCCAGTCTGTGCCTCTCATGCAGCACTACGGCACATTACATCGAATCCCTGGCGATTTTTGGAAAAACCCCGGAGCTTGTTGAACAACACTTGCTGTTTTAAATGTATTTCCAAACCCCTCAGAGACTCTTCTCACTACGTAGATAAAAATAAAAGATTTATAACTTGTTTCCCAAGTTATAAAGTTTCCCGCTTCCTAATCCAAACAAAGACGTTATCTCGAAATTACATACAGATCTCAGTGACTGATCTGTACGACATGAACCAAATTTTAAAAGTTTTGTTATCACCATTTTTGTCTGTATCAGCGTTTCTTTCCAATATTTATTATTATTTTCACATACAATTAAGTATCGTCTTTGGATGAGAAAATAGAGTTGCAACTTGTAAAGCAGGTCAAGAAGATTTTTAATTGTGCAGTGGACAGAATATGTTATTATCCAGATTCTGTGTCGTTAAACTACCTTCTGGGTCATTGATGGCTCTTCAGAGACGAATCTTTCAGAAAAAACAGATGCTTAGCTCTGTGACTCGATTGTAATGATAAAACACGAGAGACAAACTGGGGCTCCCCCCCACCCACTCATAGAAGACATACAGCATCTTAACATGTATTATATAACACGGCTTACAATCAGTTAAATATGCCAGCTTACTTTCACACATATTCATCATCCTCTTCAGCACCATGGACAGCTAGTCCTGTTGTGCAGATTGTAGGCCATCAGGAAACCTTCATCTTCGAACCCTGTCCATGTTGCAGTACAGCCATTACCAACCACAAACTAACACTAGTAACCAGCTCTAATTATTCCTAAGCTTACTCCTAAACGTAGCCATCTCTCATGCCTAAATATTGTTGCTGTCATATCTGTAACGCGTCCTGTGTGTGTGTCAGTCTTGGATACAGCAGGTCAGGAGGAGTTTGGGGCGATGAGGGAGCAGTACATGCGCTCAGGAGAAGGCTTCTTACTGGTGTTTGCGCTCAACGACCGGAGCAGGTAATGGAAAGTGTGTGTGTGAGTGTGTAACTTTGACCTACAGATGAGTGCTTCTAGCTTAAGAAGCGCCGCAGAGATGGCGAGACACAGGGTGCTGAATGGTTTGTCAGTGTTACTGTGTTATGCTGTCTGTCTTCCTGCTAAAGAGGAAGTGCAGTGAGCTGTCGCTGGTGGTGAGACTGGCGTGAGGACTCGCTGTCCAGCTGTTCCTTAGACAGGCACAGGGAGAGCTGAACGTCAACCAGTAGATTCAGGCTGTATTTACAGCGTCTGTCAGTTTATTAGATAAAGACCCTGTGCTTGACCACTCCAGAGCTCCGTGGCTAGCAGTTCATACATTCATGTAAAAATAGCACAAGTATTCATCTGTATGGCACAGTCTTGCGTTTACATTGGCAATGTTTTCTCTTGTGTCAACTGAATTATGAGTGGGAGTTTTCAGACAGTAGTGACTTTTGTAATGACTGCGCACGTGTAAACATACCCAGACATGACTAACTGAAGGAGACCCGTTTAAACAAAAGCATGCAGACATTTTATTGCACTACAAATGGCTCTAGCTGTTGGGATGATTTGATTGGTCATTACTGTGTCCATCTCCTGTACACAGTACATTCCTTCCCGTAAATCAGAATCCTTATCAATCTATGCTCGTTGATATTGTGGCTGCTAATTCTTTCCCTCCCAACAGCTACCATGAGGTCCAGAAATTCCACACCCAGATCCTGAGAGTGAAGGACCGAGACGACTTCCCCATGGTGCTGGTTGCAAACAAGGCTGACCTGGAACAGCAAAGAGTGGTAACACCCTCATGCATCTTTACGCTGTCCCATTGTTCCTGGTTCCTGGAATATAGTGGAGTGCAGACATATATACTCCAGAGGGAAAGGAATTTCTGACCTCAGTTAACTAATATGATTAGCCTCATTTAAAGGAGGAGCAACAAAAACCAGCTTATAAAAAACCAGGGAAGCAAACAGTAACCTCTTACTTTTTGTTTCATTTAGCTATTTTTCTTTTTGTAGAGGTCTCAGACAAATATCCTCCTACATTTGTAATGAAAGCTTTTATCTCTTGTCTGGGCTAATCTCCTCACAGTACAGTAATGTACAGGTGGACCACTCATTATTGAAGTGAATGGAGAGTGTAACGAGAGCACAGCTGCACGGGATGAAAAGAATGCTCTTACTGGAGGCTGGGCCTGGATCTTGTTTGCTTTGTCTGCAGATCTCCAGGGAGGATGCTCAGGCGTTCGCCAGAGAGAACAGGATCCACTACATGGAGTCTTCGGCCAAGAATCGCTACAACGTAGATGAGGCCTTCTTGGAGCTGGTGCAAATCATCAGGTACAGTCCTTATTTATTTGACTTAATTTTAGTTTACCACAGGATTTGTCTAAATCCAGGTCCCTGCTGGGGCCGGCACAAGCTTCTTCCCGGAGCGGGGATTCAGACTGAAAACAGCTCTGTGTTAAAAACAGGCAGCATGTTGTTTAAGGTACCAGTGAGACAATGAAATACGATCCAGGAAGTCCAGTTGGAGTAAAAGATTAAAGGCTTCTCAGACAGACGTGTGTAATACAAGTGCTTGCTCATGGTGGGATCTGTTGGGTCTCTGTAAATAATATTATAAAGAGTCAGGTCTAGACCTGCTCTATAGGAAAAGCGCAATGAGATAACTTCTGTTATGAATTGGCGCTATATAAATAAATTGAATTGAATTGAAAATACTTAGACAGGATTTTACAACTCTGAAAAGTTATCACAGCAGCAACTATTTTATCTTTCGTCGCGATGTTCGAGGTGAACAGTATTCAATTTTATTTTTTGCAGTTGTCGAGCAGGAACACAGGGGCAGCAGGTGGCCCACAACCACAGATCCAGACTCTGCAGCTCCAGAGGCAGAAATATTTTAAAATAATATTTTAATAATAATGTAAGCTTTAGAATGATTTAATTCAATTCACTTTTATTTATATAGCGCCAATTCATAACAGAAGTTATCTCGTTTCACTTTTCCTATAGAGCAGGTCTAGACCGGACTCTTTATAATATTAATTACAGAGACCCAAATACATTCCTCTCTTACTGTTTCTACTCTTCTTCATCCACAGAAGGTTTCAGGAGATGGAGTGTCCTCCTCCTCCAGCTCATCACACAGGGAAACAGAAGAGTGGTGGCTGTCCCTGTGTCCTCCTCTAAGTACTGTTACTATGGACACCAAAGCCTCGTCCCTCTACAGCTTGTCCAAAAAGGAGTGTGTGCGTGTATATGTGTGTGTGTGAGAGAGAGAGAGAGAGAGAGAGAGGGTGCATCATTTTCTTCCCAAATGGTTTCATTTGCACTTTTGCCAAAAGCAACTTTTAAATCAGTGTAATCTTTTATTTGAATGAGAGGATCTAAAGGGAGAGGTGTGAGGAGCAGCAGTTAGTTTGGTGGAGGAACAGGAAGTCAGTGCTGTGGCCGGTGTACTGGTGACATGGAGTAATAATGATGTTACTGTACATAGTTAGTGTCCACAAATAGAAATATCATCACACTATCTCATGTTGTAGAAATGACCAAACTGCTGTTAGAAAGGATGCCGCGTCCTGCAGGTACTGATGTCAGCTGTGACATCATCACTGCACAGCTGACTGCGCTAGGAAAATCACATGAACAATTTATCTCATATAATACTATGTCTTTAGTGTACAAAAATGTTCATGTAACATTTCAACTTGCCCATGACATGTGGCACGCCCAAAGACAGGTCATGTTCCAGGCCTTCCTTCAGGGGGCAGCAGAGCTCCACAGCAGAATTATAAAAGAAAGGGAGGAAACGTAGCAGCAGATCCAGGCTGTAGTTGTGTTTCCAGCTGCTGTGTTTGTTTTTTGTTGCCCCCTCTCCATCTTTCCACTTGTGTTGCCATAATGAGACAGAATATTGAAAACATCCTTAAATACCAGATGTCAATTCAAGGGCCTGATCAGATTGTACATGATCCAGATCAGACTATTTCAGTTGGGGAACTGCTGGTCCCTCAGCCATGCACACCCTACACTAGCTGGATGAGGAAGAGTCGAATTCCAAATTGGATTAATGTAAGGTTACATGAACAGCAGAACTTGTGTCTGTTTGCACATTTCAACATTTGAGCGGTGGGCAACATATTGGGTTGACACAAATACGCTGTTTTGGTGATAGGTGGACTGCATTCTGGTACTAATATCTTTTTTCCCATTCATTTGTTTTTTCCATCTACATGCTCAGTGTCTCAAAATGAGGTATATGCATAAAGATGTTTTTCACAGAAATCAACACCACTGACCACAAAGACGACACAGTAGTGTCTGTGAATGAACTGGTAGCAGGTGAAAGTTCATTCTTGACCTTGAGTACAGCAGTTTAACAAAATAATCCTAACTCAAGGTTCACTTACAAGCTTTCTCTCGAGCTTTCAACTGCATCTCATGATCTTCATTCAGCATCATTCATGGAGCTGGCTAAAATGTCATCACATGACCTAAGTGTGGACCTTCCTTCACGTAATGGCAGTGGTCATATATGGGCAGAAACGGTAACCCCTGTCATCATGTCCCTGACTCCTGCTCGATGACCTTTGACCTCTTCCCAGTGGATGCTGTGAGAGGTTTTGGTCTGGAGTTCACAGACAGCTGATGTCTATTTCTGCTGTTCATTCAGTCTCCTGTCCAGGCTCCTTGCTGATGTCACTGATGTAGTGTTCAATTCAATTTTATTTATATAGCGCCAACACAAGTTATCTCATTGCGCTTTTCCTATAAAGCAGGTCTAGACAGAACTCTTTATAATATTAATTACAGAGACCCAACAAATCCCACCATGAGCAAGCACTTGGCGACAGTGACAAGGAAAAACTTCCTTTAAACAGACTGAATGGTGGGCGGCCATCCACCGCTGCCGTGTTAGGTTTTGAGAGGGGAGGATAGTGTTAGGGAGGCACAATGCAAAGACCACGTAGAATTTTTTTTTTATATAGTAGAATAGTAATTATAGCGTTAATATTAATAAATTAGAAATAATAGGAATGATAGCTATAGGAATAATAATGACAGTATTAGTAACAGAGCCAATAACAACAACTGTAGTAGCAGTTGTCGAGCAGGAACACGGGGGCAGCAGGTGGCCCACAACCACAGATCCAGTCTCTGCAGCTCTGGAGGCAGAAATACCTGCTGAAAGCGACAGAAGGAGAGAGGAGAGAAATGAGAAAGCACAGAACTACGGGAGAGAGAAGATGTCGAGTTAGTAACATGCAGTAATGGGATAAAAATGCAAACAGATGGAGAGGGAGAGGAGGAGAGAGGAAAGAGGTGCATCATGGGAAGTCTCCCAGCAGTCTAGGCCTGTAGCAGCATAACTAAGGGATGGTTCAGGACTCACCTGAGCCAGACCTAACTATAAGCTTTATCAAAGAGGAAAGTCTTTAGCTTGCTCTTAAATCTGGAGATGGTGTCTGCCTCCCGAACCCAAACTTCCCCACAGCTGTCACATGTGATGTCATGATGATATCATAGACCACTCCAGTCTTCCTCTCAGGAGCGGGCCTGTCTTTAGGGTGTAGCAGCAGGGATCTCGAGGTGTTGAATGGTTGGAGGTAAGTGCCGACTGTTTTGACAGTCCCGCTGGGGTGCTTCTGGGGGTCCCCCTTCACCATGTACGACCACCTGTTATCACGTGACTGAAGTTTCTCACTGAGGCCACATGATGACAACTAAGCCATCTCCATGACAACTGAGCAAGGTGATATGAGGTTGAAAGTTGTGGATAAAGCTAATAAGTGGAGCTGGAGGTTAGACTGTTTTGTCTGGCAGTGGATGGGAAGCCGTGTTCTTTCAGTCCTGAAGGTGTGTATTATTCTAGTATCGCCCAACATATCATTGGAGATTTCTAGATTTTCACCATTACAATCTCACAGGAGCCTGAAGGTGGCCCCGCCCCCTCTGCATAGTGTGTGTTCGAGGGTGTCCATCATCGTGACAGGAATAATGGGTGTTTTTGTTTGGCCTTAATTTTTGCCACTATTTTGTCAAAATTTGTCGAACTCCACAGACGTGAGATCCCCACCCCCACCCCTGCGCCCTGCCCCCAACTGCGCAGTAGCCTCAACCGACCAGTAGAGGCCACTATTGCAGCCACAGGGATGCGCAACCAGCAGTCCTCTCCAGCTTCCCACGCACATATCATGGCGGAGCGCACATCCAGGCCACAGGACCCTGATCCTGTGGCCTGGATGTTTGTTCCTCACTGCTTTTTATTTGCACAGAGAGATTAACTCAAGATGATGCACACCAAGAACAAAAGAAAACAAATCTGTCAGTACTTTTCCAGATATCCAGTTTGGTATCTGACATTTGTAATGCTTCAGGCAGTTTGGTTTCTCTTCTTTTTCCTTTTCATAAGAATCCATATTTATATCTACCTTACAATTCACATCCTCAGTTTTGTATTGAAATAAAAGTCATTAAAACGTTTACCCAAACATGTCTTCCTCTTGTGTCTTGTATGACTTTTCAAACTGTCTCAGTTTTGAGGGATTGTTTTAGGGCTTCAGGGGTGAGTCATAATTTGGATTTTGTTGAGTCCATGAAAGACTCCAGGAACAAGATTACACGTTTTACATCCGAGCCACTAATGCAGTGGTGCTGAAGGTGTCCCAGTTCAGAGACTATACCCTGATGCGTACCCTGTGTCGTGCATGTATGTTGACAGCGCACCATTTTGGAAGTACTAGGACGTGATACCTGGTGTGGGCCGGCAGATGCCAGTCAATGGTAAATGGACTGGACTTGTATAGCGCCTTTCTAGTCTTCCGACCACTACATATCCCATTCACCCCATTCACACACACTCACACACTGATGGCAGAACTGCTCATCAGTCCATAGAAACTAACTAATCATTCACACAACACTGGAGGCACAGCCCTCGGGAGTGATTTGGGGTTCAGTGTCGGAACCGCCGGAATCGAACTGCCGATCGTCCACAGTCGTCAATGCAAAACATTTCTGCTAATTTCAAAATAGAAGTGTTCCGTTTTTTGTGGGACCCTAAGATTCATTTAGCTGCTAGTTTAGATTATCACTGTACTCTGGGGTTGTTGTTTTGAAGCAAAAGATGGAGCCAGTGTGGCGTCATTGTCAGGTTCCAGCTGAAATCACCAGGATCTCATTCACAGACGATTTCTAAATGAACTGTTTGTATTGTCACACACAGGTCACAGCTAAGTGAAGTAATGAGAAATCAGAAACCTAATGACAAAATAATTCCTGCTTTGGCCAGTGCAGGTAGGCCCAAAGCAGGACATCAAAGAGTGAGAAGAGAATTTACTGAAACCCTCCCTCATTTAGAAAAATGCACCATATGAGCACAATAGCAACCAAAAGAATCAGAAACTAGACAAGATTAGGTAATAATGCCTTAGCTGAGTTTGCCTGGTCAGCTTTGGTTTTCTTTTCAAGCCGGATGGTGATGTTCTTATTTGATGTCATCATTTAATGTCGAGTCGAGTAAAGGCTACTTTACTGACGTGCTGTTCGTCTATTCAACATATCAGCTTTCATTCTATCCGCTCAGCTGTACAGTCAATGTTCGCAGAATTCTGTGCCTCCAAAAGGTGTGTGTTTCATTCCACTGCTTTAGTTTTAGCAGTGACAAAACAAGGAAGTGTGTAGAGTGGACGGGCAGGCAGGGAGGTGGAGGTTCCTCCCTCCAGCTGGTATGCTGTCCAACAGGTTTGGGATGTGACGTCTCTCTCTTTGTGGCCTGACGGTTTCAACCCAAAACTAACTCAGCATAGAGCACGTTCTCCATGTTTCTGAAAACCTAGAAGAAGAAGTGGCGTTTTCCTCTTCAAAGCTGTGACAGACCAAGGAAGGAGGCTCAGTGCCGAGACAGGAGGCTCGTCCTGTCCACCCTCAGCCTCAGGCCAGGCGCGCTGGGATCAGTTCTCTTCCTTGTCGACTCTTTGGCTTCAATGGCAGCGGTGTGGACTCTAGTGCCGGCCCTGGCCCTGCTGGTGCCGGCCCTGCTGCAGCTGGCCCACTGCTCCGTCACCTCCAGACACACTGCAGGTAAACCACACCTCTTCTCACAGAGTCGGTCAGTTTATACCCAAACAACTTTCTGAACATTTCAAACCTTTTTTATTAGAATTTCATTTATGGTTCATTTTTATAAAATACATGTATCTTAATACTTCCTCACTTTTAATTAAGCTCATAGCTTAGTTTAGTTCACCTTTCACACATTTGTTTTAACTATGAAACTATTTTAGCATTTCATTTTATTTTCATTTTGGTCCTCTAAGCCACTGACCATTTCTTTTGTAGTTTCTCTCTGTCTAATTTAAGCAGTGTGCTCGTTTCAACAAAGAACAGCGTCTTTATTTCACTTCTTCTGGAAACAACTCTGCAACCTTACTAGTCCCACAAACTTTCACCTTCTGGGTGATATAATATGGAATGCAACAAAGACCCAAACCAACAACGAGCTAGTTCACCTCCCAATACTGTGTGACTCCGCTACTCTGTCTGCGGCTCTCCGCTGCGAGCCCATTGGTTCCTGCAGAAGACGGAAATCTTTAAAACACAGATATATCGTTTCCTGTTTAAAAAGCCTCAGTCCTTTCCTCAAACAGCTGCTCGCTGTGGTTTTTATCAGACCAACAGCAGGAAACAGAGCATCTGTTGGGGACTATTTCCAGCGGCGGATGAATCCACATGTGGTGCTGTAGTGAGTGTTTGGGGCAGCAGGACGGTGTGTGTGGGGCTGAGGCAGAATAAACTCCAGTGTGTGCGGCTCACTGATGGGTTTTAACAGTTTGTGGACAACAGTGGAGCTCTGCGGCTCAGAGGAGGAAGGTCCATCAGGCTGTTTGACTCTGCACATGGGATAAGAACATTACAGGCTTTATCCTTTAATGCTAGAAGAACTTTGACCTCAGTCATTGTTTCATTTGAAATCCTATGAGCTGGAGTACAGAGCAATGATACACAGTGAAAACTCATTTTTCACAAAGAATAGCACTTCTGTCACTCAGTGTGAACTCTGTGAGTTGTATGGCCTGTGTCCTGCAGGAGATCCAGTGTTGGTGGACGCGCAGTCAGCGACCTCCTTCCTGTCCCGCTCGCTGCTCTACAACAGCTGGGACTTTGAGCTGGTGGTGGCTGACAATCTGGAGAGGGAGTGCGTGGAAGAGAAGTGCAGCTACGAGGAGGCCAGGGAGGTGTTCGAGGACGACACTCAGACGGTAATGCTGCTGTAGCCGGTGTCTCTCTACTGTACACTGGTTTGGATGGAGAATCCTGCAGCTCCTTTCAGCTGACCTAAACAGAGGGGGAGAACAGTCAGGCTGACATCACCTGAACATTTCTGTTACATTTTGACTGAATTTGCATTCTAAGTGAAGAAAAACTGCAGTATCCATTTAATTGAACAATAACTCCCAGAATTTGTACCGAAACATACTTTAGAAAACATTTTTGTTTTGCATTTGAGAAAAGACACGCCACTTGATGTTTCTTTTCTTCTATTTTAATGAAGCTTCTTCATTAAATCTTCTTTTGCTTCCATTTTTAGGAATTATTTTGGACCAAATATGTCAACAGTCAAGGTAATGCTTTAAAAGATGAATATTAACCATTATTGTAGTCTATGGGCAGAATGTAGTGTTTCACATTGAAAATACATGCATAACAATACATTCATAATTATTAGAATTAACATCATAATTATTATTATTTCTGTATTGCTAATATCTAATTTATTATATATATGCGTGGTTAAAGGTACACTCCCTGATTTTGTCATAGTGCCTACAGCTCCAAGTCCCTAAATGTCCTCCTGAATGTGATGGCTGTCAACAGAGGACATTCTGTGATGTTCAGTTTGGGGATGCTATTGAATGCTACATCATTTAGAATATCTCAGTAGGCTGTCCTTCATAATCAAAGATCTGCGACAGTGAAGTCCCAATACATTCCTTACTACAGAAAGGCCCTTAATGTGTGCGTGCTTACTTATGCTGCAAACTTCAGTGTCGAACTGGACAGACAACAGTTCAGAACTGCAGCAGGTGTCATGCTCAGCGCTGATATTCAGCCGCAGTGATTAGTGACTGACTGGTCTGAGAACTGTTTTAGAAACGAAGGTTTGATGTTAATGATGTTTGTCTTTGAAGAGCATGCACCCAGAGTGGATGTGTCGGGGCTGGTGGCAGGGATCCTGGCCGTCCTAGTGTCTGCTGTTATTGCCACTGTGCTGGGAATCTACTGCTACAAAGCCAAGAACAAGGCTGGACGGAGGTCAGCCCAGTAAGTTCACTCTGATGTGGTTCTCATGTGATCGTCTATGCAACCTTGTCAAGATTTTGTATTCATTCATTGATGAATTCATTCAGTATTCAATTTCTTTAATGTGCCTGGCAAACAAATCCTGTAACTCTGTACGGAACACCTGGCTGCAGTGCAAAGACAGCAGTCAGCGATCAGACAGTAACACTGAGTCAAACCCACTGCCAACAGTGATCTGCAGGCTAGCAGTGTTACGCTAGCTCGCACAGCAGTGGCTGGTGCGGTCAGTGAAGGCTACAGGTCACGTGACCCCCCTGTCTGAAAATGTCCACTTGTACACAACACAACGTAGAAAAACAGGAAATCAAACATATTTGCCATCAAATGTACTGAGCCCATTCGTGTTTGCTTTCGACTTGATTAGCTTTACAGTAACTTAACTGGCTTGCTGATTTCTTCTGAGTTCACTTTCTGTGTGTCGTGCTGTGTGCTGGTTCAGAGCTCCGGTGAGGATGGCAGCAGATGGAGGTCCAGCCCCAGAGACGGTGCCCCTGGCTGGGATCATCGTCCCAGCTCTACCCAGCTACAATGAGGCTCTCAACAGCAGTGGGCAGCACGATGCCCCACCACCACCTTACTCAGGGTAAGTGGATGTTCCGGTGTGCACATGCTCCTTACATGGATCCAGGCCAGTGTCCATAGTGGTCCAAGATCCAGCCAAACACCTACAAAAAGACGGATACAGGCGTGGGCCAGAAAAAAAGACGAGTTATTTACAAAAAAGTACTGTATGTTAAAATCTACATTTTATAACCCATTTCTAACAAAGAAACACCTTTCGTGGCACCTTGGTTTTCCCAAGTCCGAAATGCAACAAACTTGATTTCAATTAAAAAGAAGCACGTGGATATTCAACTCCATTCAGCCACCATCATCTATACACCATGTTACATCATCCAACAGAAAAATGAGCATGAAAAAAACAGACACACAACCTGTGCAACTGATATATCTGCATAAACACACACCACGGAGTATCAGGACGAATGGCAGCACAGAGTAAGACTGATTCACGTCACGATGTGGAAAAGTGACACATCATAACTGTAAGGAAAACAAGAAATAACTAAACCACAGCTCACCAACACTTTCCTTGTCTTTCAAAGAGAGACACAATATAATATATCAGAATTTACAAAAACATTTCATTGATTGATGCCAACCCTTTTCCTTACAAAATGTATCATCTTACACAAGAACATATTAGATGAAAATCATCAGTCATTTTATTTGGCTTTCTTTTGGATTTGAATACACCTGGATCGGGATGCAGCCACGGCTTTTGTCACTTAGCTGAACAAGATGTTATGGAAGCGGCAGAACGGCCCGGAATGGCGCGTAGGTCGGCTCTTTCTGAACTTCTGAAGGGCGAAGCCATTAAACCGTCTGTCGGGTCCTTCGGGAGACCAAAACATAACGAGAATGGGAAGAGAAAAACTTCTCGCGTGGATAAATTGGACTTGTTTTGCGTTGCCTATCCAGTGTTGTCTATTTGCAGGTGTCTGTTGTATTGTGTGGATCTTGAGACGCATTGCCTGTTTCATTTCTCAAGGTGTAACTGATTAGAGTTCACCGCCTTCCTTTGCACTCCAGCCGAACACGGCAGCAGCTGACCCCCGGGATGCGGCCCCCTTCTCCGGGAGTGAACACACAGGCCGGGGGGCCTTCGTGGACCCTGCTGCTGTGCAAAGACGCTCACAAAGATTTTTCCTCTCTTTGACCACAGGGGTGCGCCATCAGAGCCCGCTGATCCAGGAGACGACGAATGAGGGGGCTGGCAGAGCCTCTTCTGGATGGGCACTGGTGGTTTGGGTGAACTTTTAAATATTGCATCTTGTTTGATATCCTGTATTTATGAGTGAAGTTAGGACACTGCTGACAGTATGATCTGCGTGTTGGCTGGCCAGTAGTCCGTCCACTACAGATGTGATGCTTTAGGGGGGGGGGGGCAGCGGAGGGTGGGGAGTATTTTTGTGGTTGCACTGTACCCTGTGTTGTGTTTGTAAGGTACTTCTGAGCAGTGCAACAGAAGACAATCAATTCATATTGGTTCAGACATGTTTATATAATAAATGCCATAAGAATTACACATGCCTCCAGCCATCTTATTCATCTACTGGAACTTGTCAAGTACATGTGTCCACACTTGGAGGATGTCAGCCTCATTCTTTACATGTTGCAACAGTTTCTTCCAGACATACAGCTGCCTACAGGAGCTACACCGCTGCGCTGCTGTGCATGACAAAATGTGTGTGTGTGTGTGTGTGTGAGAGAGAGAGAGAGAGAGAGCGAGAGAGAGAGAGGGAGGGAGCGAGGGAGGGAGAGGATGAACGCCAGCCCAGTCATTCCTCTTAAAAATGGCGTCTCGTGAACAAAATGAGCGAAAGTAGCTGGACTGCGCTGTGAGGGAGCTGGATCCATGCGGACGCAGCGGCGCCGCGTACAGCAGCGCTGCTCCGGGCCTCGGCTCAGCACAGGAGACAATAGACAGTGAAATATATGGGGAGCGGAGAGGAGGGAGGAGGTGCTCCTGGCTGCTGCGACCCCCTCCCCTCCCCTCCTCTCGCTCCTTCGCCTCCCTCCATTCCTCCCAGTCTACAGGCTCGCCAAGCGGAGAAATAAACAGAAGCGAGCGCAGAGAAGAGAAGAGAAGAGAAGAGAAGACATTCCTCCCTCCCCTCCCCCTCGCTATCTGTCCATCTTCATCCAGCCCTTTCTTTCATGGAGAGGAATTATCCCGCCGCAGGCTTCGGAGACCTGGGGGCTGGGACGGGATGGAGTTACGACAGATCGGCCAAAGCAAGGTAAGCTGGGTGGGCACAGCACGGGCACCCACCCGCTCCTCACCGGCTCTAACAATGCCGCGGCATTCAGCCGGGCTGCCAGGTCTCAGGTAGAGCCAGGCTGCAGCCAGCCCTATTGTCATTCGGGGGAGGGGAGGGGAGGGGTGTGGGGGCTGTCTCCAAAATGCATGGAATGCGATGGAAGGTTAACAGTGATACGGAGACGGAGGAGAGGGGAGAAACGGAGGGGGATGGGTTGCTGGAAGCCGAGTGTGTTATTTCAGAAAAATGCTTCCAGCACCGCGTCGTCTCCGCTGCAGCTTTGTTCTGGCGTTTGACTCAACTAACGCATGACAGGGACCGTGGCGGGCTGACGGGTACCGCGCCGCACGGAGCCGCCGCCGCTGCCTGGCGAAGGAAGTCATGTGCCACATACAGAGGCATCTCTTTTATTTAGGAACTTTATACAAAAGTCTTCATTCAGAGATGGTCCAACTGAAACTAAAGTGTTACCGCAGCTAACCGTGGCGGCAGCCGCTGCACGGCGCCGCGCGAGCTGTGGCGGAAGCTGTGGACGAACTTGTTGGGCTCGAACATCAAAGGTGACATTCTCCCTTATTAGTAAACAGTGCTTTACAATACTGTCACGTGACTGACAAACGTGCCCTGTCACCGAACTAAACGTCAGCTAATTAACGCAAAGGTTTGTAACGTGACGCTGACATTAGCCACTACTGTGTTGTTAGCGTTAGGTAGCTTTCAGCCCGGCCGGGCTCCGTTCACGTTACCGTGCACAGTTTCCAGTATGTGACGGTGAATGCATCTGCGCGCCACACTTCCCTTGTATTCCCATCCAGCTCGCATCGCTGGGAGGTTGCGTTGCTATACAACAAACGTTAGCAAACAGGCTAATTGTCCACAGGACACGCTGTCTTAAATGGCAGCAAACGAAAATATTGTGGCCGTCTCGCTCGGTGTGTCTAAGTTGAGAAATGACAGATGAAGCGGGCTTTCCTTACTGTACTTCAGCGTTGTGTGTTGGAATGAAGTGCGGCCTCGAGCATAGCTAAAGTTAGCTAGCTCCTGTTAGCTTTGCTTCACGTTAGCGGTCGCCTTGACAACCACATCAGTCTTCCGTCAGACTCCACGGGCTCCTCAAAGCACTTCTCTCATCGGAAGGGTGCCTATTTATTGCATTATTCAAAAATGCAAAAATAACATAGAATACAGTTAAATAATATAACGTTTTAAAAAAAAGTGATGACTGTATCTCCAAATGAGCTAACTGAGTTGTGCGCATGATTCTTTTCTTTATACTACAAACAGAATGAATGCTCAGTAGCAGATGTCACTGGCTGAAGCTGAGATCTGATGCTGTAGTTCAAATGTGCATATTCTTGCTTTCAGCGGCAGGCCACATGGTGGTTTCAGCCAGCTCAGGCTGCAGTAAGCTAAAGGGGCCTCAGAGCCAGTCACCAGCTGAATCCACTGCACAACACTGTTTTCATGAGCTACTTTATGGATTCATTTAAAAATTCCCCTCATATATTAGCCAGTTTGACGTCATAACATGTCTAATTTGCTTATGTCTGACCAACAATGTAAAAAACAAAGGTATTTAATTAACAATGAGGGAAAAAAGCAAGCTCATCCCCAGATGAAAGAGTTTGTAACTAACAAGTGCTTTGGATTTTCATGGCATGTATGACTAAACCATTATCACAATTGTCAGTGGTGTTTTCTGTTGCTGGACTGTTAGTACTAGTACTAACTGTACTGCTAATCTGTACTAATTATTTTAGGTCACACATGCACTAAGGTTCCTTTAAAGCTTTAGGGGATGTTTTATTTTTACAGTTGGAGTTCATGTGTTCATCAGCCCTCATGTGCATCTGAAGTTAGGCATGTGTGTTGTATGCACATGCAAGTTCTATAAGTTAAAGCTATATATGTATATATACATGTATACAATAGATAATTGCAGTGACTGTTGTGTGAGCAATTTCCTGCTGCCTCAGCCTGGAAAAGACAATAGAGCAGTTAAGGTAAAGAAGATGACATACATTGCCTAGAGCAGGAAATGAAAAAAAGAATAGTTGACTATGGAAACAGAATGTGCGGGGAAGGCGTGAGCCAACAAAACGAGTTAGTGACTGACTGAATAAGTGTAGCAGATTTAACCATCTTAAACTTGACAGCACACATGACTGCACTACTAGTACTTATATTATTACATTGTACTGGACACTTACTTAGCTTTATACTTCATACCCACATGTACTTATTTTGATTAGGTGTATTATAGTGTATCATATTTTGATTTGCTTGCAGACTTCTTTATTATTATGTCTATTTCTATTCTATTAGTACTTCTTCTCCTGTGTGACGTGACAGCGAGCAGCTGTAACAAAGAGTTTCCCCCCTGGGATCAATAATGTATTTCTGATTCTGATAAAGAAACCTTAACTGGTGTGGGAGGGAACAGGCCGCTTAGTTTTCTTTTACAGTTGGTTGCATGCATTTCTCTGAGATCACGTTTTATAGCTCTTCACACGGTCAGCACAGCAGCAGTCTGTCTGGACTAAACTGTGGATCACTTTTAATTGCTTTGACATAAAGTGTATTCAATGACCACGTCTCACAAAATTCATAATTTGTGGTCTCCCTCAACCTCAGCCAGCAGCAATGTTGCACACTATTTTGTTCATAAATGATTAGGTATATGATAGATGTATGTACTGTACAGTGGATATACAACATTTACATAACAATTTTATATCGTTTATTTTGGAATACACAAAACACAAAAATAATGCAGCATATTTCAAAAATTCTGGTACATTTCTGTAACATACTGTAAGGTTGCGTTTGTTGTTTTGTTGTGTAATGTCGGTTTACAGTATGCAAAACAAACAATCAAACTAAGCATATTGTTTTACACTATTGAGGTCATTGTGTTAGTGTATTCATGTTGGGAGACAGATGTGGTCAGAGGTGATGCTAAAACATGTATGAAGTGTTTTGGTTGCATAACTGCGTTTTGGATGTGAGGTGAACTGCTGTGCTGAGCTGCGTGTTGGTATAGAATGGTGAACAAACACCTGTGTCAGAGGTGTCTGCTAATACTATATGTTATAAGAAAATAACGGAACATGCCAGCAAATCAGAATCAAGAATTATTAAGTTCATATTTCCACATTCACAGGAAGAGAATCTAATTAGGGGAAAAAAGCAGTGTTCAGACACTGTTGTCCGGCTCCGTGAAGACTGTGCTTGTTTTTGCTTTTGATGTGGTTCTTTTTGCTTCTTTATCCTCCAGCAATGCAGGCTCTAGCCTGGGTGGTGCGCTAGGCAAGAAAATGCCTAGTTGATTGTAAAGGTTGCATTCAGTTAGTCATATCAGGGTACATTTACAAGTGCTCAATAATGGCTCTTCTCAAACTACTCAAATCAGTAAACGTAAACTGAGAACTCCCTGTAATAATCATGTTGACAGACAGAATTTATATTGATTATTGAAGTTTTTCTTTTGCAAGTTTGGAGAGGTCTGAGCGTGCACTTCAGCCAACAAGCCATGGAAATGGTTTTCAAGGTGGTCTGAGCAGACGGAAACGCAAGTAAACATAATGTCGTGACAACGTTGAGAGTGCGTTTGCCTCTGCAATTTGCACTACGTTGTCTTTTCAGTAACACTTTATAATAAGGATACAAATCATATACTTAAGTAATGCTTAACTAATGCATGGCTCATGATAATGTGCATGCATGAATTAACAAATGTCAAAAAGTCACTATGACTTGATCATTAGTTAATGGTGAGCAACAGGACTTAGTTCACACTTATTATTATTATTTGGTCTCCTCCATGTGTTGCCGTATCACCCTCGACCATACTGTTAAAAGATCATTTACAAGGATCAAAACATGTCAGAATCAAAAACTAGGCACAATAACACATTCTCATGAAGCAGAGAAGCATACAGTTCTTATTTACATCTCTTACATCCCAGCCAGCCTGGACCCTCACCAGTTTGCTTTCAGAACCAACAGATCCACAGAGGATGCCATCTCCACTGCCCTCCACTCAATCTTCACACACCTTGAGAACAACACCGCCTACATCAGAATGTTGTTTGTTGATTTCAGCTCAGCATTCAACACAATCTCCCCCAAGAAACTGATTGGAAAACTCAGCATTCTGGGCTTGAGTACCACACACTGTAATTGGATATTGGACTTACAAACAGAACCCAGACAGTTCGGATTAGCGGTCACAAGGTGTGACCCAGGGCTGTGTGCTCAGCCCCCTCCTGTCCACGCTGTACACCCACGACTGCAGCCCCCGACATGGAGACCGCTCTGTTGTGAAGTTTGCGGATGACACCACCATCATCGGCCAGATTTCAAACAACGATGAGACTTCATATCGGGAGGAAATCAACAGTCTTGCATTGTGGTGCACAGTGAACAACCTACTGCTCAACGTCAGCAAAACCAAGCAGCTGATCGCTGATTTTAGGAAAAAGGAGGCAAAGACACACACTCCTGTTTACATCAGTGGAGCTGAGGTGGAGCAGGTGAACAGTTTTAGGTTCCTGGGAATCAGCATCACAGAGAACCTGATATGGTCATCTCTCATCCCCACAGTGGTCACATTCCCGTGCCAAGTTCTCGTTAACTTTTACAGAGGAGCAACAAAAAGCATCCTGACTGGAAACATCACAAACTGGCACGGGATGTGCACGGCCCAGGACCGGAGGGCTTTGCAGCGGTGATTAAAACTGCCGAAAGGATACTAAAGGACAGTCTATGACAGTAATACATCATCGTTGTCATCGGAAAAGGAAACCGGGGTTTGAATTAAAGAGCAGTGGACCTTAAGCCAGCTCAACCGGACCAGGCAGGCACTACGGTGGCTGCTGAGAAATGATAAATAAATGACCATGTATCTGCTGTCGTACCACCAGACTACAGAGCAGCTTCTTTCCTCGGGCTGTGAGACTGCTCAACTCCACCTCATCGTCTGCACTCCACCATAAATAATAGTTTTCTGGGTTTTTGTGTGTGTGTGGCAATAAGGGACTACAGCTTGCATTTCATTGTACAACCCTGTGTTGTATAATGATAAATAAATTAATCTTGAAACTTGCACTTGGTTTTCTTTTGCAGGAGCCTTTTCTTCATAAGCCATTTCACAACCCTCTCTTTTGTTTTTCTTCCCTAAAACAGAGTAAGTATTTTTTTTATTCAAGCCAGTGTTTCATGGAAACGCTCCGCTGGTCGAGCCATGAGGTCATATAAAAGTAATTAAAAAAAGTAAAGAAACTTAAAAATATAAATTGTAACTTGTAAACCTACCCATTTCTGAACCAATACCTATTTGTGTCCTGATAGCAGAATTTGAATTGAGGTCCTAAACTTAACTGTCTCGCGGGCAAATATATCACAGAGCTTCTACCAATGAAGAGACTTCCCCTCGGGGATCAATAAAGCATTTCTAATTTCTGAATCTTTAAGGTATTACATTGGCATAGTTTTATAATTTCAAATAACTACAATTTTTCTTTCATGTAGTGATAGTTTTGTCAGCGGTTTTCTACATAAATAAAAAAATACTGCACTACACAAATACACACATTCATATAATTTTGAAGGGACTGATTTATTCTATTATTGTGTAATGAAAACATCCTTTTTGTCTCATTTTAAATATACGAAAAAATACGGAATAAGTAGATGTATAATGCGCAGGCGCCTGTCAGTTTACCAAAAGAAGCTGTGACTGAATAAGAACATTTTATTACTGGAAAAGCTAAACATTGAGAACAACCAAGGATCAATTACATTTCATCTTTTTGTGACAACACAATGGAGTCAGACCAGCAGTGGAAATTAAGTCATGCTTTCAGTGGGAAACGATACTCCTCCTAAACTGTCAGTTGGTTTGCCACAGTGATTCCCAGCAAGACACGTCGGACTCACAGCAAGACGGGACGTCCATCCGCTTAAATTGCATGCCATGTGGATGCATGGACTCTTTCAAACAATTGGAATTGGTATACCAACTCCAATACATACTTAGGTGGATCCATCACAACTAGTCAGATAACACATGGATAGATATAGAGAAAACACTTTGTAAAGAAAAACAATTGCCCCTTAACATTGTCTGCCATTTCAGCTATTCTCATTTTTACTGTGTTATGAGGGAGTGCAACATGCCCAACTTTAGCAGCTGTAGCTTTCCCAAAAAGTTCTAGGCATATGTCCTTTGCTGATGAAAGAATATCAATTTCTGCCCGATATCAAAACACTTCTTTGCCTTGGCAATACGATTAGCCACCTGGTATGAGGCCTTCAAGGCAGCAACGTTAACTGAGGTTGTGGACTTTAACACTTGCCTCTGACTGTCTTGTTCTTTAGCGCAGAATGTTTTGTCACGGTAACTCTGACGGTTTCATAGACTCGTTTGATAGCATCTCCCCACATACTGCAAACAAGGGCTTTGGAGCATTAGCATCCCCAGTAGCGACAAATCCATATTTTAGGTAGCTGTACTTTCTGTTTAAGGCTGTTTTTAAATTTTTGCCATCTTCAGTGTCTTCATCTTCAGTTGGCCTTTTTTCATCAGCCCCAGTAAAAAACGTTTTAGTGTAGCCCGTTTCTTCATTTTTAATCATGCTAGCTATTATCCTAAAGAAACTAACTGCCTTGCCACAGACATGACAGCGAACTAAACCCTTTGTGTTATGACTGCATATTTACAGTTTTAATTACTTTATTGAAAAAAATACTCTTCAAATATTTAAATGAATTTCTCTCTGTGGTATTGTCACAGACACGCCAGGCTCCACTACACCACACACACACCGCACTCCCTCACCCGAGTACTAATTCCCATCACCTGTCACCTATCACACACCTGCACCTAATCATTCACTCCACTCCCCTATAAATCACAACCCCTCACCACAGTCAGTGTCTGGTCTCGTTTGAATGAAGGACAGAACTCTTTCTCCTGCCTCCATTACGCCACGGACTCATCTACGTCTCAGCCACACGCCTACTCAACTCCAGAGCCCCGATCCCGGTTCCGACCATCTCCAGTCTCCTGTGAGTGTCGCTCCAGATCCCGGTCCCGTGTGTCTCCACTCTCCAGTGTGTAACTACTCCACCCCAGAGCTCCTCGTCTCCCAGCCAAAGGACGGTAGCATTATCATCATCACATTACCGTTGTTTGCAATAAAGATCTCTCAGTTTCTTCACGGTGTCTCCGGTCTGTTCTGTCCGTAACAGGTATACAATGGAAAATAACATGTAACAAAGAGTTTCCCTTCGGGGATCAATAAAGTATTTCTGATTCTGATTCTGAAAATAAGTAGAGATTTCTAGGAACATTCATAACAACATATACTGCCAGTTACACTCTCTGACCCGGTACCCGCCCGCCGCCCTTGGGTTGGGAACCTCTGGATTAGAGAAGCTTTAAAGCCAGAGTGTTGGGATCACTGATAGATTGATAGATAGATGCTTTATTAATCCTGAAGGAAACTTGGGATATAGTGGAAGCAACACACTCAAAAATAGACTGTATGTACATATCTCACAGATGTAGCGGAACAGTGAGATAAAGGGGACTGGATGCATACGTTACCAGTACTACAGAGAGCCATGTTAAATCCTCAGTAGTGGTGCTTCAGGGGTGGCTTTTGTTCAATGTTCAATTGGCAATGTTCATGGGTGGGAAGCTAGTGAGAGCTTATGTCCTTGTCGTAACAGTGGTTGGTCTGCCCACTCTCATGTTTACGACATGTATGATGGCATGCGAAGGTTAAAACTACAGTGCATTGATAATATGACACCATATCCATTAAAGACTGCCTCTAGTCAAAAATGTGTTGTGCTTATAGATACTTCAGTGTGATGTTAGAGCTTCACTGTGCAGAATGATGTACGTGCAGAGTTTGTTTTCACTTCCATGTGTTTAAGGAGGAAAGTTTCTCTGTGCTCATCTAATCTCAGTTTAACACCCCAAAGTTTGTGGCATCACAACTAGTTTGGAGGCAATCATGATCCAGTATGCAACTTACACAGTGTGATGTGGAAACTTGAAACCTCCAGGTCACATACACTGAAAATGGGCTTTTAAAGGGAAGTAGGAGACATCCTGTGTCCAGCAGTTAAACTTCTGAAATGAAAAATATTTACATTTTCATATATTCTGGGTTTTTCAGTCATAGATGTCATTTTTACAGAGGAAATTGAACTTTTTTGTGGAAAAACCATGTCAGAAACAAATTATTATTCAAATCAGAATATTTTTATATATCATAAAACATCTGAAGGGCTTCTTTTAGACTTTGGCTGACTTGAGGCATCCATCTTTATTATTTTTTTGCACGTATTAGTTTTCACAAAATTGTAGTTACGACTTGAATGCTGATGTTGTTGGCAACTAGTAATTACAGTAACTTCCATATGACATTACATTCCATATGATGTATTAGTAACAACAAAAGTGAAAATTTTACGAGCCAGTAGAGTACAGAAACAGAAAACCCCATGGACATGCTTCAGCTTTTCAGAAGGGATGAACAAATACTACAAATGCTAGTGGAAACGATGCCACATGTAGGCAAGAATCTTGTATTTTGCATTTTTGATAGACAGTGAAAGTGGGTTGCGGATGCTCTAAACAGGTAAATGGACTACTAAACTGTAGGCCCAACAGTCCGACCTGTCCAGTATAAGACAGCAGACTGTTGTTGTAAATAAGGGCCTTTATAAAAGTCAAAACTAATAACCATGTGTCCCTCAGCCTCGTGTATGGGAGCTCCAGGTCGTCCCATCCAGATTCAGAGCTGCTCCACCGGCAAGCCTATGGCACCCCTCACCCCCTCCAGGGATACACAACCAACCACCACCCAGGAAGCTCCAGGCAGGGCGGGGGCTGGGGTGCTGCTGGACGCACGCTTGGTAAGGATTCATTGGATAGTATATCTTTAGATATGCAAATCTAGAAATACTATATTTCTTTCTATGTATAGTGTAGTCTGTATTTGGACAGTGATATTTGCTGACATAATTTAAGGATATTTACATTCAAATCAGATGTGTTTCTATCCATAGTCCAGGTGTGAGATTTGTATTTACTATTTCTGTTTTTGAACTCTTCCAACACACATCACTGTTGGCGACTGTTGATTACCTGTAGGTGAGAGTGAATGGTTGCCTGTCTGGCCTGGCTAAGTGTCAGCCCTGTGGTAGACTGGTGACCTGTCTGTGGTATACCCTGCTTCTTGACCAGTGTCAGTCGCCTATAACCCTTCCAAAGGTTAAATAGGTATAGATAATGGATGGATGGATGGAACTGTCATTATTTCCATATATTTTCAGCTAGAAACTTCAGTAACATTTTATAATACAGCTCGCGATTTGCAGTCTAATTTTGTTGTATGAATCAGGTACTAATAAAATACTTACTGGTTCCTACTGGTACATAAATGTAGGTACAGTGGAAGAAAACAAGACTATGCGGAATAAGGGAGTAACAATTGTACATGTTAGAGGAAAGGAGAAATAAATTATACTCTAAGTATTATTGTAAATACTGCCTATAGGGTACAGTAGTGGGAAACAAAAGTGAAAAGTAAAGGAAAAATAGTGTTAACAATACTAATATTCTGTGGAACCTATATATTTCAGTACAGTTATGATATACTACAAAAACTGTGGGGATACAGTAATGGAAGGGGCTTTTGGGAAAATCTCTCAAAACTCAGATGGTTATTGAAGAACATATAAAATATATGGGTTACGTTCCCAACATGCCCACAGGTTTAATCACCAATGCTGGGTACAGCAATGTGGTTTTGCGGTAGGAGTAAAAATAAAAGTATTCAAGACTGATATATTGCTATATATGACATTATTAGCATTTTAATACTGATGCAACAATATGTAACTATAACAGTTCTAGGACACATGCAGTGATACTGTGATCGCAGGTTGAAACTCATTTACTAAACTTTTAATAAATTCTGATTCTCCTCACACGGTTCTCTTTACGTCTCACTACTGTCACATAGAAAACACAGCTTGAAAAACATTTAATACAGGGCAGACACTGAGTGCAGATATCACCTATGAGCCTTCTGCTCACAATAATAAGCTTTTGTAAGCACCTGTAAAGGAACACACCAGGCTGGTCAAAACTGAAAGCAGAACAAGTATGGAAGCTGGGAAAAAACTATGAAAGAGTAACAATTGCCCAACTCAGTGTCATGTTAGACAGTGTGAGGTTCCAACAGACTGTAGTGCAGCAGTTCAGAGGCAGAGGCATGCCAAACTTGGACTTGTCACACAAAGTTTTTTTTTTACCCAAGGTGAGGTGTCTGGCTAGGGAAAATATTTCAGTAGGTGTGAAATAGATGAAAATCTACGGCCTGATGTGAATGACCAGCAAAATATGTAGTGGTACACAAGCTACCTAAAATTGTTAATTTTAACTTAAGTTGTTTTAATAATATATTCATGTATTAATATATTTGATAAGTTATTACAAAGAATGAAGTTTACCTCATTTGGTTTGTATCTTCTCTTACAGTTTTTATACTACCAAGACAAACCATATGTCAAATTGTGCAGAGATTCTTGTATATGTCTCATGGCTTTTCTTATTGATAACTTTCACTCCCATTAATTCAATTTATTTATATTGCGCCAATTCATAACAGAAGTTATCTCACTGCACTTTTCCTATAGAGCAGGTCTAGGCCGTACTCTTTATAATATTATTTACAGAGACCCAACAAATCCCACCATGAGCAAGCACTTGGCCACAGTGGCAAGAAAAAACTACCTTTAAGAGGCAGAAACCTTGGACCGAACCAGACTCAATGGCAGGCGGCCATCCGCCGCTGCCGTGTTAGGTTTTGAGAGAGGGGGGGGGTTCAGAGAGATAGAGGAGAGAGAGAGGTTATAAGAGAGAGAGAGAGAGGTTTTGGGGCAGGGGGGTGGGGGAGAGAGAGGCACAAAGAAATACCACCTAGAATTTTTTTAAATAGTAGTAATGTAATTGGTGTGGTAATATTAATAAATTAATAATAATAATAATAGTAATGGGAATGACAGCTATAGGAATAATAATGACAGTATTAGTAACAGAGCCAATAACAACAACTGTAGTAGCAGTTGTCGAGCAGGAACACAGGGACAGCAAGTGGCCCACAACCACAGATCCAGTCTCTGCAGCTCCGGAGGCAGAAATACCTGCTGAAATCAACAGAAGGAGAGAGGAGAAAAACAAGAAAGCACAAAACTATGGGAGAGAGAAGATGTCGAGTTAGTAACATGCAGTAATGGGATAAAAATGCATACAGATGGAGAGGATGAGAGAGGAAAGAGGGATGCGTCATGGGAAGTCTCCCAGCAGTCTAGGCCTATAGCAGCATAACTAAGAGATGGTTCAGGACTCACCCAAGCCAGCCCTAACTATAAGCTTTATCACAGAGGAAAGTCTTAAGCCTACTCTTAAATGTGGAGATGGTATCTGCCCCCCGAACCCAAACTGGGATCTGATTCCACAGGAGAGGAGCTTGATAACTGAAGGCTCTGGCTCCCATTCTACTTTTGGAGACTCTAGGAACCACGAGTAACCCTGCATTCTGGGAGCACAGTGTTCTAGTCGGATAATATTATGTATTATGAGATCTTTAAGATACGATGGTGCCAGACCATTAAGAGCTTTGTAGGTGAGGAGAAGGATTTTAAATTCTATTCTGGATTTTACAGGGAGCCAGTGCAGAGAAGCTAATATTGGAATCATGTCAGTCATGTTTCATTCTGAAAAGTCAGCTTTTCAACAACCAACATGGCACGTCTCTTCTCTGACATGACTTTTCCTAGTTCTTGTCAGTACACGTGCCGCAGCATTTTGGATCAACTGGAGAATCTTAAGGGACTTATTCAGTCAACCTGATAATAAGGAATTGCAATAGTCCAATCTAGAAGTAACAAATGCATGCACAAGTTTGAGACAGGGTGTGCCTGATTTTTGCAATGTTGCGTAGGTGAAAGAAGGCAGTCCTTGATCTTTGTTTCATGTGAGTTAAAGGATAAATCTTAATCAAAAATAACTCTGAGGTTCCTTATCGTGGTGCTGGAGGCCAGGGCAATACCATCTAGAGTAACTACGTATATCTTTAGATAATGTGTCTCTGAGGTGTTTGGGGCCAAATACAATAACTTCAGTTTTGTCTGAGTTTAACATCAGAAAATTGCAGGTCATCCAGGTCTTTATGTCTCTAAGGCATGCCTGAAGTTTAGCTAACTGGTTAGTTTGATCTGGCTTGATCGATAGATATAAATGGGTATCATCTGCATAACAATGAAAGTTTATAGAGTGTTTCCTAATAATATTGCCTATCGGAAGCATATATAAGGTAAAAATAATCGGTCCAAGCACAGAACCTTGCAGAACTAACTTTGGTGTGCACTGAGGACTCACCGCCAACATGTACAAACTGAGATCGATCTGATAGATAGGATTTAAACCAGCTTAGTTTTAATTACAATTATAAGTCAACAATACATATTTTATCATTCTCAGTATGATAATATTGATAAACAATATGCAAGCTCGTAATTATTAAATTGATAGGCAATGAGAGTTAAGGCTCTGTTTTAATGGTGCAACCATGGCGCAGTGCTACATCTTGTGCAGAGTGTTTCCAGGCGTACCTCCTGCTTTTGCTCATAGAAGTGTTGTGGCGGCAAGTGCCAAGCAGTTGGTTACAGTGGAATATAAATGAAGGGTAGGGTGATTAATTGCAAATTTCTCAACCATTTAGATTACTTATCACATATCTTCTAAACAGCTGTGCCAGTCACAGTGTTACATGATGAAAATGGTTCACCAAATGAGAAAAGAGACTTGTTGTCTGTCCAGATAGGAAAATCATATTATTGTCTGGATGGTGCAGAGATGCAGGATGTAAATACATGGCACCACACAATTACAGCCAAAGCAGGATGTCAGCTTCTCTGTGTAAAATCTCTGTGCCCTGTGTTCATTTTTATTTTGCAACGCAGGGATCTACATAGTAATTGCCACTTAGAGTTTCTGACTGTTATTTGCCAAAATAAAAGTAGCACAATAAAATAGAAGTAAAAGTTTTGTTAAACAGTTTATATGATGATATAATCTATGATATAATTTGTATGAATTAAGTGGGGTTTGTGGTTTGTTGCTAGGCCTATCGGGACTGTTTGATGCCAGCCTCCACCATGCCAGCCCCTCGGGTCCTGACCCCTCCGTCATGAATCTGATTTCAGCTCTGGAGTCCCGGGGTCCACAGCCCCCACCCTCTGCTTCCTCTCTCCTCTCTCAGTTTCGTACTCCCTCTTGGCAGACTGGTGAGTGTCAGCTTGTTAGCAGAACGCTACACTTGAAACAAATTTGTCGTTAGTTCTTGTTACCATTGAAATACTATTATTCCTAAATATTAATAATTTCATCTGCAAAAATATCCAAATATCCAAAAACCAAAAAGTTTTTTTATTTTTTTATTTGAATAGTGACTTGCATTGACCAACACTGTCCATGTAATGTTGTGTCCTGTAGCAATGCATACACCGGCCCCAGCGGAGCTCTTTATTTCAGGGGCTCTTCCGGGTTCCAGCTCCTTCCCCTCCTCCTCAGCCCTTTCTGCATACCAGCATCCTGGCTCCTTCTCTGGACGATCTTTCACTCCCTCACTATCCCTGCAGGACACGCCTACATTTAGCCCGACTTCCAATGGTTTACTATCCCCCCATGATCCCCTGCTGCACATCAAAACACCCTCCCAGTCCAGCTTGGGCTTTGATCGCTTGCTGTCTTCCCAGAGTGCCACCTACCGGGGCTCCCAGGAGCCTCAGGCCCCTCCTCAGGCCCAAGCCCCTTCCACCTCCTCCAGTTGCCACCTGCCCCCTTCCCAGTTCAATCTGTTGTCCTCCCAGCTCCACAACCAGTCCTCCCAGCTTTATAATGCCTCCATGTTCTCTTCCACAACAGCCCTGCCGCCCACGGCCCCTCCTCTGCCCCAGCCTCCTCCAGAGAGGGCAGTTTCCCGGCAGGATAGTGTGATTAAGCATTACCAACGCTCATCCCCAGCCCAGTCCACAACACTCCCCCTACAGCAATATGTCAGCTGTGGTGGGTCATCGAGCTACCAGCAAATAGGCAGCCACCGCCGGCATTCTGGAGTGTCCTGCAGTCCCCTGGGGGACCAGAGCCCATCCTCTGACCCCAAGCCCACACCACGGATGGAATCCAAGACGTATCGACCTATCATCCAAACTCCTTACACATCCTCGTCCTCCAGCTCCTCAACCTCCTCCTCATCAGGCACTAAGGAAGCCAAGAGTTCCAGCTCTAGTAGTGGCTACTCCTCTTCGGGCTCAGCATCATCCTCTTCCCGTACTCCACACACTCCACCATCAGCCTCCTCCGCCTCCTCTTCATCCTCTTCTAGTTCCAAGACAAGCACAGGCTCCTTGTCTGCTCCCTCTCGTCAGCAGCCCCCACCTCAGTCAGCACCGGCACCACCTCCTCTACCAGTGGTGTCATCCACCCTTGCTCAACAGCCAGCACCCAAACAATGCCTTTCCACCTATGGCTCTTCGTCTGTGGCCAAATCTAGTACAGGCCTACCAGACCAGACCCCTCCCCAGCAACATGCCCAGTCCTACTCTCCCAACCAGCCTCCATCTACACACATGGCCCAGTCCTATGGAGGCTTCAACTCACCTCATGCCCAGGACCTGAGCTCTGGGGCAGGGGGCACTGGAGGGAAGGCCTTCACTGGTATAGGCTCAGGGGGACGCTCGTTTTCTGCAGAAATAGTCTTTGGGGACTCAAGCTTTGGCTCAGCTTCTCATAGAAGAGCAGGCAGTCCTTCCTTAGGTTATGGGAGTGCTGGAGGATCAACAGGAAGTGGACCCATATCAGGAGCTGCTACACATGGCAGTGTAGTTGGATCTGCAGGATCAGGGAGCGGGGCTGCTAGTGTTGGTAATGGAGGCAGCAGCTCTTACCACCTGCCTGAGTCTAGTTCCTCGCCCTCCATAAATCCTACTATTAGTCGCCCTGGATTGCACTCTCCTGCTTCTGCTCGCCCTGCACAGTCCCCTGGAGGTTCAGGGGCCACCAAATACTTGTCCTCCATCCTCACTCCTGCTTTTATGTCCTCACCACAAGGTTTCCCTGATACACGGCAAGCACAGAGCCAGTCCTACCACTCAACACCACCCAAGCCAAAAACAGAGACCAACATGCTGGGAGTTGAGCGATCCCAAGATGTGGAAGAGGATGATGATGATTTCCTCATCCACCACTTACTACATGCCCAGAGCTCAACTTCCCATCAATCTCAGCATCACCCACCTCCTCAGCAATTACCCCAGTCGCACCCACAGGCTAGGGATGGGGAAGGCAAGGGGGTGACCTATGACATTAACAAGATCTCAGAAGAGCGCTACCACCTTCAGAGTGTCATTCGCACCAATAACACCACCAGCAGCTCAGGTCCTGGAACGGCAATTGGTGATGCAGCAAGTGGCTTAAACAGTCAGTTGGAAATATCACAGAAGAAACAGCAGCAGACCAAGTCAGAATTGACCATATCAAAGTCCACTGCTGGAGGGGTAGGAGGGGTCACTGACTCTCTTTCCCATACTACCCACTCCCATCAACAACAGCTTAACTCCCTGGGATCTGTGGTCCATTATGGAAGAGGGGACCCCTACACACAGCACCCACACTCCCAACATTCCCATCACACCTCACATGTGTCCACACACGCTCAGCAACACTCTCGGCATACCCAGCACACACAGCACTCTCAACATTCTCAGCATAGCCATCCCCATTCCCACTCACACAGCCACCCTCACATGGAGCTGAAGAAGCCTTCAGATGCAAATGACAATGCCTACTTGTGTAACACACCAGATGTGCAGCAGGCTCGACAAAGCCAGGTCCCCCTCTCTCTGATGGATACGCCACCAGACCCTCCCCAGCAAACTCACATGCTGCAGTCTGTCCTTTCCCATACCACCCGCACCAAGATGGACCCCCAACAAGCCCCTCCACAGCAACAGCAGCAGCAGCAGCAGCAGCATCCTTTGAGCCAGCAGGCTATGATAGGTTCAGCCGGAGGAGCAGGTCCTGCTGGGGTGGAATCCCACCCACAGAACCAGTCCTCACAGTTGCAACTCCAGCTCCAGACTCAGGGTATAGATACCCACTATAGCCTTGGAGCCCAGCCAAGAGATCAAACCCGAGCCAGTCAGAACTCAGTGTCTCCGCTAGAAATGCTAGAACAATCACTTTCCCGGACAAACAGCAGAGACAGCGGAGGAGCTCTGGACAGAACTGTGGTTGGGGTGAATGTTACAGGAGGGGATGGAGGTGGTGGAGACAGACATAGACAGCAGCACAGACTTACACCCCACCACCATCCCCAACAAACAGCCTCTGATCTCCATGACTTCCTCTCTGAACCAGATATGGGCTTGTCCACCCCCTCACACCTGCACCACCTCAACCAACCACAGGCCCATGCCCACCCCCATGCCCACCACCAACAGCAAGCACACACTCACCATCAGCTGTCACACTCTCAGTTAGCTCACCCACACTCCCACCGGATGGCAGCAAATATGGGAACTCCGCAACAACAGCAACAGCCCCAACAAAGAGAGCCTGAAACCCAGCTGTCACACTCCCAGTTAGACCAGCTCAAACAGCACCAGTTTGACACAGTGAGCCCAGTGGGTGAAGTACAGAATCAAGCTCAGCAGCAGCAGCAACAGCAGCAGCAGCAGCAACGGTTTGCGCCTCTAACATCCATCTGCTTTCCAGACTCTCTCTTACACGATGAAGACCGCTCTTTCTTTCCTGAGATGGAGGACATGTTTTGTTCAGCTGATTACAAGTCAAGCTGTGCTGGGGATTCAGGGGCAGGACAGGCTGCTCAAGAAAGCCTTACCCAGGGTCATGGGCAGGGGCAAGAGGGTATGGAGGCCTTAAAAACAGGAGGTGCTGGAGAGGGCTATGATATAGTTGGTCATCATGGTGATCAAGGCTATGGACAGTACTGCCACAGCCTTCCAGGAACAGGAAATGGCAATCTGCACTTAGACCTTGACTCTATGAAGACCCATGAGCTTCCCTCCACTGTGAATACTGACCAGCTTGGCCTCATCCAATCCCAAACTACTACCATGGGAATGAGTTCAGCAGTTCAAGGGGAGAGCTCAGTCAACAAGATGATGGGAACTGTGGGAGTGGGTGGAAGTTCAAGCACTACTAGTTTGACCTCACCTATCTTCTGTTCCTCTCGACCCAAGAAACTGCTGAAGACCAGCTCATTTCATTTACTCAAACAGCGGCGTGAGCCACAACCTCAAACAAAGAAAAACTATGCGCAGGAGTACGAATTTGAGGACGATGAGGATAAAGCTGATGCTCCAGCTGATATTCGCCTCAACAGTCGACGCCTTCCTGACCTGCTCCCTGACTTGGTGTCTAGTTGTAGGAAGGCTGGTGGGGCATCAGGAGTAAGTGGGCTCAGTCCACTGATGGGTGACATGGACTTCTGCCACCCCTCCAGCTACTCTTCCCTTGGACACCCTCCACAACTCCTCCCCAACGATGGACCTAAAAAAAGAGGCAGGAAACCAACTAAACCAAAACGTGAAGGCCCTCCTCGCCCACGAGGTAGACCACGCATACGTCCTCTTCCAGAGCCTCCTTACTGCAGGGGGCTGATGGGATCAGTGGCTGGAGAAAGTAGGAGGGGTCGCGGGCGGGGTCGAGGGCGAGGCAGGAGGGAGGAAGGGCTTGTGGAAATGCATCAAGATATGAACAAAGCACAAAGCCTCCCATATCACCATCAGCAGCAGCATCAACAGCAACAGTTCAGCCAACAGCAGCATCTCCAACAGCATCCACACCAACATCACAGACAGCAGGCAGACCACCACCAAGCACCACAACAACTGCAACAACAGCATCACCTGCAACATCAGCAGCAGCATGTTTCCTGTCCTCACCACCAACCGCATCATCAACAGCAGCAACATCAACAACATCATCATCAGCAACAACAGCAACAATCCCAGCAGCCGCAGCAGGATCCAATCAGACCTATCAAGGTAATAGTTGACAAAAGAAGAGATAATCTGGGCCTGTACTTATCAAGAACCATAGAGTCAATCCTTGAAAGTTTGAATGGGGTAAAATTGGTCTTAGCTTGGAGTAGGACAGTAATAAACTTCCTGTCTGCACTGTCTGCAAAGAAGTTCTCTGATGATGAATTCACTCACAGACGATCTCCGAAATGTAAAAAGGAAGTCATGTTGTGTATGTAATTTATCTGGTAAACCTGACTTTTAGTTCTGTGGATGTTTAAGTTTTTGCTTTTAAATATGACGTTATATATACATTTTGTTACTTAAATTGTAACAAAAGCTAGACCTAAATAGATTTGATACCCCATCCCCTGGGTAAAATATGATCACTTGTGGTTATATGACAAGTAACTGTGCCACGTGGTTGAATCAGAGTGAAAACATTTCAGTACTGAGGCAAATACAATCAGGAATTTAAAAAATACAGCAATACAATGAAATAAAATAAAACTAAATTAAATTAAACCCCCAACAATAAAGATAATTACTAATAATAAAACAGATACAAAATCTTGGCAATAAAACAGATTACTAGAATTAATAAAATGCTTTTTTGAAATGATACGTTTTGAGAAGTGATTTAAATTTAAATTAAATTAGATTCGTCTAAAAGCAAAACTGAACAAAAAAGTTGTGCTTAGCATTAGAAGTGTTATATATCTCTGTGAAACCAGCCCCTGAGTTTTAACATAACCAGCATCAGTGGCTTATGTTGTAGATATCCAAGGTAGTCATATTACAGTAATTCCAACAGAACAAATGTTGCATACTTTATGCTGAAAGCCCTGCTGAATGTCTTAATCCAACCTGTCTGTCTCTCAGATCAAACTGCCTGTTCCGACCATGCTTCCATCAGAATCCTTGTTGAGGACAGACTCACTGTCCAGCACCGAGCCAGTTCTGTCTGATGGATCAGTGGGGTCAGCGCCATCTCTGGGCCTGAGTCCTGGACCCAGCACCGCCATGGACATCAGTAGAAATGAGCTGAACCAGACTCAAGACAAGATGATGAATCAGCAGAAAGCTGGAGAGGTAAAGAGCACACATTCACAATAGAAATAGGAACACCTGGCAGAGTTGATTAAATCTCTGTATTTTATCCTAGATGATTCAATGCATGGGCTAGTGACTGTTCAGTTCTATCTGCTCATTAGTTGCACTGGCAAAGCTCCTTTATTAATTTCTTTCTGACAAATGCTGAACTTGTCTTTGTTGTGAAAAAAACTATTTGAAGTGTAAATTTATTTATAATCATTTCAATGCCAAGTATTACACTTTTCAAAGGTTTGAAAGGATGGTGAGTACCTTATAGGCAAAGGCGCTATACAAGTACAGTCCATTTACTATTTACTTTCATGAATTCAATACAGATTTTACCATGTCAATTTGAATGGACTGGCACTGTGCGATGTGTAACCAAAGCTGAGAGTTTTGTCATCTCCCCTGTCAAATTATACACAACAGCTTGAGGGGGAGTGGCTTTTTTACCGGGGAAGGGCAAAATGACAAATGTCTTGCAAAGAAAAAGTATTGTTTGAGCAGGAATTGGAGGCTGGTGAACACTGAATTTATTTATTCAAAAAGGGGACTTTTTTGGGAGAGTAGAGCTTACCACCCGATATTAACTTAAAAGAAGAATATATCCTTTTGTTTAAAGTAATCCATAGTATCAGTAAGCAATACTATCCTTGTAATCATATAGCATCATGCAGGTTACTTACATCTTGCATCTCTTGTTGAGGTCTGTCACTTACTTCTTGATGTCAGGATGTGTGGGAGAAGGAGCTGTACATATGAAGAAGGGCTGCAGAGGACCTGTGTATGACAGCTTCAACTTTGTATTTCATGTTAGAGTGAACTGAAAGCTAGTTGCCTCAGCAACAGTGAGACATACAATGCAGTCAATATTTTGACTGTTAAGGGACGCCTTACGTTTCCAAATCAAGTCAGACTGATATACGGTCCAGTGAGTAAGTATTTGAACAGATATCCAGTCACTGTGCTGGCTCTATATTGAGGCAGTTTGGATTTTACCCATTAACCAGGGACTGAGGTTAAAGTGCTGACTCAGCTACATCTGTAGAACTCAGCCCGTTACAAAACCTAGTCAATGCAGCAGGGCAATGATCCTTAATATGGGGCAGCCAAAGCAACCAAGGAGTTTTTAAGGGCTACACATTGAATTGTTTTTGACTGGCGTAGTCAGTCAGAAGACAACTGAGCCTGTGTTTAGAACCAGACTGAAGGCAAAATGCAGCACAGACATGGCAGAGCATCACCAGGGTCTCACCAAGTGTCTGCTGATGTCTGTGAGCTGTGGACTTCAGTTACTGACTGCAAAGGATTGCAACTAAATATTAAATATAATGATTTTGTTTAGGTTTATGTTAATTTGTCATTACTTTTTGTTCCTTGAAATTTGGGAGACAATGTACAAAAAGGATCACATAACGTTGTTGATCATCTAAAGAAAATGTAAACTTTATACATAACAATCTCTCTAAAGAGTTTGACTTAACCTTTGCTAAATAGATTTTTGAAAGCAGTTTTCTCTGATGTTAACACAGATGGCGTGGAAGAAAGAAATTGATGATCCACTGAATCCTGAAGCCTGGGCTGCTATGCAGAAACTCTCCAGTTCAGTAAGTTGCTTCACACCCTCTACAAAAATGAGCAAAGCCAGGAGCTTCATATATAATTCATACCTCATCCATTCAAACTCAAGCCTCTGGTAGAGAGAGCAACACATTCTCTACCTTCTTCACACCTCAGGTGCCTATAGGCACCAGTGCCAGTAGCTGTGTAAAAAGGTAGAATTTTGCCCTGGTATTTGTTAAAACTAAATGAAAGAAATGATTTGGTGGTGTAGTCTCCAGTGGAAAAAAACACAGCATTTTAATGTTCAGTCATGTTTTTGTGATTTAAGGTTTGGAGAGAAGGAGGTTATAGTTGACTGACAGCCAGCTCTCTCTGACTGACAAAAGAGAGAGGAGAGAGATGGCTGTTACCAGGGCAGCTGTTGCCATGGTTACTACATTTTTCAGTGCAGGACCCTTGCTGCCACCTGCTGTCTGTTAAGCTTTATTACCCATAGCTTAGTGGTCAGGGCCTGTATTTATTGAACTGCTTAAAGTTCAGTTGAGTAAAAGTAAAAATCCTTCACTTTTATTCCTACTCACATATTTCAGATTAAAGATGCTCTGAATATTAAGAGAGCTCCAGAGGCGAGCACACCATGTTTTGGAATGATTGTACAATATAGCATTGGACATGATGAATAGCTGAACCAATATGCAATCCTCAGTGGTGCAAACAACAAGAATAAAGCTGTCACTGATTTTGTTTGCAATCACTTTTCATGCATCTTCACTGTCTGCACTTCTCAGCGTGGTGCTAATTTGCCCGTATAGTTTCACTGTACCTCTACCAACAGCAGAATTATTTTCTTTTTTTTCTTTTTGTGTCCATTCATGTTGTTTCCATTTCAGACAATTATTTCACAATATATTAAATTGTTGTTCATTTCGCATGTTAATTGCCACTGGATATATTAAAGATTTCACACAAATAATGTAAACTTAAAAAAGAATTGTAAATGTTTTTGCAGAATAACATATCACTGAGTAAAATGTAAGGATGAACAGTGTAGCAGTAAATTCTAGTCTCTGATTGACTGTTCTTGCTCTGAGCATACATGTGATCACTTCAGGTATAACAGAAATGTGTGGTGAGATAATTCTTCATGTTCGCTTCAGGGGCTTCAGGGATTTTCTGCAAATGAGTGTCAGTAATTGGAAACAACACAAAATCAGCCAGGAATAATCAGACTAGTTAAGTGCATATATCCAAAATCTTTTAAACAGAAAATCTGCCAATTGGGTGAGATCATTTCACAACATCTGATACAATTAATTAGTTAATCAATTAGTCAGTAGATTTTGATACTTGATTAATCATCGATTAATCATTAATTTGTTTTTCAAGCAAAATGCCTAACAGCATAGTCCCAGCTGTTCTTTTCTTATGTGATAGTAAACGTAAAAGTGAATATCTTTAGGGTTTGGACTGTTGGTCGGACATAAGATATTTTATTACATCATGTTGGACCACTATTTTCTGACATTTTATAGACCAAATGATTAGTCAGTTAATTGAGAAATTAATCTGATTAATTAATGATAAACATGTCAGGTCAGAATCTTTTTTTATTCTAGAGGTGTGATCTGTCACATTTGTCTAGAAGATTCAGAAAAAAGGGAAACTACAGCTATATATCACAGCACTGGCAGAATTGGTTGTAGTTTAAAGGTTCACAAATCAATATTTTTATATGAACAATGGGTCAAATGATTATGTGTATAATGAAATTGGGATGAACTTACAGAGAATTATTAACAACTCTGCAGTTCCCCTCAGCACCATGGAACGTGTCAGTGTCTTTCAGCTCATTGTTTTGGTTTTACCGTCTGCAAGTTTACTGTTTGGGTTCAGTCTCACCGCTCTCATCAACCTGCTTTCCAGCAGCAGCAGGCGGCTGTTTCCAGAGAAGAAGAAGCTGTAAAAAGCCTCTGAACACTGTCTGCTAACATATTCACAATAACCATAACGTTATAAGGTGATAAAGTTATGCTGCTGCTGCCTAGTGGTAAAAAAATCAATTGATGCTGCTTTAAAGACAGATAAGTCCTGTCGAGTGATCATGAGACCAAATTACTAGTTGAAACTGTTTTTTGCAGTGTACAGAGGAATACAGCTAGCTGACAAACCATGCCAGTACAGTGGACAAGGAGTGACAACATCATAAAGCACTCATCAGTGATGAGATTCTGCTCTTTTGCAGGCTGATGAGAAGGCTTTCGACTTCAAACCTGGCTTCATGGCCTCTTTTTTGGACTTCCTGAAGACAGGCAAAAAACAGTCAGGCCTTGAACTGGGACATGATGGAGGCGAGCAGGAAGCCCTGAACCCATGTTCCTCTCTGAAGGGAGGGATCAGGCCCTTTTCCCCGCCTCCTCCTCCCCTACCACCAACTCCTCCACAGCAGCCTCCAGGAACATTCAGCGAGGGAGGGCAGGGCGAGGGAGCGGACCTGGCTCTCAGCAGCTGCCCAAGTCCCTGCAAGCCTCTGGATGAGGAGCTAAAAAGGAACCTGGAGACGCTGCCCTCCTTCTCCTCTGATGAGGAGGACTCAGTCAGTAAGAACCAGGACCTGCAGAAGAGCATCTCATCTGCCATTTCTGCCCTTTATGACACCCCACACTCTTTGGCTGCTGCAATGGCTTCTGCCATGGTCAAGGCCCCACCCACTCTGTCCCCGCCTACCCCACAGGAACCGCCACTCAGCCCCCCTCTCCCTGCCATGCCTCCCCTCATCCCCAGTATGGAGAACGGAAAAGAGGAGGTGCTCACGTACCCTCAGCATCACACACAGGACAAGGAAGAACAAAAATTGGTCCCCCCACAGTCGAAAAGAGAAGAAGCAGAGGAGAGGGAGGTTGAGCAAGGAGGAGAAGAGGAGGAGGAGGGAGGAGGGGAGACTGCAGAAAATGAAGAAATAATGAGAGAATCACAGAATCTGCAGCAGGGAGCCCTGGAAGAGCAGGAGGAAGTGGGGGAGGAAGAGGAGGAGGAAAGGATGTCTGAAGTGCAGATTTTGGAGGTTCCTAAGGTCGAAGGTAATGTATGTGTCTGTTTTCTTTAAAACTCCTTTAACAAGGAATGTTAACTGAAAGTCAACTTCTCTCTCTTGTCTTGAAAGTTCATTCTTGACCTTGGAAATAGTTACCACTCACTAGCTTTTTTCAGAGCTTTCAGCTGCATCTCGTGGCCTTCATCAGCAAATGGAGTTTGGAGTCAGTTGTCATGGAGTTGGTTCACCTGTTATACCGTGACCTGGTTGTATATGCCTCTGTTTAAAGATGTTCTCTGGTGTCAGGTGTCAATGTCCTCCTTGATTTTTCTCTGGACCCTTTGATGCTTTATGTCCGACACATTTCTCACTCATCCATACACTTCTTACTCACACTTAGAAGACCAGCTGAACGCCAGTGGATCTCTTCTCAAGGCATTGTGGAATAGCAGGCAGCGCAAAATTGAAGGAGGAGTTGAAAGCTACTTTTTTTAGTTTGACCTAAGTTTCACTCTTGGGTCACGCGATGACATCTGAACCAACTGCATGACAACTGAGCCAACAACCCCATTCACTGATGAGGACCATGAGAAAGCTGAGTGGACCTTGATTTAATATTATTTAAATAAAATAAATCAATTGGCAGTGTTCATGGGTGGTGGGAGACAGGTGAAGGATTGTGTTGTTGTTGCTGCACTCCTACCGCCTGGTGGGGGTGGGGGGTCCTGCACGAAGCGGTGATGGATGTGATATCATGAGCTTGTTACTCCCTCCCGGTGAAGCTCCTGGCCAGCAGGTGAAAGGAAGCAGCAGAAACACCCCAAACCAGGGAATGAAAATGCAATCTCAAAGTCATTTCATGTGATCTTAAAAACTTGCCGCAGTTAGAAGGTAACTTTCTCCTTTCCTCCCCCCACCCTGTTTTTCAGATTCTCCATCAGGAGCTGTGCTTGCTCCTGCACCTCCATCCCCATCACCGTCCATCTCCCCCTCACCACCCATCTACTCTACACCCTCGCCCCTCCCTCCCCTGTGTCTCTCCGTGCCCTCCCCACAGCCGATCCAGCAGGATGAGGAACAGGTGAATCCAACTTATCCTCCTTCTGAGCAGCAGCAGCAGCAGCAGCAGCAGCAGCCCTCCTACCAACTGGCTCCAACTGCAGGCACCTCCCCACCCCCGTCCACCTCCCCCCCGGCCATCCCGTCCTCACCCCTCTCCAACCTTCCCCTGGGCCAGTCCATCCCCCCTCCGTCCACCACACCTCCCCCATCATCCTCTGATCAGGACCAGGAACCTGAAGCTGGACAGCCTTCCCCCTCCTCATCATCCTCTTCCTCACCCTCTTCGTCATCCTCTCCGCCACCATCACCTCCAACCCCGGAAGAGACCCCAGCATCCCAGCGTCTTACCTCCCTCCACCTGGCAAAGAAGCAGGCCGACGCCGCCATAGCTGGGGAGAGTGAAGAGGAGGACAGTGAGAGCGGAGGCGAGGGAATCTTCCGTGAACGGGACGAGTTTGTGGTTCGAACTGAGGACATTGGGACTCTTAAGGTGAGTTCCCCCACAGCTCCCAGGAAGTATGTTTGGTGAATAAATAACTTACCATCAATGATACACACTTGTTTGTGTCACCAGATGGCCTTGCAGACAGGCCGGGAGCCCCCACCCATCTGGAGGGTGCAGAAAGCCTTGCTCCAGAAATTCAGCCCAGAGATCAAAGATGGTCAAAGGCAGTTCTGTGCAACCAGCAATGTGAGTTTTCCAGCAGACATACGTTTAACTCAGGACTCCCGCAGGTTCAGTCAATACTAAATTACCTAGATCACAGAGTCTATGGGTTAAAAATAAATCAGTGGTGTCAGACTTGGTATGATACAAACCAGGGCCCCATTTCTCAAAAGCATCTTGATCGATGATTGTAGAATCCATCTTTCGAACCTAATGGTTGAGGCGCATGCGTACAGCTACAATGTCCCTGGTTTGAGTCCCGTCATTCCCCTCTCTCTCCACACATTTCCTGTCTATACCTTCGCTGTAAGCTGTCCAATAAAGACACAAAATGGCAAAAAAGAGAAATGATTGTAGATTATGTGCCCCCTACCTGCTCGTAGAAGGTTAAGAATGACTTAAGAAGCTCTGGTACCTGCACGAGAAACCCCAAACTTCATGTTTTTATTGTTTCGTTGAGTCCCAATTAGACACTGATCCCTTGTACTCGCCGGGTGTGGCTCCACATTTTGACAAATAAGCGCAGGTCTCAATTAGACCCCGGGTCTGGTTTCTATAGAACTTCTTTGGATGTATTAAACCTTTTAAAACCCACTGGGTCGCCTGCTTGAGCTACTTCTAAGCTGCTTAGATCGTGCATACAAATATAAATGTTTCAGCTGTTGTCAATATGGACATGCTGCTACACATCATTAGAACTGTTAGATTCTCCACAATTCAATCGTTCAGAAGTTTAATTTGTACTTAAGGGCACTAACTGCTTAGAGTAGGAGCTAAATCAATTATCTACAACATTTATGCTGTGTGATTTATGTATCTTTAATATCTGTGGCATGGTGCACAGTTAAATAAGCCATGCTACTTTAACAACATTCTCTTCAGCAGCACAGTCTAGTTTATTGTAGTTTTGGCCACCATTCCTATCAGCGAGGCATAGTGCAGGACAAGCTCTGATGAAGGACAAGGACTGACTGACCCAGTTGCTTGTTGTTGAACTTGAAACAAACCAAATTGATCATTTCTGCACCTATACGCATAGAATCTGGAGTTACGGTACGTAACTAACTTGAAACTGTAAAACAACATAAAACCTGCTGCTGTGAAAAGTGGAGACGATGGTTACGCACTGTAACAGTCCAGCACAGAGCAGAGGAGGCGAGAAAACCAATTAATGGATTTAATCTGATTGGTTTCAGTGCAGTCTGAGAACAGCTGTTTTAGTAGAGCGGAAAAACCTTTATGGGAAAATGGCTTAGCGCATCTTAGACTGAAATCTAAAATTGTTTCCTTAATAGCAGTGAGTGCTCTGTTTACAGTAAGTTGTACACACTAATGTTTGATTTTCCCCTCTATAAGCCATTTAAAGCATCACAGTATAGTATTTAAATTCTCAGAATTCAGACACTGCAATTTGGGACATTTAATCCAGTTTGAGTGATGCTCACTTTTATGCTGTGTCACGTAATTTGATTTTGTTTCATATAGAACAATGCTGTTTACTGAATTGTCATTCTAACTCTTAATGTCTCTTCCCTCAGTATCTGGGTTACTTTGGTGATGCCAAAATGCGCTACCAGCGTTTGTATGTGAAGTTCTTGGAGAATGTCAACAAAAAAGATTATGTCAGAGTGTGTTCTCGAAAGCCGTGGCATAGAGCCGGTCTGACTCTGAGGTAAGGCTACGACTTTGATTTTCTTGTCAAATGTTCTGATTGTTACTCAGAGGCAGGGGCATAAAGACAATTTGATCCAATGATCTGATTATCTTTCTATTTTAACTTACTGATTGACAGGCGCCAGTCACTACCTAAACAGCTGGCCACCATTCACAATCAAACCCCACCTGTGGAGAGAGACGACAGAGAAAAGGAGAGACAGAAAGAGAGAGAGCTGAAGGAGCAGAGAGAAAGAGAAAAAGAACAAAGAGAGAGGGAGCACAGGGAGAAAGTAGAAAAAGAGCAGAAGGAGAGAGAGAGGAGAGAGAGAGAGGAGAGAGAGCAAAAAGAGAAGGAGAAACAGGAGAGGGAGCAGAAAGAGAGGGACAGGAAAGAAATAGAAAAGATGGAGAGGGAGCGGAGAGAAAAGGAGAAAGAAATGGAATGGGAGAAAGAGAGGGAGAGTGAAAGAAGGGAGAAGGAGCAGAAAGAGAGGGAGAGAAGAGAGAAAGAGCAAAAGGACAGGGAGAGAAGAGAATGTGAGAGAGAGCTGAAAGAGAGGGAGAGAAGGAACAGGGAGCAAAGAGAGAAGGAGAAACAGGATAGGGAGCGGAAAGAGAGGGAAAGACAGGAGAGAGAACGAAAAGAGAGGGAGAGACAGGAGAGGGAGCAAAAAGAAAGCGAGAAACGGGAGAGAGAGCAGAAAGAAAAGGAAAAAAAGGAGAGGGAGCAAAGTGAAAGGGAGAGACAGGAGAGAGAGCATAAAGAGAGGGAGAAACTAGAGAGGGAGAGAAGAGAGAAAGAGGGAGAAAAGAGAGAACGGGAGCGGAGAGAAAAGGAGAAACAGGAAAGGGAGCGGCGAGAGGAGAGAGAACAGAAGGAGAAGGAAAGAGAGAAAGAGAGGGAGGAGAAAGAAAAGGAGGGAAGAGAGAGGGAGAAAGAGAAGGAGAAACAAAGGGATCAGGAGAAAGAGAAGAGGGAGAGAGAGGCGCGAGAGAGGAGAGATGGCACAGTGGAGTTTGCAAGGTTGAAGGAGGAGAAGAGAGGAGGAGAGAAGAAGATGGAGCGTCAGTCCAGAGCCAAGACTTCAAAGGACAAGGCAGAGCCTCCTCCCAAGAAGAGGAAGAAGTGGCTGCAGGAGGTGCCATCTTCCTCCTCTGAGTCTGACTCCTCCCCTCCCAGTGATGACGAAGGTCAGCTGTTCTGCGTGTTTGTGTGTATGGTACACACATATTTGTTAATAACATATCAATAAATGCTGCTGTGTTCAGGCCCTCAGCGCGGCGTCTTTGTGTTTTAGGGCCCATGCGGGCTGGAGCTAACAGCCGAGCCATGAGGGAGATGTTCAGGAGCTACGTGGAGATGCTGGTCAGCACAGCACTCGACCCTGATATGATCCAAGCACTGGAGGACACTGATGGTGAGCACTCACATGGAGGAACACAATGAAAGGCTTCAGTGAAATTGTGAATGAATTGAGAACAGAATAGAATGACCTTTTCACTGTTGTCAGTGTGTTACCAGATGGCCACACTGGTTGGTTGGTTTTCAAGGACCATACCAGGGTTTTCGCAAAGTTGACACTTTTCAAAGGCTTCAGTTTGAATGTATTTTCTCTACCTTACAGTTTTTTCCATTAATTGTCGTAGACTCTTAAACTAACCAAGCTGTGTCATGTCACTGTAAACTGTAACTGTGGCTAAACATGTGGTCAAGTTGTGGACTAGAAAGATAAATGTCAAAACACTCCACTAGGCCAGGACTTAAACGGGTGTCTGACGTTTCTATTTAGGTTGACATGTTGGCCTTGAAATGTGGATAAGTGAGGAGATCAGTTCAACCCTCATATGGGCATTTATTGAAACACCATGTGCAGCCAAGTGACAAAAGAACAACAGAAACCAAACACCTAGCCCACCCACCCCTTATATACCCTCCCACCAGTGGTGGAGGAAGCACTCACTTCACAACTTTTTTAATTGAGTAAAAGTACTTGCTTTTAAATATACTTTAAGTATTGAAAGTAAAAGTACTTGTCAAATGTATTTCCTAGTGCAACGGTCTCCATTAAGTATGCCTACTGTTGTTTAATGCGAAAATAGTACAGCTTGTGCCAACAGTCATATATCAGTTATTTGAAAGGTCATTGAGTTTACCCTCTGTGACACAGTTCACACTTGGACGATTCTGTGAATCAGAATTTTCAGGGGTGACCTACAGGCTGAAATGCCATTAAGCAAAATAACACCAAAGGCTGATTATACTTTATATATATATATAAATAATGTTTTATTTAACTGTAAAAACAGCCATCTAATGCAAAACTATTGTACTCTATAGACTGCAGTAAACACATACAAGTCAAAATTGTCTGCCTGAAAAAGGGGGCATTAAACACACCACCTGCACTATTACAACATTACAACAGTAGGCACTGACACAGGACTAACACAGGATTTCAACATATCTCATATCAACATATCTATCACTTTTCTTACAGGAGGTTTGGTTCAATATATGTATGCCAAGGAGGGTTGACAATCTGACATTTTAGTGTAATTAAGACGAAGGTATATTTTAGTCTTAGAATAAAGGAATTTAACAGTTCCAAAATACTGTATATTCAACTTTATAGCGAGTCAATAGTGAACAATATTTTAATTTCCTCACACTATTTTCTAAACTTGGATTTTGGACTTTTCTCCTCCTATTTCCGTAAACTTAACATATTAATATCACTGCCAGAATTTCTTGTTCAGTTTCAGAAGAAGTTGGTTTTCAAAGGTTTTTGAGTCCAGTCTGGCTCTTTTGGGGGAGTCTTTCTGTACTGAATAGCACAGAAAGACAGATTTAGCACGCAGACAAGGGTGTGTTAACCTTCAGAAACAAAGGGGTAGTCAGTCTAGATCCTTTGATCAGTACAATAGTTCTTTAAGTGCAGTGATTTTAAGAGTAAATAATTGGCAGACTTTTTGGAGAAGACCTGGTCTGATTAGGAGAGATAGCATTCATCCCACTTTGGATGGAGCAGCTCTCATATCCAGAAATCTGGCCAAGTTTATTAGTGGACCTAAACCATGTCAACTCAGAGTTCAGACCAGGAAGCAGAGTTGCAGTCCTACACGCTTCTCTGCGCTTCCAGAGCAGTTACCCACCCAAAACTCCTTAGTGACAGTGCCCTCCAACCACTTAAATTAATAAAAACAAAAGTGAACAGAAGAGGAGTTATACATAAAAACCTAAACAAAAACACTGAATTAGCACAACAAAATAGGAGAATTAAATGTGGACTCTTACACATCAGATCTCTGTCATCTATAATAAAAAAACTTTATTTATAGAGCACTTATCAAAACAAAGTACAAAGTGCTTCACAACAAGAGAAATAAAATATCACAGTGAATGACAAAATATAAAGAAATAAAATACATAAAATACACAAAAGCAATAAAATAAACAGCCAGTTCAGGTAAAATCAGGATATGCTTTCAGATAAAAATGTGTTTTGAGAAGAGACTTAAAAGAAGATACTGACTCAGACAACCTAATTTCTTCGGGCAAGTTGTTCCAGAGCCTTGGGGCCCTGATAGCAAAAGCTCTGTCCCCCTTAGTTTTCATCCTGGACTCAGGAACAGACAGGATACCCTTGCCCGAAGATCTCAAACTACGTGAAGGTTCATAAGGGATTACAAGGTCTACAATATAGTCTGGAGCCATGAAGAGCCTTAAAAGTAATCAACAAGATCTTAAAATCAATCCTAAAACAAACAGGGAGCCAATGTAAAGAGGCTAAAACAGGTGTTATGTGGTTGTACTTCTTGGTCCTGGTTAACAGCCGAGCAGCTGAGTTCTGTACAGTCTGCAGTCGTGTCAAAGTGAACAGGCTGTTACAATAATGAAGGCGCAAGGAGATAAAAGCATGTATAACAGTTTCTGCATCACTAAGATTTAAAATAGATCAGATTTTTGCAATGTTTCTGAGGTGATAAAAAAAATGATTGGACAAGCTTAGTGATATGTTGCTCAAAACATAAGTTATTATCAAACAGGACACCAAGATTTCTTGCAACGGGCTTGATATGTTGTGACAGGTTACCAGTAGATGGCAGTATTTGTTTAGTGATGTATTGGGGCCCAATAACAAGGATTTCAGTTTTATTTGAGTTGAGCTGAAGAAAATGTATCGACATCCAATTTTTTATGTCAGACAGGCAGTCCTGCAGAGAACTCAGCATACTAAGGTCAGGGGGCTTGACAGGGAGGTACAACTGTGTGTCATCCGCATAACAATGAAAAGAAATACCATGTCTGCGGATTACATCACCCAAAGGAAGCATGTATAAGGAGAACAGTATTGGTCCCAGAATTGAACCTTGAGGCACACCGTAATTGATATGGGAAAAGGATGACATGAAGTTATTAATGCTGACACAGAATTTCACAGAATTGGACAGATAAGATGAGAACCAGTCTAGTGCAGTGCCAGATCTAAAAGAATGCCATGATCAATTGTGTCAAAGGCGGCACTTAAGTCCAACAGCACAAGAATTGAACACATGCCTGCGTCTGCATTCATTAAAAGGTAATTAGTGACTTTAAGAAGGGCTGTCTCAGTGCTGTGGTGCTGACGAAAACCATATTGGAACTTTTTAAAGGTACTATTGTTTTCCACAGTAGCAAGAAACTGCTTAGATACAAGTTTTTTGAGAATCTTCGAAATAAAAGGCAATTTGGAGATTGGGCAATAGTTATCCAGGAGGGTGGGATCAGGCCCAGGTTTTTTTAGGGCTGGCTGGACACAAGCTGTTTTAAAGTAATCAGGGACACAGCCAGTAGACAGCGAGCTGTTAAAAATAATTTGTAAAAGGGGACAATCCATAACTTCCAATAAGAACCTAGTTGGGATTTTGTCCAGAGGGCTGGCGGATACTCTCATAATCAACATCCCTGAGTGGGTGATTCACATCTAAAAAGGCAGGGTTGGGGGTGATATCAGATTTTATTAACTCCACCTTTCCAGCAAAGTACAAAAGAAACTTTTCACAATCAGCATCACAATCAGCAGGGGCACAAGGAGAGGATGGGTTAACTAACTGATCCACAGTCTTAAATAGGAATCTGGGGTTGTGCTGAAGGGCAGAAATAAGTGCAGAGAAATTACATGTTCTTGCATCCTTCACCATCCTATTATAAAGGCGTAATAATTCTTTCATGGCCTCAAAGTGGACCTGGAGACCTGATTTCTTCCATCTGCGTTCTGCTCTTCTGCATTTCCTTTTACAGCTTTGAATACTGTCATTTAACCATGGCTGTTTTCTAGTCTTTGAGTTTGGTCTATTTTTCAGAGGAGCTATGAGAGCTAAGGTTGAAGAACACAGGTAGTTAAAAGAATCAACCAAATCGTTGGTGTAGGAGGAATCGGGAAACACATTCCCAGGAGAATTGAACAGTGGACAGAATTTTGAGGCACTATGCTCATTAAGGACGTGTGTGTACGTAGAGCAGGATAAGACAATACTAGCAGCCTCTAATTTACAGTTAAAAACAATGCATACGTGATCAGATACAAACATGTCCCTGATTTCCACAGATGGGGTTTTCAGGCCCAGAGTAAAGACTAGGTCTAAGGTGTGGCCACGGGAATGAGTTTGGCCAGACACATGTTGTTGAAAATTAAAAGAGTTAGTGATATTTAAAAAATCTGCAGCAAGGGCATTAGAGGAGTCATCAACATGAATATTAAAATCACCACAAAGAAGAATTCTATCATAATTTAAAACAAGACTGGATAAAAATTCTGGGAGTTTCAACAAGAAGGAGCCAGCTGGTTTAGGTGGGCGATAAATAATAGCAAATATGACCGGGAGGGGGCCACCAAGTTTAAACATGAGCACTTCAAAGGAGGAAAAATCATTGCAAGCTATGAGGTTACACTTTAAATGCTTCCTATAGACAGTAACAAGGCCCCCACCTCGACCACAAACCCTAGGGCGGCTAAAGCTGTCATAATCAGCTTTAGCTGTACTAGTGAAGCTGTACTAGTGAACGATTTATTATCAGAGTATCATATTGACTTATTTTGTCTTAATGAAACCTGGCTGGATCATGAAGAATATGTTAGCCTAAATTAATCCACTCCGCCGATTCATATTAATACTCACATTCCTTGAGGAGTTGGAGTTGCAGCCATCTTGGACTCAAGCCTATTATTTAACCCTAAACCTGAACTAAATTATAACTCATTCAAAACCTTGTTCTTAGTCTTTCACACCCGACCTAGAAAAACAATAATTCTATTTGTTATAGTGTACTGCGCTCCTGGTCCTTATTCTGAATTTTTATCTGAATTCTCAGAGTTTTTATCAAGTTTAGTCCTTAAAACAGATAAAGTAATTATTGTAGGTGATTTCAATATTCACGTGGACGTTGAAAATGATGAGTCTTAGTACTGCGTTTATCTCATTAGATTCTATTGGCTTTTGTCAGAGTGTACATGAAGCCACTCAGTGTTTTAACCACACCCTCGACCTTGTTCTGGTATATCGCATTGAAATTGAACATTTAATAGTCTTTCCACAGAATCCTTCTTTATCGGACCATTATTTAATAACTTTTGAACTGCTATTACTGGACTACACGCCATTAGGCAAAAACTCTTACTCTAGATGTCTATCTGATAGTGCTGTGGCTAGATTCAAGGAAGCGATCCCATCTGCATTTAATTCAATGCTATGTCTCAATATAACAGAGGACTCCTATGCAAATCGCAGCCTCTCCCAAATTGACCATCTTGTTGATAGTGCTGCAGGCTCACTGCGAACAACACTTGATTCTGTCGCTCCTCTAAAAAAGAAGATAATAAAACAAAGAAGTTAGCTCCATGGTATAACCCTCAAACCTGCAAATTAAAGCAAACATCACGAAAACTTGAAAGGAAATGGTGTTCCACCAATCTGGAAGAATCTCGTTTAGTCTGGCAAGATAGTTTTAAAACACAATGCCGTAATGCCAGAGCAGTTTACTACTCATCAATAATAGAGGAAAATAAGAACAATCCCAGGTTTCTTTTCAGCACTGTAGCCAGGCTGACAGAGAATCACAGCTCTATTAAGGCATGTATTCCTATAGCCCTCAGTAGTAACGACTTCATGAGCTTCTTTAATAATATAATTTTAACTATTAAATTATATTATATTAAAACTTCTTCTTTTCCTTTCGACTGTTCCCTTTCAGGGGTCGCCACAGCGAATCATGTGCCTCCATCTAACCCTGTCCTCTGCATCCTCTTCACTCAGACCCATTAACTTCATGTCCTCTCTCACTACATCCATAAATCTCCTCTTTGGTCTTCCTCTAGACCTCCTGCCTGGCAGCTCCAACCTCAGCATCCTTCTACCAATATATTCACAGTCTCTCCTCTGAACATGTCCAAACCACCTCAATCTGTCCTCCCTGACTTTATCTCCGAAACATCTAACATGAGCTGTCCCTCTGATGTCCTCATTCCTGATCCTGTCCGTCCTCGTCACTCCCAAAGAGAACCTCAACATCTTAAGCTCTGCTACCTCCAGCTCTGCCTCTTGTCTTTTCTTCAGTGCCACTGTCTCTAAGCTGTACAACATCGCTGGTCTCACCACCGTCTTGAATACCTTTCATTCCTGCTGATACTCTTTTATCACACAACACACCTGACACTTTTCTCCACCCGTTCCAACCTACTTGCACTCGCCTCTTCACCTCTTTTCCACACATATTATATTAAAACTATTATTTAAAAAAATTCATCAAGTCCTGCTTTCAACCGGTACCGACTTATCTTCAAACACAGGAACCTTAGAAACAACTGTAAAACCTGATTTATATTTTGACTGCTTTGCTCGACTTTCTTCAACTAACTTCAACAATTAATTCATCTAAGCCATCAACCTGTCTCTTAGACCCCATTCCAACTAGGCTGCTTAAGGACGTTTTGCCCTTAGTTTCCACTTCTTTACTGAATATGATCAATCTGTTTTTATTAACAGGCTATGTACCACAATCCTTTAAATTAGCTGTAATTAAACTGCTTCTTAAAAAGCCCACTCTTGATCCAGGGGTTTTAGCTATTTACTATAGACCTATATCTAACCGTCCCTTTCTTTCTAAGATCCTTAAGAGAGCAGTCGCCAATCAGTTGTGTGATTTTCTAAATAACAATAGTTTTTTTGAGGATTTTCAGTCAGGATTTAGAGTGAATCATAGCACAGAGACAGCACTGGTGAAATTTACAAATGACCTTTTAATGCATCAGACAATGGACTTGTCTCTGTACTTGTCTTGTTAGATCTTAGTACTGCATTCGACACCATTGACCATCATATCCTATTACAGAGACTGGAACATTCAATTGGCATTAAAGGAACTGCACTAAAGCTGGTTTAAATCCTATCTATCAGATCGATCTCAGTTTGTACATGTTAATGATGAGTCTTCCGTGCACGCCAAAGTTAGTCACAGAGTTCCATAAAGTTCTGTGCTTGGACTGATTCTTTTCACCTTATATATGCTTTCTCTAGGCAATATTATAAGGAAACACTCCATAAACTTTCATTGTTATGTGGATGATACCCAATTATATCTATCGATCAAGCCAGCTCAAACTAACCAGTTAGCTAAACTTCAAGCAAGCCTTAAGGACATAAAGACCTGGATGACCTGCAGTTTTCTAATGTTAAACTCAGACAAAACTGAAGTTATTGTACTTGGCCCCAAACACCTCCGAGACACATTATCTAAAGATATAGTTACTCTAGATGGCATTGCCCTGGCCTCTAGCAACACCATACGTAACCTCCGAGTTATCTTTGATCAGGATTTATCCTTTAACTCCCACATGAAACAAAGATCAAGGACTGCCTTCTTTCACCTACGCAACATTGCAAAAATCAGGCACATCCTGTCTCAAAATGATGCAGAAAAACTAGTCCATGCATTTGTTACTTCTAGATTGGACTATGTAATTCCTTATTATCAGGCTGCCCGAATAAGTCCCTTAAGACTCTCCAGTTGATCCAGAATGCTGCGGCATGTACTGACAAGATCTAGGAAAAGAGATCATATTTCTCCAATATTAGCTTCTCTGCACTGGCTCCCTGTAAAATCCAGAATATAATTTAAAATCCTTCTCCTCACCTACAAAGCTCTTAATGGTCTGGCACCATCGTATCTTAAAGAGCTCATAGTACCTTATTACCCGACTAGAACACTGCGCTCCCAGAATGCAGGGTTACTCGTGGTTCCTAGAGTCTCCAAAAGTAGAATGGGAGCCAGAGCCTTCAGTTATCAAGCTCCTCTCCTGTGGAATCAGATCCTAGTTTGGGTTCGGGAGGCAGACACCATCTCCACATTTAAGAGGAGGCTTAAGACTTTCCTCTTTGATAAAGCTTATAGTTTAGCTGGCTTGGGTGAGCCCTGAACCATACGTTAGCTATGCTGCTATAGGCCTAGACTGCCGGGAGACTTCCCATGATGCACCTCTTTCTTCTTTCCTCCTCTCCCTCTCCATCTGTATGCATTTTTATTCCATTATCTCTCCTGTAGTTCTGTGCTTTCTCGTTTCTCTCCTCTCTCCTTCTGTCACTTTCAGCAGGTATTTCTGCCTCCGGAGCTGTAGAGTCTGGATCTGTGGTTGTGGGCCACTTGCTGCCCCTGTGTTCCTGCTCGACAACTGCTACTACAGTTTTTATTATTGGCTGTGTTACTAAGACTGACTATGATTATTTTTCTTATAGCTGTCATTCCTATTATTATTAATTTATTAATATTAACACTACAATTACATTTCTACTATTTTAAAAAATTCTAGGTGGTATTTGTATTGTAAAATAATAGATTTCCCCCTTTGTGAAGGGAATGAGTTACTGTCCTATGTGAAGGAGTTCAAGTATCTTGAGATCTTGTTCATGAACTGGTTAGATGAAGAGGTGCCACCACTGAAACCACTTAACCTCCTTACACTGTTAACGTCCTTTGCAGGTCTCTCACAATAATAGGCAGTGACAGTGATTAAAATGTAAGATTTGAATGTAAATTCGTGTTCTACTACTTTAACTCCTCAGATGAGTTGTACCTCCCACCCATGAGGAAAATTGATTGCCTGCTCAGTGAACAGAAGAAGAGGTTGTTGAGGAGAGTCAACATGAGTGCTCAGCACCAGGTAAACCTACACATCCTTCTAGTTGTTTTACAGGCACTTCTCAAATAACAGTCTGTTGATGATGATTTACAATAAATATCTTGGTGTAGGGGTTTAAAACAAATAGACTACAGATAAATTTTAAAAAGGAGCTTCTTTGCACTCCCATATCTGTGAACTAAACTTGAGCTGTATCTCATGCCTTTGACTGCATTCTGCTTTCCTCTCTGCAGGAGGCTTTAAATATATTCCCCAAAATGACAGCAGACCCACTGGAATCTGGAGTTGTCAAAGTTCATCTTGGTGGGGAGGGTTACAACCGCAAAACCCTCAACCGAGTCAAGAGGAGTATTCCTAAACAACAGGTCAGAAATAGCACGGCTATAACATCACACTTTCTCCTCCTATTGTACTTTGTACTGGGTTGTGGGTAACCAGTCCTTGGTTGACAAAAACATGTTTAACAGACAAGATACATATTAAGATTGACTGGCAGATAGATAGCGACCATATATTTATAGAGGTTGAATGCCATCCATCCAATGACTTGACAAAGAGTAACTAACGTACAAAATATGACTTATTGTATACATTTTCACACATGGATAAACAAGACCTGCAAGACAAAAACAAAAACAAAACAAAAATGCTTCACTTACCATTTCGTACAAACCATAGACTGTATATAAACATGGGCGACGCGTCTCCTCTTCCAAAATATCCCGATTCGGGAGCAGCCATCTTGTGCTGGTGATGTCATTTAGATCCAGAGTCTGCGCAATAGTGATCAGAGTTGGAGCCTCGGTATCGAGGACCTGCCCATACACCCGGCCAACTCAATTGCGAGTAGAGCTCAGTGGTCAGCGGTCCTCTTTTCATATTCAATTCAGTTCAGTTTTATTTATATAGCGCCAATTCATAATAGAAGTTATCTCACAGCACTTTGCCTATAGAGCAGAGAAGTGTAGACCGTACTCTTTATAATATTTAAAGGAGAGATTTAATGCAGGGAATTGTATTTATTTAAGTGAATGAAGGTCCACACTTGTGTCATGTGTCATGTGATGACATTTTTGCCAGCTCCATTTGCTGAATAAAGACCATGAGATGCAGCTGACAGCTTGGAAAGTGAATATTTGAGCTTAGAGAGCTTAGCACAGTCAGACGATAGTAAAAGTCCATCTTTTTCACAACATAGCATCCCAGAATTTCTCTGCAGTGATAATAGGCCAGTTGGCAAGTTAACAATTTGTGGACTTTGCAGCAGCATATGGATTCAGATACACTGCCAGTAGCCCAAGATTTGTCCAGAGTAATGGAGAGGCCATGTTGAGACTGTGAAACACCTGCAAAAATAGTCACTTTAGCTTGCTCTACCGGCCTTTAGGCAAGGCAAATTTATTTATATAGCACATTTCGTACCCAAAGGCAACCCAAAGTGCTTTACAGAGAACACAGGAAAAAGCACAAAAACAAATGCTAAACAATAAAAGCAAGCAAGCAGAAGCACATAGAATAGAAACAATAAAAGCAAACAGACAAAAACACACAGAAAAAAAACAAAATCAATAAAACAAACTAACAAATACATTTGATTTAAAAGAACATTAATTAAAAGCAATGGTAAACAGGTAGGTCTTTAGCTTGGATTTGAAAATAGTCAGCATTATCTCAAGTCTTAACTCTTCTGGCAGTTTGTTCCACATTTGAGCAGCATAGATGCTAAAGACCATGTTTAGTTTTGACTCTGGAAACAACCAGTAACCCAGAACCAGCCGATCTGAGAGGTCTGCAAGGTTCGTACGGGGTCAGAAGGTCTGATAAGTATCTAGAACCATTCAGTGATTTATGGACAAGTAATAGAATTTTTAAGTTGATTCTGTGAGAAACTGGCAGTCAGTGTAATGATCTGAGAACTGGAGTTATATGCTCAGCCTTTTTGGTCTGTGTTACAACCCTGGCAGCAGCATTCTGGATCAGCTGAAGCTGTCTTAGACAGACCTGTGAATAGAGGCACACTGTTCCAAAAAGGCGACAGCAGAGCCCAGTTTCTTCTGGGACAGTGACTTTGCACTTTAAACTTATCTAAACTTAACACTGTCAACAGTTATCATAGGGACTATTTTTTTTCCTGCCTTTGGACAGGTGTAGCTTTTAATGCAGGTGTATAGCGAACACCGCATGTTGTTGGGGTAGCGTTGGTGGTCCCACACAGGTCAGACAGTGTTTGTCTGGGTAGCATGTGCAGAGCTGAGCTGTAGTAGTCGGGCTCACACAGGAGAGGGGAGAGAGACTCTGGATCTCTGCTGTAGATGGTTCAGTGTCAGGCGACTTGGGTAGTTGGGCTTTTGGAACCAAGGACTCTTAATGAAGACAGGATTATCCAAAAAGAGGTTTGTGTGTTATTAGATGTTGTCCTCTTTCACACGTACACACCAACATCCTGTGGGTCACTCTCTCAGTGTATGAGCAGAGAGGAAGAGGTTAGAGATCTTGTTTAGGGAGACAGGGAGAAGCAGGCTGTATGCACTACACTGAGCACCACAAATTAAATTCCATTCGCCTCCATTGTGTTGGGATGGAGGCAGAGATTTCAGAGACACTCGAGGGAAGTGAGAAAATTTGTTGTTTGTAATTTAATTGAAATAATTCTTTGACACCACTTTGATTTGTTGAAGGGCGATGCTCTTGTAGCGACCTTTATATAAAAAAGAAAAAAAAAAGGTCCAGTGTGTAGGATTTAGTGGCATCTAGTGGTGAAATTGTAGTTTGCAACCATGTGAATACCGCTCGCCTCACCCTCTCCTTCCAAGCGTGTAGGAAAAACTACAGACACAAAAGGCCCCCCTAGAGCCAGTGTTTGGTTTGTCTGTTCTGGGCTACTGTAGAAACATGGCGGCCTCCGTGGAAGGGGACCCGCTCCCTCTGTAGATATAAAGGGCTTATTCTAAGGTAACAAAAACAACAATTCTTATTTTCAGGTGATTATACACTAATGAAAACATATTTAAAACATATTATTGTCGTATGGGGTGCAGTATGAGGACCCAAATGCAGACGACCAGGAAGCGGTATGAGGATGAGGTAGCCAGATGACTACAGTGTTTATTGGGTGACGTAGCTTATAGGCAGGTACTGGCAGACAGACTGCATACAGGAAGACCGGTTACCGGCTGGCAGTGAATCCAATGAGGCTAAACAAATCCAGCAGGGAGCAGGCAAAGTTCAAGGTCCAGTATGCAGACACGGTCCAAGGGTGACAGAGAATAATCCCAGGCGAACTTTAACAGAGACAACTGCCTGGCCGCTTGAAAATGGAACAAAAAAAATATGCACATGACAGAAACACAATGATCCGACAATGAACAAGGGAAAAGACCTGGACTAAATACCCTAGGGGAGGTGAGACAACGAGACACAGGTGCAAACAATCAAGGAGGGGCCAACAATCAAAACTGGAGGGAAAGCAAACAAAGACAGGAAGTAAAACCACAAGACACACAAGGGAAGGAGAATACTACAAAATAAAACAGGAAATATGACAAAACCTCAAACTATAACAATTATATTCCATTTCTGCCAATAGCTCCTCCTAAATGTTCCACACTGGCCCTTTATGGCCTGTATGGTGTAGAAAAAAACACTTAGAAACACTTGACATCATGTATAGAATTTTGGTGGAATCATTTATCACTCATCCTTGCCCGGTGCAAATGTCATCAATAAAGTGCGCGGTTTGATCGTGAAAAAATCACGATCAAACCCCTTCCCCGTACTGCGCACTGAATCTTTTAGTGGTACGGAGTACCAGACAGTACCGGCCTACTTTCACCCCTGCCTCTGGGACAATAAAGTTGAAGTGAAGTAACACATACAGTATAACTAAAGCAAAATTCCCTTAGATAACTTCAGCTGGCACTCAGTGTTAAGTATAAAGAATCATCACATTGTCTTTTAGTTGTTATGTACTATTCACGGTACCCACTGGCTTCAGTTTTCTTCAGTGTTGCTTTGATCATCAGTAGTGCTTTTTTCAAATGTTGGGGAAATCACTCAGGAGGAAAAAAACTCCTGCTTAACTCTTTTTTCTCTCAAACCTTTTCAGGATCTGAAGCTCTCAATTGAAACTTGCCGGATCTACAGTCTGTATCATTCCCTTCACCACTACAAGTATCACACCTTCCTGCATTGCAAGAAGGAGGTAAGAATGGCTGCATTAATGCTAAAATGTATTTGTTTTTTAGATAATATTTTGCTCCAATGTCCCATCTGTATCGTTGAGTATTATAAAATGCTAAAACTGCCATATTTACCATGATTTGACACACTCTCAATACTCTGCTCTTGAAAAGTATTGATCGAGTTTTTGGGTGCCACTGAAGTTAATAATTGCTAAATACCCACAACGACAAGGCCAGGCATCCAATAGATGACATATCACATTACCTGACCCATCCAAAGAGGATATAGTGACATCTAGTGAGTGCCTGGCCTAACAAGCGTGACGTGTGGTGGACAATCTTTGTTGGAGTTGGAGGGTGACAACATATGGAAAGTTTTGGATTTCAGCTTTCCTTCTTGTCTTATAAAAGTTCATGAATTAAATGCTGCCATTCTGGCTAATTGAATGGAGCGCAGTAATGGTAGTAGCAATAATGCTAGTAGAGGTGACAACAGCATTACCAGTAGCAACGGTAGTAGTGATAGTCGATAGAGGTCTTGACGTGCATTAATAAAAAATAAACAAAAGTGGTCCAATCGAACACACCCAAACAGAGAAAGTAGACCAATACTGGTAGCGGCACGAAGCTCCGCCACTTAACGAGCAGCCGCAGTGGAAAAGATCAGCAATACGTGTCATTGTTCCTGCACGTCACACTTCACACGCTACATATGCCTCATCATCCTGTGATGATTATGATGCACCACATAATCAGACTGATAGTCCTGCTATACTAGACACAAAAAGGGCCAGTGAAGACCTCTAGTAGACAGGATGATGAGGATGAGGCGCCTCTGACCAAGCCCTGGTGGCTGGCGATTCTCTGGACGGACTAGTGTCGGGCAGTGTGGAGACAGAGGCCTAGGTCCCCACTGAATCCACCTCTAATTACAAAGATACCCCTCAGTCCTAAATGACCAGGCTCCATACTGAAATGTTGGGGGCTGCTCTAGAGGGGATCAGGGGCTGTATTCACAAAATATCCTAAAAGTAGCTGCTAACTGGCTGAGTTAAGAGGATCTCCTAAAAATAATGTTTGTGTCAGTCCTAACTTCAAGACTCTAAGATTTTGAGAGTAATTCACAAAGCATAGCTCCTAAGTCTGAGAGAGGTTAGAAGCAGTCCAGAGGACTCCTGAGTCCCAAAGACCTGTTCACAGGTCAGCTGCTGCAGGTAATGTGCCTTGTCGTGCCAATGTTTTGGAGAAATACATAATAAATAACTTTTAATAGCATATTTTGATTGGGGTAAGTTAATAGAGATCCAATTGGCTCACCAAGACTTCAAAACAGTCCAATAATAGCAGAGATGATGGTTTGCACAACTCTGCACCACTGTGACTCTGGAAAAAATCAGGTTTCAGCACCGATGAACTTGGAATATTTCAGCTGTCTGTCAGAATTATTAATCAAACCAAAATGTAATGTGTCAATGTAATGTAATGTTAAATAAATAAAGCTGGTTTCATGGCCATCACTGGATTTCCAGGTAAAATTCTAGGGCTGAATGAATTCGAGGACTTCTAATGGTAACATAAGATCCTTTGTGAATACGGCCCCTGACCTGCGACAGGGGCCAGCGACCTCCTACGGGCCTGGGAGCGGCCCAAAGTGGAAAGGAGAAAGAAGGTAAAATCTAAAAAATGAAAGGTCCACGTGGCCTCACCCAGCTGGTGTGTCCCCGCTCCCCTTTGTTGCCTGCGGGCCTGGAGTTTTTTTTTTTGTCATTCATTTATTTTATTATTTACTTAAGTTGTTAGAATTAGGTTTAACTTGACAACATTAAAATGCTCCTTACACATTAATGCATCAGTAATAATATTTGAATATGAGTTTTTTTATACTATTTATAGTTTAATATATATAAATATATGGAAAGTATTTTTGTTTCTAATACTTATGTAGTTTTACTTAAAGGTCCAGCTTGTAACATTTAGGAGGAGCTATTGGCAGAAATGGAATATAATTTTTACAAGTGTTTTTGTTACCTTAGAATAAGCCCTTTATATCTACAGAGAGAGTGGGTGCCCTCCCACGGGGGCCGCCATGTTGCGCCGCCATGTTTCCACAGTAGCCCAGAACGGACAAACCAAACACTGGCTCTAGACAGGGCTGTTTGCATTTTTCGTGGGTTTCATGGCCACCGTAGTTTGTCCTTCATGCTTGAAAGGGGAGGGTGAGGCGAGCGGGATTCAAATGGTTGAAAACAGCAATTTCACCACTAGCTGCCACTAAATCCTCCACAATGGACCTTTAAGTAAAAATTTGAATGCAGGACTTACTTGTAATGGACTATTTTTATACTGTGGTATTGCTACCTTTACTTAAGTAAAACATATCAATATTTCTTACACCACTGGACTTTTAGACAGAGAGAGAGTGATAATTAAACCTGCATACCTCTTAACACTAAGTCAACATCTAGTCTTTCCCTGTTTTCTCTAGCTTGTCTTCTTTTGACATCAGCTTTGCCCTTATGAAATGCTGAAAATGCTCATCAATGTGATATTTCTTGTTAGCCTGATCTCTAAATGCTTTTAAAACATGCTTACACTCAGTCCTGCTGCCATGACAATACCTCATTCTGATTGGCTGTCATAATTCCCCTACCAACTGGTAAAACATGTTTACACGAAGTTAGTAAAGTGATAAGTTAGAAAGTTAGTCTGTCCAACAAAGGGGATAGTTAAAATGTCCTATTATGAACTATTCATGACCATTTACTGCAGGCACTGCACAAAACAGCCCTAATGTGCTGTGACTGTGGTTGTACTGCATACACATAAGAATTTGATGTGTGACAAATCCATCCCCCTGGCTACGTCTTTGCCCCTCACCCACTTACACACACAAAAATATTCCCCTTCAGTTACGTATAAGCCAGTTGTTACAGCCTAGCATCTTTCACTCTCCATGTTCAGTTTTCTTTAGAGGTGCATTTCTGCCATGTTACTGTATGTGACTGACTTGTTGTTTCCTGACCAGACGGACAGTATTGAGCAGGCAGCAGAGGACCCCGGCCAGGAGGAGGTGGTGCAGCAGTGCATGGCTAACCAGGGCTGGCTGGAGAGCCTCTTCAACTCCTTCATGGAACTGCTAAGCCTCAGTGCCAAGGCCTGAAGGAGGACAGCAGCCCACCAAACTCACACATCCACCTACAGTATTAAGTAGATGGAGGCATCCAGAGTTTGTGAAACAAAAGAGTCACACTACAGAAACTGTATGGATGCTAGTAGTGCAATGGTTCCAGCGAGAACAGCCACTGTTGGTTTAACTTTTAAAGTATTTGTTTTATTATTGAGTCCATTTTAAAGTACCTCTTGATTTCAAGAAACCTATTGAAAGATGGAGGGTAGCGAACTATGTGAATGTGATGGATTTTCCTCAAAAGTTTGTCAAGACCTACAGAATACTGACAGACACATACAAGCTGTCTAAGTACGTCTTGTCAACTATGGTTTGTATAATTTATACAAGGACATTTCTAAAACTGACCGTCCTAAGATGGGATTGTTTGCTGTTATTATTTTTGAAAAATGTTTTAAAGGGGTATACATAAATTGGCCCACCTGCAATTTTGTGCTTCTATCAGACTGACAGAGGTAAAACTAGAGTTGAGTGAGAGAGAAGTGAGGTTTAAAAGGACTATGTGATAGTCTCTTGTTTCTACCTGCCTCAGTTAGAATGCAGTTGATATTGAAGGGAAATGTGTTTAAAACTAAGCTGTGTTATTTCTGTTTGCTCTCCAAAAGACAACGAGAAAGAGGATTTAATGCCTGCAACGACGAGGAACGAAAAAATAAAGCACGACTTTCTTAAAGGAAGTGTGAGGTGAAATGATCCAAAAGCATAAATGTCAGTGTTTAATGTTAGTCATTTTTATCTGTTTGCTGTTGATGGATATTTCCTATTATTTGACCTCTCAGAGGATATTCTTTCAGAGCAATTTTGTTGTTTTGGTGTGTAAATATTGTACAGCTATTTCATTCTCTAGTTCCCAGTTGCTCTTCTGTACATGAAATTCCTGTATTTGACATAATGAAATAAAACTGTTCAAATGACAAATGTGATGATGAATAAGCCTCCTCTGCTCAAGTAATTTCCCTAAAGTATATGAGCAATGCATAAACAAGTGGATTTGAGCTGATACAGAGACACTGCACCAAAGACCCACAAGCTAGGTTCAAGGTTCAAAAGCTGTACACCTTCAGGGTACAAAGATTGTCTTTAGGGTTGTTTTTGACCCAGCATTTATAGAATCATTTACAGATGAATTGAGTTGAACTGTTAGTAAAGGAACCACACACAGCGAGAAAGAGAGAATGTGTGTACTTGTGCTTTAGAAAACCAAAACTTTAAATGCTGCACATCCACACAAAACTTGAAAGAAAATCATATAGTTTCTGGCCGGAGAGTATTGTTTCCTCACAGGGAGGTCGGGGGTTAAGGTTATAAAGGCGATGCATGTCAGTACGCCCTGAAGCCTTGAGTGAAGCCCCTGCAGCACATGTGAAAGGTCCCAGACCTCCAGAGGCTCCCAGTGCCCCAGGTTCACTCTTTGTTAGTTGATTTTTAAGAACTGAATTACTTTCAGTTGTGTCTGGGAATATGCAACATAAAGTACAGTGTCCTACGTAATCTTGTGGCCTGTCTTATATAGGGACTATGTCCAAATCTAGACCTAACGCGTTTATTATTTCAGTTTATAGTGTGTTCACACGGAACATTGTTCTGAATAAAATTGTGTTTCATCCACTTACAACAAACTAAGTGACATACAGAAAACCCGGGGTCAAGTAGTATTCCAAAACTGATCGTTTCAGGGTTTCACTGTACTTGATGGGAACTTGCAGGCAATGGGCCCAACAGCTAATAATTGCTCTGGCCGTGGTGATCAGGGAACTGAGTCTAATCCTGATCCAACTGAGGCTGGAGACAGGGAAAGATAAGTCAATTCTGCCCCCCAAAGAAGGACTTTAAAACAAACACAATGTGCATCAAATGTGAGAAATACGCCTATAAAGCTCATGCTTGCAGACTAGCATACATGTGTTAAATAGAGAAACAATAATCATCCACATCAAAACAGCAAAAATCAATTATTATGTTTTGTACTAAAACTAGTAGTCTACATTAAATAAATAATACATTCTCTCTGCATTGCAAAGTATGAAAACAGTTATCCCCCAACCTGTTGAGTGGCAGGTGTTGTTTCTTCATAAAACACTGATTTGTGGTTTAAAATTCAATTCATTCAATTCGTTAATTCAATACCTGCTCTTTGACTCACACCATCCACTACAGCACAAGCTGGGTGTAATCCGGACATTACAACACAGAGCCCAAGAAGTGCCCACCGGTTCAGAGGGTAAGAAGAAAGAGGAGAGGCATGTCCAGAATGCTCTCTCAGCCTGTGGTTATCCTACTTGGGCGATCAACAAAGTTAAAAGAGCCAAAAAACAGGACAAAAGTGGAACAGAACCAAGAAGGAACGGTGTCTCCATCCCTTATGTATCTGGACTGTCTGAAAAACTACAAAGGATCTTTAGACAGCACGATGTTCCTGTCTTCTTTAAACCAGGCAACACTTTAAGACAGAAACTCGTTCACCCTAAGGACAAGTTACCCACACAGAAACAGAGCAATGTTGTCTACTCCATTCAGTGCAGTGAGGAAAACTGCAAAGAACGGTACATAGGCGAGACCAAACAGCCACTTCACAAAAGACTTCATCAGCACAGACGACACGCTAACTCAGGATTGCAGAGTGCCGTGCATTTGCATTTAAAAGCTACAAACCGCACATTTGAAGGTGAAGATTCTTAGTAGAGAGAAGAGTTGGTTTGAACGGGGCGTCAAGGAAGCCATTTTTGTGAAGAAAGAGAACCCCTCTTTGAACAGAAATGGTGGTCTGAGATTTAATCTGCCCAAAGTCTATCAGAGTGTATTATCACCTTGGTCACGCCTATCACATGCTAATCAGGCACTTAACAGTGATGAAGTAGATGCAGCCAGAGAACAATAGGCCTGATTACTGATCACTGGGCCATCTTGAAACTATTAGGTCAGTTTCAGGTGAAACTAGCTATTAACAGATACTCAGGCAGATTCCCTCCTGAGGGCGGGGCTTATGTAACTCAGATTAGCTTAAATTTCCAGTTCCCGTCCAATTTTTTCACAATTGAGAATGACTTCCGGATGGGAGCCGAAACGTCTTGATTCTGAAAACAGTGTCCAGATGACTACGACTGAAACCTTTTCTACGATAGAACACTCCTGGACGAATGAGGGACGACACCGTCCAATTCATTAATTGTCAGAGGGGTGTGGCAGGGAGGAGAGCCCCTTTTGTTATATATATATTTACAGATTTATATTTTATTCAGCATTTCTTTTCAGCAATTTTATGGAAATTCTGCAACAAGTATGGTATGTCTTGTTTACAAAGTTGACATTTTAGCCTGAGGATGGCAACATGGATGTGCGCAGAAAATATCACGGCAGGCATCCCATTACATTTTGATATTCCATGTGTACAAGTAGAGATTTGAGCCTATAGACCTGTCTAGGATGTTTCCCTGTGGGGACATTCTCCATCTCAGCTCAGCTACGTCACTTGCTCCAGGTGAAGAGTGCAGGTAGTAGTTTAGGCGGCCAGAGTAAATCCAGGGCTTAGAGAGTGAAGGAGGGAGGGACGGTGTGGAGCAAGAGGAGAAAAAAGATTACTCAGCCATTGTTTTATCAGAGAGACGAAGGAGAAGCTGTCAGTGGTTGTGTGTGTCCACTCCTCTAACAACACCGACAGGTGAGTGCACGAACTCATGGTCACTGCATAGTGCTGCTGCTGTAACACTGAGCTGCTACTGTACATCACTGCAAGAAATGTCAGTTCCAGCAGTGGTTTTCTATCATGTGTATTTTGTAAAAAATCAACTGAGAACTATTAGTGTTATTAAGTAACAAATGAATTTGATGACAATGTCATTCTCTTTCATGGCATTTGACATTTTTTAAAACTTTTCAATTCTGTTGTGGTAAGTTTTTATCCAAAGTAATGTAAAACGATGTAATTTAAATTCAGGGTATATATTTGTTTCAATTGACACTTTGAACACAGTTTTATTTCAGTATATATTTTTTCATTTTTATTCATCCAAGAAGCATTTAGTTTTTTCATGGCTGACTTTCTACAAATTATGTATGTCAATTGGTGACATCTGTGATTTTGCTAATTACTTGTAGTGATGTTACTTTTTTATAGTCCATGCAAGCTATTTTGTGTTAGATACATTTTTCTAATTATGATTAAGTTGATATTTGATTGTAATCATTTGATCACAGTTCATTTAATTTTATACCATTGATTCAGAGATGTGGAACTAGGTAATATAACTACTAGATGCTCCTCTTGGATGACGATTGCTCATCATTTTTAAGCACTGGACTGTTTTTTTGTGTTTGGGCTGCAGGCATGGTGCCAGACATGGAGGGGATCATTGAGAGCATCATTCAAGGAGACCAGGACACTGTCCAGCTCCTACTGGACAGCTACAACACCCAGGTCATTGATTATTGCTATGACTACTGCATCAGTCTGTAACTAGAAGCATTCATTTTTGTAGCCAGTTGGTAATATTATAAGTCCACGTTAACTAATGTTAATGGATGTCATTGGCTGAATTAAATGGCTTGAAATAATACAAAAGTAATGAACACATTGCTTGTTCATTTGAACTGTCTGTATATTTCCCTACTAAAACATGTTGAATGATTTCAGTGTCATTAGTCCTTCTCTCTCTCTCTCTTTCCTTTGTCCATCTGTGTTGCTCCTCCACCTCTTTCAAAATAAACTTTATTGGCATGGATGTTAATAATGTTAACATTATTGCCCAAGCTAAATTACATATTATTAAAACTATTGCACTTTAACAAGACAACAAAATAGATCAATAATCACGAGACAACAAATACTTTAAACAGTAAAATACAGAACATACTGAATTTTCACCAACTCAGACTGATTGAACAAAGTAGTATGAAGGCGGATACATATCTTACTGCTTTCTGCCAGGATATAGGAAGTTTCCCGTCATTTGTGTGGTGGAGGATTTCTGGACTTATGATGCTGCCTTTGTGAAGGAATTCTTCTAGTATTTGTGACTGAAGTCTCTCTCTCTCTCTGGTGTTTGATTTATTCTTTTCATTGCGTGATTTTTGTAGTGGCCCACTGGGACCCCTCCTGTACTCCCCATGACCAGTCTACCCTTGTCTTGCCGCTGTTCTCCCTCCTACTCTCTCTCTTATAAAGCTACATTTTGATTCCATGGACTTTGAATCTCCACTCTGGTGCAGCCAGTTAAAGTTGTTCAATTCAAGAGGCACTGCCCCTCCCTTTATGGTCTTGGTCACTGCATGTGTTCCAGTTCTGTACTGCATACCAACTCTAACCAGGTTTTGAAAATGTTAGTGTCCACAGTAGAAAAGTAACAAAATTAAGTATTCTCAAAAAGTCTGTTTGCACACTAAATCTGCATTTTAGTGTGTGCCATTCTTCTGTTTCTCCACAGTATGCTGAGTGCTTCTTTTTCAACACTGAGGTGCAGGAGAGAAAAAAGGTCAGTACACAAAAACATTTGACTTTCCGCTATTATGTCTTTCCCTCCCTCACTTTCTGTTGGCAGAAAGTGAATAAAATTAAGCGTGGTTGGCTTTGGAGCAGCGAGAGCAGAGAGCACCGCTTACTGACAGTTTTATTGATCACTTAGATAGCACTGACTTGGAATGAAGTTGGTTCAATGTAAAAAAAAAAAAAGGCTTCTATATAGTAAGCTATTTTTGCCATGTTGCTGTAACTTGGCTTGCTATATTTCTCTGGGGGGGTAGGTTCAGTGTAGTGAAGCTTCATTTAATGTAGAGTAACTAGTAGTTTAGCTCACTACAATTTCCAAGTAGCTTGCCCAACACTGACTGGTTTTCAGTTTCAACTTTCTGTCTCCGTTTTGGCATGGAGAGGAGGGGTCTGAGGGGAGGGGGCAAGGAGAGCATGATTTACATATAATCTGCATACTAACGATAGAACGTCACTCTTCCTGAACGAGCTGTCCGCTCTGAAGCCTCTGGCATCATCGCAAACCTACGGGAATGGTTTCCATGAGTTCACCGGGAACTCTCAAACAGCAAGTAAGTCTGTTTCTGTCTGCAGTTGTTTTCTCACATAGAACTGGGCTGGTTACAGTGGTTAAGCTGGTTAAACTTTTAATTCACGTTTGTCTGCCAGAGGTCTACTGGAACAAGCACTAACAATGATAGAGAGAAACAGACTAACTTGCTGTCTGGGAGTTCCAGGTGAACTTGTGACAACTATCGGCGTAGCTGTCCAGTCATGTCAGAGGATTACTAGGTCAACACAGCCGCTGTTTGCAGCTACGCAGTTACGGAACAGGTGCTTGGAGTGGCTGAAACTCATATTTCAGCAATCATTTTTCACATTTTATACAGTATTTTCTCAACTGAGTAGTCAATACCAATATTGATGGCCGGGGGTGTGGCTGACACGAACAAATAAAGGCCAGTCCCCAATACAGGCCAGGGGGGGGAAACAAGGGTGAATAAACTCCTGGCGCCTGTCATGTAATGGGCATGCCAACTAATGTACATAATGTACATTTCCAGCGGTGGAAGAAGTATTCAGATCCTTTACTCAAGTAAAAATACTAATACCACACTGTAAAAATACTCGGTTACAAGTAAAAGTCCATGCATTAAAAATGCTACTTAAGTATTATCAGGAAAATGTACTTTAAATATTAAAAGTAAAAGTAGGTCTACTCAATGCAGAAAAATGGCCCCTGAGGATTTTATACTATTATACTGTATATTACATCATTAGATTATTATCACTCATGCATTAATGTAAAAGCAGGATTTTACTGTTGTAGGTTGAGGTGGACCAAACTGTTTTGTATAGGACTGCAGCTAATGATTATTTTCATTATGAATTAATCTGCTGATTATTTTCTTGATTAATCAATTAATTGTTTTTTTTTAAAAATACATTAAAAATAATTAAAAGGAAAAGCAGCAAATCCTCACATTTGAGAAGCTGGAACCATTTTTTACATGAAAAATTTAAATGATTATCAAAATAGTTGCCAATTCATTTTCTGTCTGTTGGGGAGTTTAATTTGTAACAAAACATCATATTTTATATGCTCTTCAAATGTTTTGTACAAAAATCTTAATTTGTAAAGTAACTAGTAACTAAAGCTGTCAGATTGTTACGGACAGACAGGCAGGAGACACCGATATGGAAACAGAGGGTTCTTTATTAGGTTTTAGTAGGTGAAGACAGTTGTGCAGGTATGGAGATGGGGAAGTCTGCTGGAGGGAAGACTTGCTGGCATGGGGATCGCTGGAGAGGGGGATCACTGGAGAGGGAGAATGCTGGAGAGGGAGGTCGCTGAAGAAGGGACATAGGGAATATGCTGTGTAGCATGGGGAGTCCTTGCACCAAACGAGGTCGGACAACTGGCTGAGGTGAGTGCTGGGCTTTTTATGCTGGCTGTGATTAGGAGCTGATGGGGAACAGGAGTGTGATAGGGAGCAGGTGTGCTTCATTAGCAGACGGTGGAACCTGGCATATTCGTGACAGTACCCCCCCCTCCACGGCCAGCTCCCGAGGGCCGAAAAACCCTGCTGACTTGGTGATCGTCCTCCACCACGGGGAGCAGGTTGATCCGGGCAGACGGCTGGGGCCTGGGCAGGTGTGGAGTTGGGAGCTTCGGACGGACGACCCGGGGCCTGGACAGGTGTGGAGTTGGGATCCTCAGACGGACGACCTGGAGCCTGGACAGGTGTGGAGTTGGGATCCTCGGACGGACGACCTGGAGCCTGGACAGGTGTGGAGTTGGGATCCTCAGACGGACGACCTGGAGCTTGGACAGGTGTGGAGTTGGGATCCTCAGACGGACGACCTGGAGCCTGGACAGGTGTGGAGTTGGGATCCTCGGACGGACGACCCGGAGCTTGGACAGGTGTGGAGTTGGGATCCTTGGACGGATGACCCGGGGCCTGGACAGGTGTGGAGTTGGGATCCTTGGACGGACGACCCGGGGCCTGGACAGGTGTGGAGTTGGGATCCTTGGACGGACGACCCGGAGCTTGGACAGGTTTGGAGTTGGGAGCCTCGGACAGGGAGTCCAGGGAGCTGCTGCGATCCAGCTGGGAAAGGAGGTGACTGCGATCCGGCAGGGAGTCCAGGGGCAGGATGCTGCTGCGGTCCTGCAGAGAGTCTGGGAACGAGGAGTTGCTGCCATCCAGCAGGGGGTGCTGTCTGCTGCTATCTAGCAGGGAGTGATGTCTGCTGCCATCCAGCAGGGGGGGTGCTGTCCGCTGCCATCCGGCAGGGGATGTTGGCTGCTGCGATCCAACAGGGAGTGATGATTGCCGCGGTGCTGAGACTGGAGACGGCAGTGGAGCTGGCGGGTCGCTGGGCGGCGGAGCAGGCAAGCAGCTGGGCGGCGGTACAGGCGAGTGGCTGGGTGGCGGTGCAGGCAAGCGGCTGGGCAGCTGCACCGCCTGTATCCGTTTAAAATTAAAAGCCCTCCAGTATTTCAGTGGATAGAATCCCTTCATTTCACAACAAGGCTTTTATTGTGAAACATTTGCAGGAACGTATTATGGTAATACGTAAATTCAAGGAGGACTCACGGAGGACTCACCATTAACATGTACAAACTGAGATCGATCTGATATATAGGATTTAAACCAGCTTTAGTGCGGTTCCTGTAATGCCAATTGAATGTTCCAGTCTCTGTAATAGGATGTGATGGTCAATGGTGTCGAATGCAGCACTAAGATCTAACAAGACAAGTACAAAGACAAGTCCATTGTCTGATGCAATTAAAAGGTAATTTCTAAATTTCACCAGTGCTGTCTCTGTGCTATGATGCAATCTAATTCCTGACTGAAAATCCTCAAATAAACTATTGTTATTTAGAAAATCACACAACTGATTGGCGACTGCTTTCTCAAGGATCTTAGAGAGAAAGCGAAGGTTAGATATAGGTCTATAGTAAATAGCTAAAACCCCTGGATCAAGAGTGGGCTTTTTAAGAAGCAGTTTAATTACAGCTACTTTAAAGGGTTGTGTAGGTTAATAGCTTAGATGAATTTATAGTTGAAGTTAGATGAAGAAGGTCGATAGGAGCAAAGCAGCAGGAGCATATCAGCACTATCTGTGTTTGAAGATAAATCGGAACTGGTTGATTGCAGGACGTGATGAATTTTTTCTCTAATAGTTAAACTTTTAATATTAGCTCATGAAGTCATTACTACTGAGCGCTATAGAAATACTTGGTTCTATAGAGCTGTGACTCTCTGTCAGCCTGGCTACAGTGCTGAAAAGAAACCTGGGGTTGTTTTTATTTTCTTCTATTAATGATGAGTAGTAGGCTGCTCTGGCATTACGGAGGGCCTTCCTATATGTTTTAAGACTATCTTGCCAGACTAAACGAGATTCTTCCAGATTGTTGGAAAGCCATTTCCTTTCAGGTTTGGGGGTTATACCATGGAGCTAACCTTCTTTGTTTTATTATCTTCTTTTTTAGAGGAGCGATAGAGTCGAGTGTCGTTCACAGTGAGCCTGCAGCACTATCAACTAGATGGTCAATTTGGGAGGGGCTGAAATTAGCATAGGAGTCCTCTGTTATATTGAGACATGGCATTGAATTAAATGCAGATGGGATCGCTTCCTTGAATCTAGCCACAGCAATATCAGATAGATATCTAGAAGGAATCTTTTTGCCTAATGGCAAATACTGTATAAAATGTGAGAAATGATTGCTGAAATATGAGTTTCAGCCGCTCCAAGCACCGGTACCATAACTGCATGAATAGATACGGCTAATGTTAGCGCTCATTCCAGTGGACCTCTGGACAGCAGACCGAAACACTTACTTGCTGTTTGAGAGTTCCCGGTGAACTTGTGGAAGCCATTCCCGTAGGTTTGCGATGATGCCAGAGGCTTCAGAGCAGATGATAGGACGGCTGGTTCAGGAAGAGTGACGCTACCTCGTTAGTATGCAGATTTTATGTAAATCACGCTCTCCGTGCCCTCTCCCCTCAGACCCTTCCTCTCCATGCCAAAACGGAGACAGAAAGTTGAAACTGAAAACAGTGACACTGAAAAAAAAGTGACGAAAATGAAGAAAAAATCAGAACATTGTCATGTTGAAAAACAAATCAGAAAGCAAAAAAATATCAAAATAAAATGAAATCATTTTTAATGTCTGTGTTTTATTTTTCAGTGAAACTTTTTTCAGTGCTAGTACTTGTTTCAAATATTTCAATGCCAATGTTTCCTTTTTCAGTTCCAGTTTTGTCTTTAATGCCAAATTTTATGTTTGATGCCAAATGTTAAAGTCACTGTCCTGGCTCTATAGTCCTGTGGCACGTGGGAGCAAAACACACACACACATATGTGTATATATTACGCAGGTTGTATTTCAAAGTAATAAAAATAGCAAATTGACAATAGTTACGAGCTCAGCATCAATGCAGCATAAAAGGAAAACAAACAAACAAAAAAGTAACAAGAAAACTTGACTGTAGATAGCCAGTCCTCTCTGCAACATGTTAAACTCCAATCCTAAATAGACAAGCACTGGTTAATACATTTCAGTAAAAACACCTAGACCAAATACATTAAGGTACAGTGAAGATTTTCTTTGCTAATTCAGAAATGATAATTGTCTGTGTGCAAAGAAGCAAGGCGAAAAACTCAGAGAGGGCACCATTAACTACGACTGCTCAGGGTGTGGTACATAAAAGCTTTACCCAATCTACGGCATTTCCAAGCTGGAAATGGTTTAAACAGTTATTGCCAATCAATGTGGTTGAATGCTTTCTCTGCATCAGCTAATACCAACTGATTATAAATCCTAATTTTTCTGATATTTAATTAAGGCTAGTAACCATCTAGTGTCTGAGCATACTACAGCCCAGATGCAGAATGTAAAATGTTCAAATTGTGTGCACTGAGTAGTTTGATTGTGGCTAGTGAAGCTGTTAACTCGTCATCTGGGATACGAACGGAGGGCGATACGGTTCTCTGCCTCTGGTTGGACTGTGAAACAAGACACCAAATGATGTTTAACAGCAGTGTGTCAACATCGCTTGTTTCTAGCTCAGCTCTGGCTCCTCTAATGTTCCTCCTCCATCTAAAACTTCATCTTTCCCTAATGCTTGGATCTCATTACTGTTTTTTACACATGCATTTCTGTCACTTTTCACGGACAAACTGACTGCAGCAACAACAGCTGGAAGAGGTAAATAAATCAAGAGGAGAGAGAGATGAGCTGACTATGAGTTTACTCTGTATTACAGTAATCTGTAAAAGACCTTAGAATACTTAGTCACTCCCAGTGTGTGCATGCATGCGTGCGTGCGTGTGTGTGTGTGTGTGTATGTGTTTCAAAACGGATTATGTAATCATGTCTAGCTGTTAAGCTGCTCGGATACTTCATGACTCAGCATGTTAACCCCGTTAACCTTCACCTTGGAGATATCCTTAAGCTACACTAATTAGTCCTGTGCAAGAAACCTGTGTTCTTGGACTATGACAATCAGTATTATCAAGACATTTGGTAACCTTTTAAACGACAGGTCAACAAGTTCATAAATGAGTGAAATAATTAGATAATAAGCAAGTAGAATAGGTGTATTGTGAAGTTATATCAATGGAATGATCAATTGTCTGTTAACTTCATTACAGTACAATTTTGATGACAATATTACACACCATGCTATAACTTTTTACATGCATTTCACTTATTATTACCAAACAGTTTTATAAATAATTAATTCATTGCTGGTTAACTATTGGCCTGTAATTGTAATTGTTTTATGAACATTTGCTTTCTGGATAAGACAGATTTATGATAAGCGATATATGACCAGTGATAGTTTAATAGTTTAGGTACCTTTAATGTACCTTTTGCAGCAGGTACTCTCAGGTACTTCTCTCTATAACCAAATGACATTATACAGTAGTGGTTCAAACCATAGTCATTTCTTTAAAGTGTTTACACAACCATTTAAAGCTGCTGTCTTTGTTTTGAAGATGCAATGTTATCAAGCTTATTATTTCTAGCTTTGAGTCAGTCATTCTCCATTAGAAACATTTAGCGGCATCATGTTCATTCTGCAGCGCACGATCTATGTCCAGTGCCAACAGCTTCAGTTTTCTCTTGTGATGAGAATGAGTCATCTTGAGTCCTTCTTGCTCCTGCTGTAGGATGTGAAGCAGTGAAAACAGCGCACCTAAGATACAATAGTGATGACAAATAGTCATGACAAATATAGTCATGCCATCCCATAACAAATACACTGTAAAACATTGTACATTGTTTCCCCGCTCCATCAGGGATAAGGAGTAGATGGAACATCAATGCTCAAATTATAAAATGTGTCTTTGTGTGTATGTTGCAGCTAACATCTTTTGCAGTTACTAGTGCTAACTCTGCCTCTTGGTTGATCAGTTCAGGAAGAACAAAGTGAGAGACTATGCTCCCGACTCTGATTCTGACATTGACTCAGACGACGATGAACCTGATCTTCTTCTCCGACAGGTACTTCAATGATTGTATATTTGTGTGTGTGTGCATGTGCATTAGAAACTTCACTACTAATTGTTACTAGTCACCAGGTGTTTGCAGTAGATGCAGTAGATGAGCAGATATGCAACTACTAAAAAGCTATTTTGTAGCGTTACATAAAATTGCATGTAGGAATCAACGTTCCTGCGTGTGTTCCTGTCTGACTACTTGATTAGTCAGTTAAACCCCTTCTGCATGTATGTGCATACTGCATATCCCTCAATTTGTTCACTTCTTATTCTTTCATTTTGCTCCATTTCTCTTCCCAATGATCCCTCCTCAACCTAAATGTTTCTCCAGCGTTTGGCCACAGCTCTGGTGTGCTTCATCAGTAGTCAGCTACAGCCAGCAGTGTTACGGGTTTGTCTGCATACGCTGCGTATCCTGTCCCGCGACAGGCGGGCCCTAGGGCCCATGGTCACTGATAGCGCCCTTTTCACTTTGGCACACCTGGGAGGCATCAGCTTGCTGCAGGCATGCCCACAGCAGGAGGAAAAAGCTGAAGATCTGTCAGCCAGAACACACAGCCAGATCCACAGAAGAGCAGCGAGTGGCTGTGAGGAGGCTGCAGATGCTGATGCTACACCATCACCTGTTAGCTCTGTGCTTTCGTTTTCTACTCCTGTGGAGGTAGCTGGTGCTGCCACCACAAATGGCTCAGTTGATCACCACTATAAGTGGAAAGGTGATGGAGGTCATGTGGTGCTTGCCCGTGGGAAGAAGGACACCCGGGAAGAGAACAGTGAGGAGAAAGAGAAGGAGGAGGATGGGGAGGTGTGTAGGAAGGAGGCCATTAAAGTCTTGTGTAATGTCATCTACAACAGCCCGCGGGCACAGGAGAGGGCCAGCTCACTAAGGTGACTTTTTCAAATGGGTAGATTAAGCCATACAATTTATAAAAGTTCAGCCATTATTAAAGTTCATAACAGAAACACTTGTTAAGTTACATAACACAAAGCCTAATAGTTTTTGCAGCTCCATGTCAGCAAGTGCCACAAGGGTTGAGTTCCAATGACTGGTTCCATTTTGGATCCAGTTCCAGGTTGGCAAAATACCCGGAACTCTGATACTAAAAACAAATCTCTTATCAAACCTTTGTTTGACCTACCCGATCTTTCACTCTATTAGATCAGTGTGTTTCTCATTTTCAGCTGATGCTGACTGTCACTTTGGTCTGTAAAATTACACGTCACCGGCAGCAGATTATACCAGCAGCAGTCAATTATTGATAACCTTTTGGTTACAGTAAAAATAAACTCTTTGGCTGTAACCCATTATTACTCTGTAATGAACAATTGCGAGTGAACTGTGGGTTCAACAAAAATCAACAGCCAGCCAGAAGTAGTAATAGAAGTTCTATTTTGTTGGGTGTTAAACATATTTGGTTACACTTTACTTGGATAGTCTGCCCACTGATAGTTTAACGAGTATTAACATTTCAACAGCTTATTAGTTGAGATTCAACAATTCAACAGTTTAACAAATAAAGGTTTGGTTAGGTTTAGGCACAAAAAACATCTCTGTTAGGGTATGTTCATGATTTGTCACATATACTTTATTGATAATCTGTTAAACATCTACAGACAACAGCTGAAAGTTTACAAATACTCTATAAACTATCTGTAGGCGTGCTATCCAAGCAAAGTGTTACCAAATATGGAAATATTTATATAATATTATCATATAATAATATATAAGAAACTAAAATAAAAACCAAAAACCAAAATGGTACATTCAAATGGTTTTGGTGAATTTTACATGATGCCAAGTGACACTGCAACTTGTTTAGCTTTTAGACATCACATATAAACAACAACATTTAACCAATAAGCTTCACAGCCCTTTCGAGTCATTTTTAGAAGTGTGAAGAACCAGTTCTTGGGCACTTCTTGAGCAGTCTGACATGGAATTGCATTAACTGGCTGTGTGATATATGGACATACAGACTTCACCAGTGTATAATGGTATTAGGATGAGTAAAGAATGATTGTTTACGCAGTAGTTCACCCAAAACATTTTGCAAGAATGCAAGTATTCATTTAATTATCCAGTTATATTAGAATAATCTTGTTCTTTATAAAACAAATAACCAACTGACCTGCAGACCAACGCCTGGCCTCACCCTTCTTTTCCTGTTTCCATGGAAGGCTTCTGCACAGTCTGTGGGAGAGTCTGAAGCAGGGGATCTGGAGCAGGGCGCCGTCCAGTGGCCAGTTTTACAAGCTGAGACTGCTCTTCTTACTTACAGCCCTGAGGCCTGAGCTCAGGCTGCAGCTACAGCAGGTAAAATGCTTTCAAATCTATGGAAGGCCAGAGTGGATGGACTGTTTTCTTGTGATAACAGAATCATAATTTTGTGATCCTGAAAAACATAATTGATAATGTGATTTTCCCAAACTTTCTTGTGATTAATAGATGTGGTAATCATCTATGATCATCAGCTACATGGCAATCTCAGGAAAGTTTGTCAGCACTCATGTTTGATAACAAAAGATAATTACAATAGTATACTGCAGCTGCAACCAAATGAAAAGTCCCTGCAATATCGGTATGATATTGATTGACTTGTCAGAAGTTAATTTACAGGAGCCTATACTCACCAAATTAGACAAAAGCCACTGTATAATTCCTATAATGTTACTATAGGGCCTATGGTTTTCCTACTCAGCAGTTAGTTTACAATATAGTAACCTGAAAATAGATGTAATGCTTCTCTGCTGATCATAGATTTTTACCACATTACAATTTTAAAAAATCCAATGATTACGAAAGGATCTGAAGGTTTACTAATTATTTCTTGATCACAATATCATTATTGTGTGGTCACACAATAACTCACATAATAATTATTCTGTAATCAGAATAAAACATCAGAATAATCACACCATAGCCTGTACAGCCCACTGTGCAGATCAGACAAAAATTGATGTTACATTTATTTCTCATACAATCATACTTATGAAAACTCATAATCTCTGAAAATGCCACATTCTGCCAAACAGTGAACAGTGCTATTCTTGATAAACAAGATAAGTCACAAAAGCCTCAATAAATGATGAAAAACATGCTTATATACAAAAGTAGACACAGAGCAATGGCGTGCATGACTTCAGTCCTTTTCTCAGTTTCATACATCAGTGTTTACATCTTCCTCAGTGTTTTATTTGCCCCTGTCAGGAACGTGGAGTGTCAGTGCTGACCAAAGCCCTCCAGCAGTGCTTGGCTGTAAGGTGGGGTGAGGGATATGAGGTGCTTAGTGACAGCACATCTCCTCCCATCTCCAAGGAGATGTCCCAGGAGGTCATCGAGATCCTTAAGACACTCTTCAACATCGCTCACATGTTCCACAGGCAGGAGCCAGATGAGGTGACCCCTTGAAAACAAACAAATAATCACATAATAATTCCATACTTTATGCTTTAAATCACATTGCAATGCATACCATCCTACTGTAGCTGCAGATATGCAGCCCAATACCAGGAATCATGTTAATTTTGCAGTGCAGAATCTATGTCCAGTGCCAACATTCAGTGCCAGTGCAGACAGTGGGGTGTCCTTTATATATCAAAGCAGAAAGTAAGTGTGTGGAGTTCCGGGTGGTGGATGTGTAGTGTGTCCAGTTTCCATGTGGGAGACTGTAATTTGTATTTTGTCACAATCCAATGTGCCCTTTTTAAAAAAAACCCAAACACAATCATATTCTCATCCTAACCTTAATCTTACCATAAACATATTTTTTGGCCCATTTTATGCCTTTCTGTTAGAGACACAGTACAGAGATGACAGGAAATGAGGGGAGAGCAAGATTGGGAATGAAATGCAAACAATGTCCCTAGCTGGATGTGGAACTGGGGGACGTTGTGGTTCTTGGTTGGCACACTGTCACCAGAGTAGCCCTAAGGTTCTGTCTGGTGATAGGATTGAGATTAGTATACTATTATAGTAGAGTATAAAACCTGACACTATTCCAATGTGCAATACAATGAATTAGATTAGATTAAGTCATCTTCAGTTCAAATTGTCATTTTGACCATATGTTACCCTCCCTTCAGTATCCATCCATTCCATTCATTCATTTTACGCCGCATATTTGGGTCAGTGTCGCGGCATCAGCAGGCTAAGCAAAGTAGCCCACACATCCTTCTCGCTAGCTATATCCTCCAGCTCTTACTGGGGGATCCCGAGGCATTTCCAGCCCATGTAGGATATGTTATCCCTCAAGCATGTTCTGGGTCTGCCCTGTGGTCTTCTCCCAGTTGGACATGCCTGGAATACCTCCACAAGGAGGCATCCATATCAGATGCCCGAAACCAACCCAACTGACTCCAGCTGTTCTTCTCCGAGTTCCTTCCGGATGTCCGATCTCCTCACTAAGGGTGAGCCCAGCCACACTGTGAAGGAAACTCATTTTCGCTGCATGTATCCATGATCTCATTCTTTCAGTCATTCCCCAAAGCTGACAACCATAGGTGAGTGGGACTGGATGGGCAACATCCCATGACCCCTCCAGTGTCCTTGTGAGAGAAAACTGCTGCTATACTGTTCCACGACCAGGAGGGAATTCACATTGCTCCTCCTGAATCTGATGTTTGACAATAAGCCACCCTATGCAACATTAAAGAGACGTGTTAAGAAAAACAGTCCCATTATGTCCAGAGCCCTCAGCATCTCAGTGTGAATCTTGTCCATCCCCAGCGCTTTGCCACTGCTTTATGTCTATCTCAGTGACTGCTAGAGAAAATTAACAAGACTTCCCCCGAGCCTTCCAGCTCTGTTCATAGAGATATGGAGGATTGTATTAGGCGGGTTCAGGAGTTCCTCAAAGTTTTCCTTCCACAGTCTGACAATATTGTCAGGTTGGGTAAGCAGTTCTCCTCACCTGCTAAAAACAGCTTAGACCTGGCCCTGCCTCCTGTGTTGTCTGATGGTTTGTTAGGACCAGCTGAAAGTCTCTCTCTACGGGATTCCTGAACACCTCCCTAAGTTTTTGCTTCCACTATCACAGAAGCTGCAGTCCCTATGGCCTCCTGATACCTGTCTGGTGCTTCAGGAGTCCCCTGGGCGAACCAAGACTGAAAGGACTACTTCTAAAGCTTAGCAGTTGTTAGGTTGCTGCCATCACAGACTCTGATAACCTTAGGACCACAACTCTAAGCAGCCACCTCCACAAATGAGTCTTTCAAAATGGTCCATTCATATTCCATGTCCCCAGCCTTCTCTGAGATGCAGGAAAAATTCTTCTGGGGGTTTGAATTTAAGACCTTGCGGACAGGGGCCTCAGCCAGATCTTGACAGCTGTGCCCACTCTTTACCTGTGTCCAAGACATACAGTTGCAGATGTGATGAAATGACTACAAAGGCGATCATTGAACTTTGGCCTAAGATCTTTTTGTACCAGCCATACTAGAAACACCTTTTGCCTGAATATGGTATTTGTTATGGACAATCTATAACTAGCACAGAAGTCCAATAACAATACACTACTTGGGTTCAGATCAGTCAGATCGTTCCTCAACCCCCCTGCAGGTTTCTCCATCACTACCCACTCAGTAGCATAGAGGCAACCCTCTCCTCCTCTGGGGTACCACTCAGTGCCTTTCGCCCTGGGGAATTCTGGAAAAGTCCAGCCCCTATCGAGGAGTTTAGTTCTGAAGCCAGTGCTTTGCGTAGAGGTGAGCCTAACTATATGTAATTGGCACCACTCCATCTCTGGCACCAACTCCAGCTCCTTCCCCACCAGACAGATGATGTTGCACGCCCCTATAACCAGTTTTTGTAGCAAGGGGCACACCAAACCCCATCTTCCCCTACCACCCAATTGGCAATGCACCCAGTAGCGACCGCCTTGTGGGTGCCCGATGATGTCTCTTCGGGCCGAGCCCAACCAAACCCCATGGGTTTAGGCCTGGCCACTAGGCACCAAAAGCTCCAAAAACACTCCAACACTTCCCATATCTCGACAGTGTCTATGGAAGTAGGGCTGGACGATATATCGAATATATTCGATATATTCGAATACTGATTAATGTGCGATATTGCAGATGACTGTATTGTCATATTCGAGTTTTCAGTGTTTCCGCTAGTCGCTGCTGAGGGGGAGTTACATTACTTTGGTCAGCCATAAAATGTGTAGATAAGCTCAGGTTGCAGTATAATAGTCAGTGAAAGGCTGGTCCCTGTCAGTGTTTTACTGTTATATATATGATGTTTCTTGATTATTTTTTCTGCTGCATTAATGTGTATGCTGCATTTTACTCCTGTACATGTTTAAGGTTGAGCTAATTTTAACTACTTCATATAATGTTGGGTAGTTTAATTTACAGCAATGCATCATATTCTACAAGATCATCATATGTTTGCACTATTTGAGAATTTACGGTGTAATATATATAATAATATAATATATACGGTGTGTGTATATAGAGAAAATGTGTATATCGATATATATATTGTATATCGCGTCATAGCCCAAAAATATCAAGATATTTCATATCGCCCAGCCCTATATGGAAGCATATAGGGGACTATTTTAAAATGATAATGTATACTTGTAAATGTATATAATATAATTTTCCACATATGTATGTGTTATTTGAGTAAAAATGAAAATTAAATAATCCAATTTGCATTTAATTTCCACATACTCGTATGGGTCGTTCTATGACCATATTAACATGAAAATGGAAAAGCTGTTTGACATTTAATTTAATAATTTATGCAAGCAATATTTAAGTCAAAATGAAAATGAAAATGAAATTTTCTAACAATTTGAAAATGAAAATGAAAACGGAATGTTAATGAACCAAGTCACTGAAGAGAAAGTGACTTCCTAACTGAAGAGGTTGATGAGAGGACTGACAAATTTCATTTTCATGTTGACACCAAAAGACATGTAAATGTAACTGCAATAGACTGGGAGTGCTGTTTTGCTTATTGCATTTCAATATTATCCGTAGTACAGCAGGAACCCTGTGAAACCTGACACATCAATAATAGGCAGAAAATTCCAAATTTTGACAAAATCACAAAAAATAATTTTTTTATTATTATTATTATTATTTTTTTTTAATCATTCACATATGATTTTTTCCCCCTGTATCATATTTGATTCATCAGGTTTTTATGGCAATTCATTGATCACAACAATATTTATTTTTAAACAAAAACAAATATTGTTTATTGCATTTGGAACATTTGGAACATTTGATTTGGTTTGGTTCTTTTTTCAAACAGGAACCTTTTTACAACCTTTTTATTTTGCCTTATGTTGGCAAAATAGCTATTTCTGTTCTTTGCCATCTAAAAATACACACAAAAAACAAATTATTGTGTACTCTGAATTATCAATATAACATACAGATTATGATAGCCAAGGAATTGTTTTAGTGAAAATCTATAAGAAAAAGACAATTATTAGCAAGTGAGCCAGTGCAACATCCAAATGATCATGAGAGCAGGTTCCATATATAAAAACCCCATAAAAACATCTCAATTCCGACTAAATATATCTTAAGATGACATTTAAATTTTTAATTAGTTTAATTAAATCATCAAAACAGTGTTTTTGGCCAAAAACTTGCGAATCACTACATGATGGCAGCCAATTTGGATATGGCATTCAGAGGCCCATTTCTGCCTGCAGTGCACAGATAAGCCACCAGAGGGTAGAAGAAACGTGTCAGATTGCATACAACAGGTTTTTCAGAAAAGTTTATAAAACTTTATAAAGAGTCCGGTCTAGACCTACTCTACAGGAAAAGTGCAATGAGATAACTTCTGTTATGAATTGGTGCTATATAAATAAAATTAATTTGAAAAAGTATTGATCCTGTTAATGACATAGGTCTCAGAAACTCATGTAGCAAATATGATACAATTGGCGTTACAGGGTTAAGTCTTTGAAAATTAAATGTCAAATGCAGTTCTAAATTGTTAGAAAATTGCATTTTAATTTTAATTTTGACTTAAGTATTGCTTGCATAAAAAGAAAATCAGGTTACATTGTTTATATTCCATTTTCATTTTCAAATTTGAATTAACATTTGAATATTCTCCACTGTACAGCGGGTTACAAGTTATTAAATTTAATGTCAAACAGCTTTTGCATTTTCATTTTAATATAATCATAGAAAGCCCATACGAGTATGTGGAAATGAAAATGAAAATTGGATTATTGCATTTTAATTTTAATTCTTACCCAAATAACACATACATATGTGAAATTATAATGATATTGTGGAATTACATTTTCATTTCCAAGTTTACATTATCATTTTAATATAGTCCCCTATAGGCTTCCATATATTTCATTAGACCCTCGGTTTTTAGTAAATGCTCATGTCTTTCTAACTTCACACTGCTATCTTTTTAACAGTCTTTCTGTTATAAATGTGTTGTTCCAAGTTCAAGCTATGACCTGATTAAATTAAATTAAATTAATTTTATTTATATAGCGCCAATTCATAACAGAAGTTATCTCATTGCACTTTTCCTATAGAGCAGGTCTAGACCGTACTCTTTATAATATTATTACCTGATGACATCACTACAACATCATTAGGGGTTATTTTCTCACACTTGACTTCCAGAGCCACAGAGGACATTACACAGGCTGAGTAGTGTTTACCATGACAAGTAAACTGACCTTTATGTGTAAAATGCCTCCTGGATTGCCTCCTTAAAATCAATGGGGTGTGTCTTTTTCAGGAGGATGCTGCTCTGTATCGCCACCTAGCAGCTGTGCTGCGCCACTGCCTGCTGCTGTCATGTGATGAAGAAGACACGTTGGAAGAACTCCAAGGGTCAGACTGCTGTTTTACAGCTTTAAACATAACTACATTTATTTGACAACTTTTCAAATGGATGATGTAATCTTTGTCCATCTGGTGGAACTGTAACTAAATTAGTCTACAAAATAAGACGGTGTAGTCCCTCATTCAGGAGTGTTCCATCTTAGAAAAGGTTTCAGTCGTAGTCACCTGGACACTGTTTTCAGAATCAAGACGTTTCGGCTCCCATCTGGAAGTACAATTGAGAATGACTTCCGGATGGGAGCCGAAACGTCTTGATTCTGAAAACAGTGTCCAGGTGACTACGACTGAAACCTTTTCTACGAAAGTCTACAAAATAGATAAGGGAGTCAAAGTTGATACCTTAGCTAAAGAACATAGATAATATTTTTTTGTGTTAATGTTTTAAAAAGTTATGACTTCTTTCCATAGTCATACAGTTAACATCCTGTCAGCACTACCGCTGACATGTCTGGACGTCCTGCTATCTGTCCGTGTGGACCAGGCATCCCACAAGTGGGAGGGAGTCAACATGGACTGTGTCCACACATTGCTGCTCTTTATGGACAGACGCCTGAACAGGGCAAGTGTGTGTGTGTGTGTGTGTGTGTGTGTGTGTGTTGAAGTAAATACACAAGTATTGTGAATACTTGGTGTTATTGCCTGAATGATTAATGCTTGTATTTGAGCAAAAAAAAAAAAGTTGTATGAAATGAAGTGCACTTAGTGAATTTTATGAACTTCACAGATAGGAAAGCAAAATCATGATCAACACCTTCACCAAAATAACTTGCTTACTAATTACACCATTATTTACCCCCAAAAGTAAGACTTACAAAAAGACATGACATGCCAGCATTTTTTTAAATTGACATAAATACAAATATGTAGTGATGTTGTGAACAACAAAGCCTGTCACTTTTCTCAGCATACAATACAAAATGTATACCAGTTTTCTTTTTTGATAACAATTTTTCATGACACTCCTTCATGAGACATGTAATAAAGTTGCACCATTCTCAGCAATAAAAAGGCAACAACTATTTTGTTGAATCCCGGGAATTAATTAATCTCTATATTTTCCAGAAATACTCACTGATATCTACTCCCATTTCCTGAAAAAAAACAAAAACAGTTTGGCAACTTGGGATTTTTAGTGTGTCCATGCTCATTTGTCTGTGTGCTCCTGCGTGATTGGGTGTTGAAGACTACAGTATGGGCAGAAAAAAAGTAGCTTTTTCTACACTGTAATAACTGTATAACTGTTATAGCTAAATATTGAAGTACAACCTTATGTTGTAGTGCACCATGGACCCAAAAGCAGAACACAGCGAGGTGGAGAGCTGGATAGTAGTTTTAACAGTCTTTATTGTAACACGGTAAACAATCACTGGTCGATGAACGCTCTCCCGGTGCGGGCGAGTCAGGCGTAGTCCGCTGGAGCCGGTAGTGAGGTTTGCCTACACGGTCCGTGGAAAACCGGCTGGGCTCAGGGGCGGAGACGGTGAGAGTGGGTTCTGGAGATGGCTCGTGCAGCATGGCAGGCCGAACAGGAAAGGCAGTTTGCAGAGATCGGAGAGGACAAGGTGGCTGCGATCACCGGCAGGGAGTAACTCTGCGGCAGAGACAGACAAGGTTACACAGGAGACAACAACAGTGAGCAACAAGAACATGTCTTGGCCTTGGCCTTGGCCTTGGCCTTGGCCTTGGCCTTGGCCTTGGCCTTGGCCTTGGCCTTGGCCTTGGCCAGGGGGGGGGGCGAAGGTACCGTGCTGGTGTTCTGGCGCCGGTTGCATGGTGGAGCCAGGTAGATATACTGTGGGAGTTGATTGGGTGATGAATGTCAGGTGTGCCGGTGATCTGCAGCAGGAGGGAAAACCAGAGTGCCCCGCCAAGGCCCTTACACACACATACACACACACACACACACAGACCAAGAGACAAACAGAGGACTAACAAGGAACACAGGGAGGGGAGAGCAACACTACAGTACACAAGGATAGGAGGAGAGATGTGGCTAACTATGACACCTAAACATTTAATTATTATAGTGATAGAAAACTGAATCAACTTTTCAGCTTGCAGCTATTCCTTCAATAAATGTTCATGCTAAAATGGTGGGTTGCAGATGACCTGGGTTGTTTTAGAATAAATGTGAGTGAAATGGAAGCCAAAATCTGTAAGACAACGTAAGATAAAGCAGGTTAGTCTATAGGAAGATGTTGACACATGTAATGACGTGGAATCTTGCTATTTCAGGTGTAGTTTACTCACACTGACTTCTGTTAAACTGCTTGGCTTTAATGTGCTGTTATACAGGGTCAGAAGCTGAAGGAGAAACTGACCCCTGTACTGAATCTGCTGACTGAGAGTTCTCGGGCACACAGGGAGACGCGTCACTACTTACGGCAAAAGGTAATGTATTTAAAATAAAATAAATCATTTTGTAAAAGTGCACTAAATATTATGAGCATCATTCTCACAACTAGGCCTATAGCATTAAGAAAGCATCCCCTTCAATGCGCAGCAGTGTCCTACAGTTAACAGGGATTTAATGCTGCTGAGAAAAACAGCCAGATACGAAAGCTAGACTAGTTCAAATTGAATAATAGCTGTCACGGCCGGTGAATTCTGGCAACAAAGGGAGGAGGACCCAAATGCAGACAACCAGGCAGACTGGTACCATTCAATCATTTATTGCCACAATGAAGGTATATACAGGCTTACAGGCAGGTGCAGAGAGGCGGGCAGGCAGGTACAGGTACACGATCAGAATCTGGGTTCTGGTGGCTTGAAAGCAAAAGAACCAGGCACGTAGCAACTTTGTAACATGGAAACTACAATGATCTGGCAACTGACTGGGGAAAAGGGGCTGATATATACCAGGTGAGCAGGTGGGCAGGGAAATCTGAGGGCGTCTGCTGGGCAGGTAGAAAATTGCAATGAATGGGTTTGGGGAAGTAGGGGTGTGGCCGGAGAGAGGGACAGAGAGGCAGAATGTTGTGCTTTACTTACTGCTTTATTCAAGACAACTGGGAAATGCAATCAGCGCATATAAAGGTTCATGAAAATTAATGAAACCTTAACATTAGAGGGACTCTAATCTGGTTACAGTACTAATGACTCTGACCCCAACTTTCATCTGACCCCAACTTTTGGCCCAGATCTTACCCCCACTGAGAGACGTTGCCATCCGACCTGAGCAGGACACCACTCTGAGAGGCCAGCTGGTCCGCCTGATGACCCACGTTGACACAGATGTGAAGCACTGTGCTGCTGAGCTGCTCTTTGTGCTCTGCAAAGAGAACGGTATAGTCGCAGAACCACAGACTAATTTATCCCCATGGCAGAGCCCTTGTGAAACTATTTTTTTTAAACAAAAACACTTATTTAGATACTTCTGACAAATGAAAACACAGTTTAGAAACATTTGCCTCTCACTCTCAAAAGTCCTACAGAGGCCGTTGGGGAGCTCCAGGTATGCTGTCATATTTGTCATGCCTTTTCCTGTTAAATTCTTGAAGGCCTGACTGATGGCATGCTGCAGAGGTGGTTGATATAATAATAATGCAAATAATGACCTGCTCGATGTACATTATCCTGCTTATTACAAGGATATTAAATCAATAATTTGACACCAAATAATGATTTTAAAATTATTTTTTAAAGTTTTTTTGCCACAGGACTTCTTTCTGCGGATTGATATGATTGGACTCCAGAGTCTGTGATCAGAACTGTGTCCATAGCAGCAGTGTGCCCTTCAGAAATTCAGAATTGACTATTCAACAAAGCTGTTAAATAAAAGATGACAGTGCTGAGTATTTGAGGGGATTCATTGCTAACATGGACACACAAGAATCAACAAAGAAAAGCATGGTCACTGTGACAACTATGGACTATGTATTATGTACTACAGTTCTCAAGGATATGTCTTAGTGCTGCTCTGATTTTAAAGATGTTTTTTAATAAAACCTAATAAGACCGAAAAACTACAATTATGCTCTATACTAATCTATTTATTGGAACGGGCATGTTGGAATGCAACAATGGACTCTGTCCATACATTCATAGTCTTCCATATGATGTTACTTTTGTGTCTTTATTACGCAATCAAACAGAATAGGTTTGAGAGCAAAACTTTCTGTATTGCAATCAAAAAATGTTTTATTGTAAGTAAAATAAATTTTTGACTAAAAATGCAAATCCAAAAGTTTTGTTTGCAAAGCCAAAAGTTTTGCTTGCTGTTGAGCTGAATCTCGCGAGATCTACGCTGAAAGATGTAAGACACGTCTCTATTGGCCAGTCTTGATTGGAGCGACAGCTTGACGACATCCACCGTTAGTAAATGAGAGAGGAAGTTGTACATAACTTCCGTCTTAGTGATAGCAAGAATGTTATGTTTGAAGTGGTGCACGTAGATTGCTTTTGATTAATGATCTGTGATACTGTAATGGGTTAAAAAAATACATATTATTTTGTCAGCCTGCAGCTGCTAGCTTAGCTCAATTAGCTAGTCACTCACTCGTCATATGTAGCCTATGTTACATGGTCAGGCAGCCTATTAGCCTGCATGACATTGTGCATGTACTTACTAGTTAACATGCCTATTTGTGTTCAACGATCTAGCGTTAGTTAATTCTATACTTGTAATGTGTTGTATTATTTTATCAGCCTGTAGCCAGCTTAGTTAATGTGCATGATGATCCATTCATCAAGACATAAAACGTTTCACTACAAGAAATTTCATCTATCATTTTTAAAATCCTAATATTATGCTTATATTTAGGTTCATAACATTGTAATGTGATCATACAGAGCAAATGTTATTAATTGATTCCGGTCATGCACAAGTTGTACAATACTGCAAGACAATACTGGACAACAAGTAATATTTTATCTCTCATTTCCCACAATGACAACACCATGACCAAATGTATAAATTAATTTGTGTCATGGTTGTTTGTCCTGTTTCCTGTTTTATTTTGAAGTGTTCTCCGCTCCTTGAGTGTCTTGTTTTACTTCCTGTCTTTGTTTGCTTTTCCCTCCAGTTTTGTTTGCCCCGCCCGAATTAATTGCACCTGTGTCTCGTTGTCTCCCTACCTAAGTTTATTTACTCGTACTCTTTATATCATTTACAGAGACCCCACAAATTCCAATTTAGTCAGAGTTTTTCTTTTGTTCAGTGTCAGTTCGTCATTCGCATTTGTACATTGCACGTAGTTACCCATATGTTCAGCTTGGTCTGATCTGACAGGTCACAGGTCTGCCGCCTCTTGTTGCAAGAAATCTTGGTGTCCTTAAGCTCGTCCAATCATGTTTTTATCACCTCAGAAATATTGCAAAAATCCGATCTATTTTAAATCTTAGTGATGCAGAAACTGTTGTACATGCTTTTATCTCCTCACACCTTGATTATTGTAACAGCCTGTTCACTCGTCTTAATCAAAAAACTTTGACACGACTGCAGACTGTACAGAACTCAGCTGCTCGGCTGTTAACCAGGAACCAAAGAAGTACGACCACATCACACCTGTTTCAGCCTCTTTACATTGGCTCCCTGTTTGTTTTAGGATTGATTTTAAGATCTTATTGATTACTTTTAAGGCTCTTCGTGGCTCCAGACTATATTGTAGACCTTTTAATTCCTTATGAACCCTCACGTAGTTTGAGATCTTCGGGCAAGGGTATCCTGTCTGTTCCTGAGTCCAGGATGGAAACTAAGGGGGACAGAGCTTTTGCTATCAGGACCCCGAGGCTCTGGAACAACTTGCCCGAAGAAATTAGGTCGTCTGAGTCAGTGTCTTCGTTTAAGTCTCGTCTCAAAAAGCTGTCTGTTTGTTTTATTGTTTTTATGTATTTCATTTATTTTATATTTTATCATTCACTGTGGTATTTTATTTCTCTCTTTGTGAAGCACTTTGTACTTTATTTTGATAAGTGCTCTATAAATAAATTTCATTATTATTATTATTAAAATCAAAAATGTGCATAAAAACAGGTGGATGGGACCCAGACAGCTCAGCTAGTGTGACACCTAAGACGAAAAAGTGACTAACGTTAACTAAGATGGCTACAGGCTGATAAAATAATACAGCACATCACAAATATAACAGTAACTAACGTTAGTCCTGTTAACTACTAGCTACATGCACAACGTCATGCAGGCTAATAGGCAGCCTGGACACGTAACCACAGACTATATATATATATATGGACGACACGTCTCGACTTCCTCCCCATAGACTGTAATGAAGCCAAAATATCCCGGATACGGGAGCAGCCATCTTGGGCTGGTAAAGTCATTTGAAGCCAGAGTCTGTGCAGTAGTGATCATCAGCATCAGCATCAAATAACTAATTAAAACTAAACTTATCAGAAAAGTTACCACTTGAACAAACATCAGCATGATAAGAACTACCTAAACTGACAGAAACCATCTTTGGGAAAAATTTATTTGATGTGTACTTTGAGTTTTTAGTTTGGCTCATGTCCCATCCGCTAACTTGGAGGGGACGGGGTTTATGACCTATACTGCAGCCAGCCACCAGGGGGCAATCTAGATGTTTTGTCTTCATTTTTTGGGAGCTGGTATGTTGTCCATCTTTATATACAGTCTATGCACGTAATGATATACATGCATTGTGCCTCCCTCTCCCCCCACCCCACTCCCCCAAACACCTCCCCTCTCTCTCTCTCTGTCTCTCTCTCTCTCCAAAACCTAACACGGTTCTCCGGAGGCAGAAACTGCCCTCTTAAAGGAAGTTTTTCCTTGCCACTGTTGTCTGAGTGCTTGCTCATGGTGGGATTTGTTGGGTCTCTGTAATTAATATTATAAAGACTACAGTCTAGACCTGCTCTATAGGAAAAGCGCAATGAGATAACTTCTGCTATGAATTGGCGCTATATAAATAAAATTGAATTGAATTGAATGATAGTGAGTAGCTTATTTAGCTAAGCTAGCAGCTGCAGGCTGACAAAATAATATGTATTTTTTAACCCATTACAATATCACAGCTCGTTCAAACATAACATTCTTGCTATTACTCCTGTCTACTAACAGTGGATGTTGCTTTGCTGTCACTCCTAACGAGACTGGCCAATAGAGACATGTCTTACATCATACAGGGTAGGTTCCGCCCACGAGAGTCAGCTCAACAGCATGCAAAACTTTTGGATTCACAAGCAAAAGTTGTTGATTCGCATTTATACATTTTTAATCACATATTCATTTTACTTGCAATAAAACATTTTTTGATTGCAGTGTGGAAATTTTTGCTCTCAAACCTACTGTTTGATTGTATAATAAAGATACAAAAGTAACCCCACATCATAGCAGCATTTAGAACTGTGAAATCAATTCATTACAATGGAATCACCGTCACACACATGAAGCAGCTTTTAGAAATGTGCATCAAGAGACCAATTGAATAACTATGGTCGACTTCATATGTAAAAAGTACCAAGTGGTAAAGTTTGCATTTTGTGTCACTTCACAGTCAGCCGCTTTGTCAAATATACGGGATATGGTAACGCTGCTGGGCTGCTGGCAGCTCGGGGACTGCTGAATGGCAGAAGGCATTCAGGCGACAGCCAGTATGCCTCCCAGTACTCCAGTGACTCAGACTCAGACACAGAGGAGTACAGGGAGGCCAAATCCAGGATTAACCTGGTGACTGGCCGGGTGGAGGCGGAGCAGCCTGACCCAATGGAGGGCATGACGGAGGAAGAGAAGGAGGAGGAGGCCCGTCGCCTCATCAGCATGATCAACAGACTATCGCGGTGAGCGTAGTATTGCCCATAATGTAGGACAAATACTCTTTGGAGGATCGAAGAGAATTTAATTAGATATCACTCTCTCTTTCTGTCTCTTACACAGAAACCAAATCATTCAGCCACTGGGTGTGACAGCAGAGGGGAGACTGGCTCCACTCTGGGGCCAAATGAGGGGCTGCACACTGGAAGAAGAGGAAGATTCAGAGGAAGATTTGGATCCGAAGCCAGAGGGGAGGAAAGACAAACAGATGGAATAGAATGATGTAAACAGTGAGCTGTAGAATAACAGAACAGAGACACAGGCAGAGACTAAAAAGCAGTCTATTTCACCACTTGTTTGTAGTGCACTTAATTTTCCCTGCTATATTCATACAGCAACAGTGAAACACTGTTAAAGCAGATGCTACATCATATGGCTGCAGGCATAACCGTCATTCACAAAGTTCAATTGTTTTAAATGGACATGTTACTATAGTATGAGTGGTCATTCTGCACATCCTGTGTGAGGTGTGCTGCACCAAAAGTTCAAATTACTTGGAGCTTTGAATCCACCATGCACTGACCTTTGAGAGACTGGCCAATGGCTGCAGCCTGCTGTAAAAGACAGTAAAAGAAAATACTTCATTAGATGATGTGTCGAACAGTAGTAGGTATGTGAAGGCGTGTGAGTTGGAAAGTGGGTACAGGTTAAGCCAGAAAATGTTTTAACACTGTTTTGTCAGTGAGCAGCATTTATGTTATTTACAGTATTTTTGTAGCAAAACCCCTGAGCACCTTTGCAAAGGAATTTGTATTTGAATAATTTTTTAATGTGTCAATGAATGTGGATTCACAGAAAAAAACTGTTTAAGAAGTTATCATAGAAAAGGTTTCAGTCGTAGTCATCTGGAAACTGTTTTCAGAATCAAGACGGAAGTCATTCTCAATTGAGAATGACTTCCGGATGGGAGCCGAAACAGTGAAAACAGTTTCGGCAGTGTCCAGATGACTACGACTGAAACCTTCTATGATAGAACACTCCTGGACGAATGAGGGACTACACCGTCTTGTTTAAGAAGTTGTAAGCTTGTAGATTTTTTTTCCTCATGCAAAAACAAATAAAAATGAAATGTTCTCAACTTCAGCATTGCAACTTCTGAAAAACAACAGGGTACGTCAGATAAACAATCCCAAACCAAAAGACAGGCAAAAGAGTGATGCCGAAGCTGTGATTTTAGACGCAAATCACATTTCTTTGCATATTTTGGATGGTTTGTGATCCTGCATTTCTCTGCATTTTTATTAATGGACAAAAATAAGCCCATAGAAAAGTTACTATCGAAGACTACACCTGGCTGCCGGTTTGATACTTGCCAACAGGGGTCCGAACCTCTTCTATAGAGTTAAGATGACCGTTTAGCGTCTGGATTTTCAGTGCAGGAGACTTGAGTCATTGGTCGAGATGGGGTGATGATACTGAAGCTCCAAAGGTTGTTTCACTCCTGTGAAGCGCACTGTTTCAATACAATGTGCCGGAGCTTGTGTCAAATGAAGAATATCACATGACTGATGACGTCCAAAGCGTCAAACGTCACAAGTGCTTCTTCATTCAGTTTGACAGTTTTGAAAGTTTTACAGCTAAACAATGTGATTGGCACATTACTGAGATAAGAAGAGAGCAGAGTAATATATGTCGATGTACATTAGAAAGACATAATCATAAGTATGAGAACATTTCCTCCTGACACCGAGTTTCAGTTCAATTCAATTTTATTTATATAGCACCAATTCATAACAGAGGTTATCTCATTGCACTTTTCCTACAGAGCAGGTCTAAACCGTACTCTTTATAATATTATTTACAGAGACCCAGCAAATCTCACCATGAGCAAGCACTTGGCCACAGTGGCAAGAAAAAACTTGCCACTTGATGATGATACTTTATTGTCAGATGGAGTCTGAAATGTTTCTTGCATCACAGCAGCTGCATTTGCAACATCACAGAGATCATATTTTACTTGAGAACATATTTTCTGGTTTTCCCTCTGATGTTCTCTTGCTGGACTTTATTAAAAGCCTTCAGAATCAGAATCAGAATACTTTATTGATCCCCGAGGGGAAACTCTTTTGTTACAGCTGCTCACTGTCATGTCAGGGCACACAGGAATAGAAGTTCTAAGCAAATCAGAATATAATACACTATAATACAGGTCAGATAAATGAAATACTTTTGTTTTCAGAATTTTTTTTTTCAGAACAAGACGACGAGACGGAGCTACGGCAACAGGCAACAGGCAGCATGCACATTGTCGCATGCACACATCTCAGTTAAATCAGTATTAATAGATTTTTGGCCACTTTAGGAGCAGCAGAACAGCCTGTTTAACTGAGGTCCTGTTTAGTGTGTAGACGAAAAATGGATCATTGTTGATTCTGGTAGCTCTTTAGTGTTTTGTGCTCCCGGTATTGCAGCTGTGCCTATTCGTAGCAGCAAATTTTGTTAGTTTGCAAATTTGTTATAGCACTTGTTCGGGATAAGGGGTGTGTCATGAAATATATCCTTTATAGGTAAATAGTAATTTAAATCAATCATCAGTAGCAAAACAGTATATTTACTTATATTAAGTCCAAATCATATGCTCAGCTTAAACTAACAACTTCATGTATATACTGTAGCCCTACTCAATCATTCTCCACTATCTGGCAGTAGAGCCTGATTTTGCATAGCTGAAATAATTTCAATCCTACTTTGTAAAGGGCTTTTCTCTGCAGTGTAGGTATCCTTGTGTGTTTGCCTGGGACGGGAAGTAGGTCATGTAGCAAAGCCCTAACCCACTTAACTTAACTCAGCTGGGTTTAAGAATGCAGGGAGCTGCTGTTGTTTTTATCTTTACTTCACTTCCATACAATCACACTGGAGCTTGTGCCTACGCAAGGACAAACAGCCGTATGCACGAATTACAATTACAATTACAGTCAAACTGTAACATATCCTGCTCAAGTAGAGGTGCTTTACATAAGTGGAAGTACATTAAAGGCATACAAATCTACTCAAAACTAAACTGTAGCTCATTGTAAATGTAACAACTGATGTACATGAGCTGAATTATTTCAGGGATGTGCCATTCTTTTGCCCATTTATTTTTATATCTATTTTTATGAATCCCTATGTAATACAGTTGCACACGTTGCACTTCTCCTACACACTTATTATATTTAATCTACATTTAAATAAGCATTTTGACTGTTTGACAGCTGAACAGCTCTGCATTTAAAAAATATAGCCCACATCATAGTTTTCTTTATGATTTATAGTGTCCATAATGGTATTTTTTGTAGCAAATGTTTTTTATAAATTGCTCCCAATAGTTAGACCAGTGCCTTGCATGGTAGCTCACTGGCATCAGTCTGTGAATGTGAGGCACATTATAAAGCGGTCTGGGTAATAGTGATGTAGTCATTTAACATGAATGGCACAGATTAAACAATCAATGGTCAAAATTGAAAGCTCTGATATATTACAATATTACAAGGTACATTTATTTATCATTTTTCAACACAGGGTTGTATAACGAGATTAAGTTGTAGTTCCCTTTATGCTACTCACAAAAACAAACGTTATAAACAAAAATTATATAAAGTAAGTAGGTAAGTACAATTCTATTTATATAGCACCTTTCAAAACATGGTTACAAAGTGCTTTACAACAGAATAAAAGATTGAAAGAAAATAACACACACAAAACAAATTAGCGTACATGACTCAAGCACAAAACAACATAAAACATGGCAAAACTTACAGCTTTCAAGTTTGAAGTTGGGTCATGGACAGCTGTTATCGATCTATCCTTGAGCTTGAACTGTTACTCGGTGAAAAAGCAGTCAAATGCACACACACACACACACACACACACACAGTTTTCCAGTCATTGTGGGGACATTTCCATCACATTTACATCGAAAATAAAGTGAATCCGCTGGGTCTTTGCTTCCTCAGATGGGAGGACATGAAGACATAATGCTAGTGGGTCCGGTGCTTGTAAGACAAAAATGGCGCACCAAAAATGGCGCACTAAAGGTAGTTCTAACCCGTTCTCATTCCCAGGGCGTCAAATGCCCCTCTGTGTTTCCTACAGACGCACATGGTACCCTTTAGCTTCTGTAGGTAGACACCTTTAGAAACTACTTTAGCATCTGTAGGAGACGCCTTCAGAAACTACTTGGTTAGGTAGTAGGAAATCATGACATGAAATCATGAAGACATTGCACTAATGATACTTAGCGTAAGTTCAATCAGGAAGACTATGCTACTCATTCATTCACATTTCTCTCTCGATCACTCTCCCTCTTCTGACGCTTTCTTTGTAATCGGCTGACTATGGGCGTTTACTCTTTCAGTTAAACCAAACAGATTTTGCCACTATCTCCATCAGTCAATCATATCATTGCTGTCAAGCTTTAAATCTGTTCTCCTCTCTGCTGCTGTCAGCTGTCATTCTAGTGTGAATAATTTCTTGTTGTAGTAGCAAGCTGAGGACAAATGCATCCGCTGGCGTTGTGTTTATCCATCAGAAGCTCTGTCACATTCTTGTCCAGTTTTTATAAAGCCACATTTAGCCACAATATTATAAAGAGTACGGTCTAGACCTACTCTATAGGAAAAGTGCAATGAGATAACTTCTGTTATGAATTAGCGCTATATAAATTAAATTGAATTGAATTGAATTTGAAGCTACACTTTTAGATCCTGGTCATTTTACCTATACATTTTAATCAAGGTAACAGATTTTAGCCACCAGATTTTTGGATCTAGTTCTGGGCTCAGTTCTTGGCCCTTACCGGTACATTTTTGTCCCTTTCTTTCCATCTGTGCATCAATAGCACTACTAAACCAGATCGACGCAGTGAGCTCCTAATCGGAGCAGGCAATCCCTGCTCTTCTCCCGGTCGGCTGTGCTGCAACAGGATGTTCCCTCCAGCTCGGAGAGTCCAGCAAAAAGTGACACTCCCATCCGTCCATCCGCTGTCAATTCTCTTTCTCTTGGGTGTCCGTTGTGAGACAGGGAGAAGGATTTCTCTTACTCTGATCACACCAGACAGGGATGACGACCCTATCCCAGTTTCAAATCTACTTTCCTCCACTTGAGAAGTTAACTGAGCTAGCGGCTACACGTTTGCCGACTGCTACGGAGCCGCCTGTCCTTTTGTTGTAGCCTGCCTCATGTTTAACAGCACTTCACATCCAAGCCACTCATCAATCTCTGGCCTCTGCCCTCACTTCAGCGTACATCTGTCCAACGAGGAATCATTCATCAAAAATCAGACAAAGGACTTGTCTCTGTACTTGTCTTGTTAGATCTTAGTGCTGCGTTTGACACCACTGACCATCGCATCCTATTACAGAGACTGGAACATGTAATTGGCATTAAAGGAGCCACACTAAGCTGGTTTAAATCCCATCTATCAATCGATCTCATTTTGTACATGTTAACGGTGAGTCCTCTGTGCACGCCAAAGTTAGTCACGGACTTCCCCAAGGTTCTGTGGACAGATTCTATTCACCTTATATATGCTTCCTCTAGGCAGTATTATTAGGAGGCACTCCATAAACTTTCATTGCTATGCAGATGATACTCAATTATATTTATCAATCAAGCCAGAAGAAACTAACCAGTTAACTGATCAGGATTTATCCTTTAACTCCCACATGAAACAAACTTCAAGGACTGCCTTTTTTCACCTATGTAACATTGCAAAAATCAGGCACATCCTGTCTCAAAATGATGCCAAAAAATTAGTACATGCATTTGTTACTTCTAGGCTGGACTACTGCAATTCCTTATTATCCGGCTGCCCGAATAAGTCCCTTAAGACTCTCCAGTTGATCCAGAATGCTGCGGCACGTGTACTTACAAGAACTAGGAAAAGAGATCATATCTCTCCAATATTAGCTTCTCAGCACTGGCTCCCTGTAAAATCCAGAATAGAATTTAAAATCCTTCTCCTCACCTACAAAGCTCCTAATGGTCTGGCACCATCATATCTTAAAGAGCTCATAATACCATATTATCCGACTAGAACACTGCGCTCCCAGAATGCAGGGTTATTTGTGGTTCCTAGAGTCTCCAAAAGTAGATTGGGAGCCAGAGCCTTCAGTTATCAAGCTCCTCTCCTGTGGAATCAGATCCCAGTTTGGGTTCGGGAGGCAGACACCATCTCCAAATTTAAGAGTAGGCTTAAGACTTTCCTCTTTGATAAAGCTTATAGCTAACGCATGGCTCAGGTGAGTCCCGAACCATCCCTTAGTTATGCTGCTATAGGCCTAGACTTCCCATGATGCACCTCCCTCCTCTCTCCTCTCCCTCTCCATCTGTATGCATTCTTATCCCATTAATGCATGTTACTAACTCGACATCTACTCTCTCCCGTAGTTTTGTGCTTTCTCGTCTCTCTCCTTCAGTCGCTTTCAGCAAGTATGCTTCCAGAGCTACAGAGTCTGAATCTATTATTTCAAGCCATCTTCTGGTACTGCTCAACAACTGCTACTACAATTATTATTATTAGTCTTAATACTGTTATTATCATTATTATTCCTATCATTATTATTACTATTATTATTTTATCAATAGTAATATTATTACCACTACAATTACCATTATTATTTAAATAACTTACTAACTTAAATCTCAATGTGGAATTTGCATTGTGCTACTGTATATTCTCTTTCCTCCTTCATGGCCGCCCACCTTGAGCCTATAGGTTCTGCTCGAGGTTTCTGCCTGTTAAAAGGACGTTTTTCCTTGCCACTGCTGTGACGCTCATGGTGGCAAATTGTTCGATCTCTGTAAATAATATTATAAAGAGTAGGGTCTGGACCTGCTCTATATGAAAAGTGCAATGACATAACGTCTGTTATTAATTGGCACTATATAAATAAAATTTGATTGAAAAATTTAATTGAACTCTACTACAAGGATGAGGAAAAATTACCGTAAATTCTATAATAGTGGCTGGATCATGATTTACCTCAACTACAAAGGTAACAGGCATTTATTTGAAGGCATATACAGTGGTGTGAAAAAGTGTTTGCCCCCCTTCCTGATTTCTTATTTTTTTGCATGTTTGTCACACTTAAATGTTTCAGATCATCAAACAAATTTAAATATTAGTCCAAGATAACACAAGTAAACACAAAATGCAGTTTTTAAATGAAGGTTGTTATTATTAAGGGAAAACAAAATCCAAACCTACATGGCTTTGTGTGAAAAAGTGATTGCCCCACCTGTTAAAACATAACTTAACTGTGGTTTATCACACCTGTTTTCAATCAAGAAATCATGTAAATAGGACATTCCTGACAAAGTGAAAATCAAATTCAAATCAAATCAAATTCAGGAACAAATGAGAAAGAAAGAAATTGAGATCTATCAGTCTGGAAAAGGTTATAAAGCCATTTTCAAAGCTTTGGGATTTTTGCCAGAAAACATCTTGATGATCCCCAAGACTTTTGGGAAAATACTCTGTGGACTGACAAGACAAAAGTTTAACTTTTTGGAAGGTGTTCAGAAAAAGAACAGCATACCAACAGTAAAATATGGTGGTGGTAGTGTGATGGTCTGGGGCTGTTTTGCTGCTTCAGGACCTGGAAGACTTGCTGTGATAAATGGAACCATGAATTCTGCTGTCTACCAAAAACTCCTGAAGGAGAATGTCCGGCCATCTGTTCGTGACCTCAAGCTGAAGCGAACTTGGGTTCTGCAGCAGGACAATGATCCAAAACACACCAGCAAGTCCACCTCCGAATAGCTGAAGAAGAACAAGAGTGGCCTAGTCAAAGTCCTGACCTGAATCCTATTGAGATGCTGCGACCTTAAAAATGCTCAAAAACCCTCCAATGTGGCTGAATTACAACAATTCTGCAAATATGAGTGGGCCAAAACTCCTCCACAGTGCTGTAAAAGACTCATTGCAAGTTATCGCAAATGCTTGATTGCAGTTGTTGCTGCTAAGGGTGGCCCAACCAGTTATTAGGTTTAGGGGGCAATCACTTTTTCACACAGGGCCATGTAGGATTGGATTTTGTTTTAACTTAATAATAACAACCTTCATTCAAAACTGCACTTTGTGTTTACTTGTGTTATCTTTGACTAATATTTAAATTTATTTGATGATCTGAAACATTTATGTGTGACAAACATGCAAAAATAAGAAATCAGGAAGGGGGCAAACACTTTTGCACACCACTGTATATTATATTACTGACATTCCTCCGCCTCTTTGACCTGCTCAACAGCAGTGGAAAGCATGCTTTCATTTCGGGTCCATGTGGAATTGACCGTTTTAGCACGATCCTCAGCCTCATACCTGGCTCCAGTCTGTCTGCAGTACCCAGGGCATTGGTTTTATTCACAATTTTAACTTATTCTAGGATTGTTCTTCCTTGTTTGCACGAGACAGTCTTCACCCGAACAAGTCAGGTGGTCACATGCTGGCGGCTAACCTGCAGCACGCTGTACTGTCCTCTTCATGTAATTCACTATTTACATCACCTGTCTCTCCTCGCTCTTCTTCTCTTCTTCTTTCTCTTCTCTGCCCACCAAAAATAGCCACGCACCCTCTGCTGTCACTAACTTCCCTCTTGTGGACTGATCATAGTGCTGCTATTTGGAGCCCGGATTCTTCTAGCGCTACCTTTAAAATTCCTGTGGTAATTTCGCATAGGTCCTTAATATGAAACAGACACAGCCGACACAGCAATAATAATAATTAATAATAAACACCTGGGCCTAAAACCTATCTCCCATCTCAACTTCAGTTCTAACCCAGCACAGACTTTTTAAGATAGCTCTTCTCAATGTAGAGAATCCTGTTTACGTCCTGGTGATCACAGTCAGCTTGCTGAATTGTGCCCTCCAGATTATGACTGCTTTAGCTGCCGTAGGGATTGTGGTTGTGGTGGCATTTATGTGTAACCTCATAGCTTGCAATGATTTTTCTTCCTTTGAAGTGCTCATGTTTAAACTTGGTGGCCCACTCCCGGTCATATTTGCTATTATTTATCGCCCCCCTAAACCAGCTGGCTCCTTCTTGTTGGAACTCCTTGAATTTTTTCCAGTCTTGTTATAAATTCCTCCAACACCAACGATTAGGTTGATTCTTTTAATTACCTGTGTTCTTCAACCTTAGATCTCATAGCTCCTCTGAAAAATAGATCAAACTCAAAGACTAGAAAACAGCCATGGTTAAATGACAGTATTCAAAGCTGTAAAAGGAAATGCAGAAGAGCAGAGCGCATATGTAAGAAATCAGGTCTCCAGGTCCGCTTTGTGGCTATGAAAGAGTTATTTCTCTTTTATAATGGGATGGTGAAAGATGCAAGAACGTGCCATTTCTCTGCACTTATTTCTGCCCATCAGCACAACCCCAGATTCCTATTTAAGACTGTGGATCAGTTAGTTAACCCAGCCTCTCCTTGTGCCCCTGCTGATTGTGATGCTGATTGTGAAAAGTTTTTTTGGAACTTTGCGTTGAAAGGTGGAGTTAATAAGATCTAGTATCATCCCCAATCCTGCCATTTTTAGATGTGGATCACCTGCTCAGGGATTCTTTGGGCAAATTTTCTGCTGTTACTGTGCCTTAACCCACAGACATCATGTCTCTTATGGGAGTATCCTCGAGCCTTCTGGACAAAATCCCAACTAGGTTTTTATTGGAAGTTATGGATTGTATTGGGCCCCATTTGCTAACTATTTATAACAGCTCACTGTCTACTGGCTGTGGTCCAGATTACTTTAAAACTACTTGTGTCCAACCAGTCCTAAAAGAAACCTGGGCTTCATCCTACCCTCCTGGATAACTATCGTCCGATCTGCTTTTTATTTCCAACGTTCTCAAAAAACTTGTTTCTAAACAGCATCTTGATGCTGTGGAAAATAACAGAACCTTTGAAAAGTTTCAATCTGGTTTTTGTCAGCACCACAGCACTGAGACAGCCCTTCTCAAAGTCACTAATGACCTTTTAATGAATGCCTCAGGCATGTGTTAAATTTTTGTGCTGCTGGACTTAAGTGCTGTCTTTGACACTATTGATCATCATCTTCTTGGCATTCTTCTAGATAGACTGAGGCACTGGGTGACCAATACTGTTCTCCTTATAAATGCTCCCCTTGGGTTATGTAATCTGCAAACATGGGATTTCTTTTTATTGCTATGCAGATGACACACAGTTGTACCTCCCTGTCAAACCCATTGACCTCAGTACGCTGAGTTCTCTGCAGGACTGCCTGTCTGACTTAAAAAACTGGATGTCAATAACTTTTCTTCAGCTCAACTTAAATAAAACAGAAATCCTTGTTATTGGGCCCCAACATATCACTAAACAAATACTGCCATCTACTGGCTACCTGTCACAACATGCTACAAGCCTGTGGCAAGAAATCTTGGTGTCCTGTTTGATAACAATTTATGTTGTGAGCAACATATCACTAAGCTTGTCCAATCATGTTTTTATCACCTCAGAAACATTGCAAAAATCTGATTTATTTTAAATCTTAGTGATGCAGAAACTGTTGTACATGCTTTTATCTCCTCACGCCTTGATTATTGTAACAGCCTGTTCACTTATCTTAATCAAAAAACTTGAAATGACTGCAGACTGTACAGAACCTACTCATTTGCTAGGCTTCTAACCAAGGCCAAGAGGTATGATCATATCACACCTGTTTTAGCCTCTTTACATTGGCTCCCTGTTTGTTTTAGGATTGATTTAAGATCTTATTGATTACTTTTAAGGCTTTTCATTGCCTGACTCCAGATTATATTTTAGACCTTGTAATCCCTTATGAACCTTCACGTAGTTTAAGATCTTCAGGCAGGGGTCTTCTGTCTCTTCCTGAGTCCAGGATGAAAACTAAGGGGGACAGAGCTTTTGCCATCAGGGCCCCGAGGCTCTGGAACAACTTGCCCAAAGAAATTAGGTTGTCTGAGTCAGTGTCTTCTTTTAAATCTCTTCTCGAAACACATTTTTATCGGAAAGCATATTCTGATTTTACCTGAGCTGTCTGTTTTATTTTATTATTATTTATTATTATTATTTATTTTATGTATTTCATCATTCACTGTGGTATTTTATTTCTCTCTCTGTGAAGCACTTTGTACTTGGTTTTGATAAGTCCTCTATAAATAAAGTTTATTATCATTATTATTATTTTTTCAACTCTTTTTCATTCCCTCTGAAGCTTGTTGCATGACTACTACTGCATTGAAAAACATAATTTGTGCCGCCCTGCCTCCAGTTTCCTGTGTGCTGTGATTGGATACTCCTCTTATCCCATGTAAAATATGTCTGAAAACTGTTGTAGTGTCCGGGACAGCACATGATGAGTTGATGATATGTTTTTGCCTCTCAAACTAGAGGACCTGTCATGATGGGCATGGCCACAGAACTTGAGGGGTTTTGTCTCAGATCTAAGAAATCTGATCTTAGAAATTAGAGACAGGCAAATCGTGGCTCAAGTCTTGAAGTCTGCACTAGCCCTTAATACATAATGTAACATTTCCAGATGTTGAACATTTTATGTGACTATAATAACCATATTATTATCTTCACTATCTTGTTGCTGCTGTATTGCATTCCCCAGACGCAAATTCAAAAAATGCACTGAATTATTTCCTAGGTGTATCCGTGTATGTATATATGTAAATAACTGTAGGATATATATATTGTATGCTGTGCAGCACAGCAGTATGTGTGACTTAATTTTGTTGTACAGCCTTGTGTTGTATAATGATAAATAAATTACCTTGTACCTTGTATGTTGAACATTACCAAGTTTGTTCATTCAGTGACAGCTGACAATAACTGTTCATTTAAAAGCTCTTCTTTCAAACAGAGTGACCGGAATATTTGTTTGAAACTGGATGGAGCGTTTTGTAATATTTGCCATAAAATTTGTCAGTTGCTAATTTTACTTATTCTAATGTGTGCCTTGGTGGCTTGTTTTTATTATTGAATTGTCAGATTACAGGTTAGGATGAATTACTCAAACATTGTTTTATGTCAAACAAGACAAAAACAGGTTTTGACAGTTAACTGTGTTTTTGAAGTAACAATGATGATGATAATAATAATAATAATGATAGTATATAGCACATATTGATATTGCAATATTTATCATTCGAAGCGTGACCTCAGACTCTTTCAAAGATTTCAGGGCTAAGCCCTGCATCTCCACTGAACCTAGAACAACCCCTGCACAGAACAGTGACAACACCTGTATACGCTTTAGACATCTTATTGAAAAAGGATGGCATGACCACAGGAGAGAACTTAACAAGCTGTCTCCCATTGGCTAGGTGAGGGAATTCATTTGGGAGTCTCCGTCCTTTTCTTTTAAGGCGGAGGCTGTCCAAAACCATTCAAATTTGCTTATCCAGGTCTACCTTGAGCTTGTTTCAAATTCGAATGTCCTGGTGACTTGAGTGTGAATGTATGTTCCAAGCTGTAGGTTTTTCATCCTGTTAGCGACGAACAGTAAGCCTATTGCCTCCTCCCTATCGTCCTGCAGCTTACTTTCATTCATAACACTATTATACTGGTCGAACTAGTAGATTTTGTGTCGTTAGACTCTCCGTCTGTCATGGGTGAATAATTTCTGACACCATGTATTGTTCGTTTGTATTTCATGATAATCAAGGCAACCACGATTAGGATGTACTCAGTCACCTTTTATTCTTCCCTCAAGCCACTCAAGCTGCAAACTCTCCATCACTACACATCACACTGTGCCACACCATGGGAGTATCCTGCCATCACAGCTTATACTCAGGTTACAGGGGAGCTGGAGCCTAGCTAAGCTCTAGGCATAAAGCAGATAAAGACTCTGGATATGTCGCTGTCTGTCACAGGCCCATATAGCATGAACACATAACACAGCAAAATGCAATCCAGTAAAACAACAAGATAAACCAAGACCTTAAAATGTAGTTCGAGTTGGCTCAACTCCTCTGACTCTATCCTAATAAACTGAACATTGACAAATGTATCTGTTTGGCCAAAACCACTTCTTATCACCTATGGATGTTTAGAACACGGTCAAAACTTAGACAACTTTAAAAGACCATTTTTGGGCATCATTGAACCTTCATGGCAAGCTCACTGATCTACATCTTGTTAAGACCATTTCATAACATCAGTAAACATTCAGAGAACAGTGTCCCAATTTAGACATCTATTCAGGACCACTACCACCATAAAAGAAAATTACCCTTTACAAGATAAGACTGTAAAGGTGGTCCAGTTTTTCTTGTATGTTTGCTAACCCTAAAGTCAAAATAATCACTCTGCAGCAAACTTGGATCTGGTATATTAGATCTTCCATTATTCCATACTGAAACAAACCAGTATGTATACACCTCCTAGATTTTCTGTGTTAATCACTCTTATCAGCTTCACTCTTTTCATATCTACTCTCTCAAACTGAGTCCATATCATTCTACACTACTGTTACATTATATTTTCAAATCAATCTTAGTGTTTGGGGGTAGCTAGCCTTTGCTGCTGCCTGTTAGCTCCGAGCTTAGACCAGCCTACTAGCTTAGCCTATTTCCCACAGCTATGCAACCTCGCTAACTGTATTATGATATGGTTTGTGATGACTGTTTAGCTGTTGCAGATAGGGTGTCTCTTCTAGAGAGACGTGTTCGTCAGTTAGAAGAGCTATTCTCTGCTAATGTTACCTTAGATGCCACGGGCACTCCAGATAGCGGCAGCCACAGGACTGATAGCAAGCCTATTAGCATCAGCTAGATATGATTGGTTGATATGAAACATGGCTGAAACCAAATGTCTTCCTGCTGAAAGCGACAGAAGGACAGAGGAGAGAAACGATAAAGCACAAAACTACGGGAGAGAGAAGATGTGGAGTTAGTAACATGTAGTAATGGGACAAAAATTCATACAGATGGAGAGGGAGAGAAGGAGAGAGGAAAGAGGTGCATCGTGGGAAGTCTCCCGGCAGTCTAGGCCTATAGCAGCATAACTAAGGGATGGTTCAGGACTCACCCAGACCAGCCCTAACTATAAGCTTTATCAAAGAGGAAAGTCTTAAGCCAACTCTTAAATTTGGAGATGGTGTCTGCCTCCCAAACCCATATTGGGATCTGATTCCACAGGAGAGGAGCTTGATAACTGAAGGCTCTGGCTCCCATTCTACTTTTGGAGACTCTAGGAACCACGAGTAACCCTGCATCCTGGGAGCACAGAGATGAGATTCTGAGATCTTTTAAGATATGATGGTGCCAGACCTTTAGGAGCTTTGTAGGTGAGGAGAAGGATTTTAAATTCTATTCTGGATTTTACAGGGAGCCAGTGCTGAGAAGTTAATATTGGAGAAATATGATCTCTTTTCCTAGTTCTTGTAAGTACACGTGCAGCAGCATTCTGGATCAACTGGAGAGTCTCAAGGGACTTATTCGGGCAGCCTGATAATAAGGAATAATTTCGGCATAATTTTGAGACAGGGTGTGCCTCATTTTTGCAATGTTATGTAGGATAAATAGGATAAATCCTGATCAAAGAGATTCCTTACAGTGGTGCTGGAGGCCAGGGCAATGCCGTCTATCGTAGAAAAGGTTTCAATCGTAGTTATCTGGAGACTGTTTTCTGAATCAAGACGTTTCGGCTCCCATCCGGAAGTCATTCTCAACTGTGAAAAATGGTCTGAGAACTCGGAAATTTAAGCTGCTCTGTGTTACTTAAGCCCTGCCCTCACGAAGGAGTCTTTCTGAGTGTCTGCTGTTTACCCTGCCTAGTTTCACCTGAAACTGACCTTCTTTTGTTTCCAAGATGGCCCAGTAATCAGTAATCAGGCCTGTTGTTTTCTGGCTGCACCTCCCTCATCACTGTTAAGTACCTGATTAGCATATGATTGGCTTGACCACGGTGATAATACACTGTGATAGATCGTTGGCAGGTTGAATCTCAGACCACCATTTCTGTTCAAAGAGGGGTTCTCTTTTTTCACAAAAATGACTTCTTTGACTCGTCTTTCAAACCAGCTCTTCTCTCTACTTAGAATCTTCACCTCACTGTCTTCAAATGTGTGGTTTGTAGCTTTTAGATGCAAATGCACGGCACTCTGCAATCCCGAGTTAGCGTGTCGTCTGTGCTGATAAAGTCTTTTGTGTAGTGGCTGTTTAGTCTCACCTACAGTGGGTACGGAAAGTATTCAGACCCCATTAAATTTTTCACTCTTTGTTTCATTGCAGCAATTTGCTAAAATCAAAAAAGTTCATTTTATTTCTCATTAATGTACACTCAGCACCCCATCTTGACAGAAAAAAACTCTGAAATGTAGAGATTTTTGCAAATTTATAAAAAAAAAAACCCTGAAATATCACATGGTCATAAGTATACCACGGTACTTTAACATTGTGTTTCATTGTTTAATGTTTGGACCTTAATCTAAGAAGTTTGTACATTTAATAACATGTTACTGTTGAAAAGGAAGCCGAAAATTCAGATTTTGCTTTCATTAGCACGGTCCCTTTAAGAGAATCTGCCGACGTCAGCAGAAATCTGATTTTAGTTGACACCGTGAAGTGCTGATTTAAATTTAACACAATTAGGACTCCTTTATTTTGCCACAATACGTGTCTCTTACAATATTCTTTTTCTTTACTTTGAGAGAGAGACAGAGGCAAGTATAGTCTGAAAATCAGTTTATTCTTCGTAAGTGCTTTTGGTGGTGGGGTTGTGTTACCGTTCAGCTCAGCAGGAGAAAGGTGCCCGTTTGTGTTCTTTTGGGGAATCCCTGACATACAGATGTTGGCTACTCATCACCTCTTCACAGGATATGTTTTAAGGCACAGGATAGAGTCACCAAAATACTGAGCAGGTGCAGGAGAGACACAAAGAAATGGTGCTTCCAAAATATGTAACCATGTATGAAAATGTCTTCTTTTAAATGTTTTTCTTTCTTAAAGTTGTATTTATTGTTGCAGAAAAATGTTCTGCAGCTTTTTCAAAATCATTCTGCACTTGTCCATTGCTAGGTAATGATAATATAACATTGACAACAATAAAAGCAGATACTATGTTCACTATCAAGGTTTTAATCTCTGCAAGTTGATGTTCATATTGAATAGAGTGGCTAGCTTGAAACATTTAAAACTCTGAAACACAACAGTATGCTTTGGAAATGGTAAACAGGAATGTGAATAAAGCCACCATTTGGTCAGGACAGGAAGTGTGCATGCTTGTGTGAGCAGTATGAGCTTGTACACCGATGTAAGAGAACATCACTGAGACAAAGGGTATAAGAGAGTGTCCCAAAATTTCTGTAACAAAGAGAAAAAAGTGGGATAAGCCGAGGTTTAGAGGCTGTGGGCTGGAGGAGGGAAGAGGGACAAGTAACAGGAAAAAAATGGGAGGGGAAGGAACATAGAGAGGGACGGGCAACAGCACACACATCTGGAAATAATTGAGCAGAGAGAGAGAGAGGGTAGGACAGAGAAAGACACAATTCTGTTTGCAAAAGAGAACAAAATGAAGGGTAAAACTTCCATAAATTCAATATAAAGTTCAGAATCAGGGAAAAAGACAAGTTTATTGGGGAAAGCGGCAGATACAGTCTACCAGTGAAGAACAATAAAGAGGAAGAAAAGAAAGGAAAGCTGGTTGAAAAGCGTGGCTGGTTCAGGGACCAATCCAAAGGCGATCTGAAAAGGAAAACTAAGTAAAGACAAGAGGTAAAGTCTGTTCAAATTACAGTTGTAACTACACAGATACTACGTCGAGCAGCTTTGCCATAAGCTTTAGATTTTAGAATTCACTATTCTGCTGTAACTTCCCATTTGGTTGTTTGTTTTTAAAGCTTTAAAAAACGCTGCATCTCATCTTCGAATGTTCTACCAATAAAAAGAGGGTTTCTGTCAGGTCTGATTGACTAGCCGTACTCTTTGTAACTTCCAGACTGGAAACAGGAAGTCAATAGGTTTTCCTCAGAGACGGAAGAAAAATGACTGATCTGTCATTTGTTCAAATGCTTCAAACAACCTGTTTACTTTGACCTGACGAGGACCTCTAAGCAGCTGGTTGAATTATGACCTTTTGTGCCTAAACATACTCAAACATTTACCATAGCAATCAGATCAGATCACATTTTTATATTTTTATTATTTTTAATTATTGAATGGTTTTGGAAGGTAAATGGCAAATGATGTGATCCTGTTGACAGGGGTCAACCCTCACATGGGTTGACCTTGGAAAAACCTTGGAAATATGGCAAAACAATCTGCTAATGAGGACCATGTGATATGGTCGAAAGCTCCAGAACAAGTGAGTAAGTGGACCTTGAGCTGAGATTGTTTTGTCAGCTCATATGGCAAACAATTAATTTTGGTTTGATGGACTTGTGTTTCTCTCCACCCGTTCCTATGTCTTTTTTCTATTTGCGCAAATAAACCAAAGTGAAAACTTCAGAAATTTGAAACAATAAATCCACTCAGCTCAAGCGCTCAAATAAGTGAGAAAAAGCAGGACAGACACAGTGAAGAGGCAATTAAAACAAAAGATCCCCTGCGTGGGATCTGTTGGGTCTCTGTAAATAATATTATAAAGAGTCCGGTCTAGACCTGCTCTATAGGAAAAGTGCAATGAGATAACTTCTGTTATGAATTGGCATTATATAAATAAATTGGACTGAATTGAATTGAATTGCTCAGACAGTAGTGTGTGCCGTGGGATGGGGAATCCCATGGGAAAAAGACTATTAAAAAAAAACGAAGAGGAAGTTGTAACAGTTAGTAAACATTCAAAATACACGATCCACAGATTATAAGTTCAGTACTGCTGCATATAGTGATACAAATGTGATGAATGTGACCAACTGGTTGTTGCATGTCAACCCTATTCTACTGTGTCTCCATAGTGGCCGACTAAATCAGCACAGAATATATGGGTCAGAGACAAATTCAGTAATTAAAACACTAATGCCATTTGTTTTGTGCCATGTGAGAAGCAGCAATGAAATGCCATGATGTGTGAGGGTTACTGGTGTTTGATTAATTATTGTAGGTAATCTTATCATGTCCTCAGACTATTCACACATGAGTAGTTGATAGAAACATGCACGAAAAGGACAAAAACAAAGCTTTTCCACTGTTTTACTTTTATACAGTCAGTACAACATCCATACAGTAATTCTAATTCAGTTCAATTCAGTTTTATTTATATAGCGCCAATTCATAACAAAAGTTATCTCATTGCACTTTTCCTATAGAGCAGGTCTAGGCCGAACTCTTTATAATATTAATTACAGAGGCCCAACAAATTCTGTATCATACGTAGTATTACGGGTAGTTACATACCATAGCTGAAGTCTTAAGCCCCATGAATAACATTATTACTTTTAAGGCATGCTGGATTTCTATACAGTAGGCTAACAGCATCATCAGGCTTGTAGCCTCAAGTGAGCCAGCCGGCCTGTCTCTGATCAACATTTTTGGTCATTTTAAAAATGAAAGGAGCAGTCGTGCTTTTAGCTGGAAGTCACTCTGTTCATCAGTCCCAAACATTTCAGCAAACTGCAGTTTTGATGGGCCACTGATGAGGGGTGGAAACCACAAATATTAAACACGTTGTGATTTATCCAATTAACCAATCACTGTTTTATTACAGTTTACACAGTTGATCTGTTGCAGCTTTGGAAACCTGCAATTGCAACACAAATAAATATAATTTCCAATGGCATTAATAGTTAACCACAACACCTACTCCTCACTAGCTTTGAAGCATGGTTCCCTCAGGGTTTCGCTTTGTTCGTAAACGATCTGTGGTCTGCGCTCTCCTGTGAGTCACATGTTCGCTGTGGTCATGGGAAATGCCTTCAGCAGTATAATTAGGTCTACTGAGGAGGGGAGGGAGCTTCCTTCCTGTCAGCGGTTTGACTTCCTGTGTGGGGTCAGTAGTCGGTGTGAGGACCACTCAGTCAGAGACTAATCAGACTTCCACTGTGAACATGCTCACGTACATGAACATGAACACACAGGCACACTCATAATGTGTTTTTAATAAGTGTCTGTGGGGTAATGTTTCAAAACTATGAAACAGTCATGAAAACATCAGAAAACAGCTCTTCATATAATGAATTCTTGATTTAAATGATTCTCAAGTCTGTCTCAAAACAACAGTCACATGAACATACACATGGAAAGAGTTCGTAATTGTTCCTCCTATCCATAGTGGCTGTGAAGTGACCACTTCCTACCATGATTCCAATGGAAGAACTGCGGTATAAAATCCACAGTCTTCACCCTGTGCAAAAAGACATTCTCAAGTTGACTGCTTTCAGCAGTCCAGGTTAGACACATCAGGTGTGTATGCTCGTAGCCTGTTGATTCATTTCCACTGTTGTATCATGGCAACAAACCTACATGTGACGACCAGAACATATCACTCGGCCCCGGCACAGCGAGGAAACTGTAACGGTAAAGCTCTCTGATGTGGTTTGAGGCTGTACGAATGAAATGAAATTGACTCCACGTTCACGCTCTACGTTTTAGCATTCTGTTTTACAATACACATTTTTCATCTCCTAGTGACTTGCCCCCCCAAAGGAAAGGAAACCCAAAACAAAGCCATAAAAGATGCTGTACATTCATTCCCCAGTCACATATCTAACCATAGTAACCCACATGCCGGCACACAAACACCATGGATGTTTCTCACCTTCTAGCTAAAGATAGGTACAGTTACTGGGGACATGAAGCTTTGTTTAAACGAAGTCCTCTTGCTCTTCTCTTTCTCTTTCTTTTGCAGGATGTCAGTGTCGCGGAGGTGTTTGTGCTGTGTCAAATATTTGATGTTTGTCTTTAACCTCATCTTCTGGGTTAGTATTTGCACAACTCACTCCCAAGTTGGTGTCATATTTGTTTATTCAGTTACATTTTCCAAAAAATAAAATGTGAGTGATTTGTGTTTCTCAGATAAAATAGTTGTGGAGAGTTAAGTATGGATATGCTCACAGCAAGCTTCTGACAGGATTTAACACTTCCACAGACACGCCAAGTCAATCCCATAAGTCGCATTCGTTCCCTCACAGTTTGGGATTTCCCACCCTCTACTAGAAACATCATGTTCGGGACAATGCATTGTGATTAATGTTGCATTTTGACACTGGTTTGACATTACATTTCCTGAAAAGCTAGGAGGATGCGGCTTGTTTGGCGTTGGAGTCTGGCTGTCCTTCACGCAGGCAGAGTTTTCCTCTCTTCCCCTGTCCTTTCCGTCCCTCTCCGCTGCTAATCTGCTGCTAGTCGCTGGTGGCATTACCATGGTGACTGGCTTCCTGGGTTGTCTTGGAGCCCTTAAGGAGCAGCGCTGCCTGTTGTTCATGGTGAGAGGTCCACATGTTGCAGATATTCTTTTTTGGAGAGGAGGGTAATATTTGTGGGGCTATTTATGCCTTTATTTGTTCGCCAACAGTAGAGATGTGGCAGGAAATGAGGGGAGAGAGGAATGGGGAATGACAGGAACATGATTCTAATGCAATAACATCTCAGTGGTGATAATCTACATAGCTTGCTCTTGTTTAATGTCAGTCTCCAACTGCTCTCGTCTGTTCTGCAGTTCTTTGTGATCCTTTTGCTCCTGGTCCTGACAGAGGTGACTCTAATGTTGGTTATACACATCTTCCGTGACAAGGTAAGCTTACTGCACGCTCCAACTTGTAACAGTCAAATAAAACAGACAATAAGAATAGAATAGGAATAAAATAAGCAGTAAAAAATAAGCATCTTAATAACCTCACTACTCTACGACGAATATTTAAAATATAATATAACAGAGTGGGAAGACCAACAATCAAATCAGACTTCAAAGTTCATTACATTAAGGAATGACCAACACACTGATCATTTTGATATTCTTATGCTTACTAAAAATGTTATGTTTATTGCAAGTGTGATGCAACAGAAAAGGGCTGTAGTTACTAATGAGTCAAATGTGTCATTTGTTTTTTTTAGGCAGAGGCACAAGACAGAAAAGGTTAAATATCAAAAAATAATGAACATTAAATGTCTCCTTTTGCTGATTATATAGTCAGTGTTTTAAATATATTAAATCTTTAATTATATTCCATTTTTTAAAAATGTCATTACAAAAATCATTTGGTGTAATAAATCAGGTATTCAACACTTACTGGGAATTAAAATCAAAAGCGAGATGTGAGCGGTGTGTAAGTGCCACTGAAGCGTCAGTCCATTTACTCCACACCAGCTCCGACCCTCCCATCTGTTCCGTGAGATGACTCTTCAGGAATCCTGGATGTATGGAGGCGTAGGTTTGACATATTTTCAGTATTACCTCTGGTTAAGTATCAAATGTAATATCTTGGTCAAAAGGCTGAAAAAGCACCCTGTGGGTTTGGGTAGACTTTGACTTTTTCAAATATTACTCCTTTGAAATCACTCATGTTCACAAGCTTAGTAAAACAAATTATCTTGCTCTCCATTTCATTATTATTATTTGCTAATGATTTGGCCAGTACATTGCATTGTCAGTTGCATTGCATTGCGGCAAAGTTGAGGCAGGTTTAACTGATTATGCCTGACAACCCTGCGGTTATAAGCGATTCATTGATTAGTCGACTGACAAAAAAATTAATCAACAATGCTGATGATCGTTTGACTGATTAAGACATTTATCAAGAAAAAACACATTCTGTGGTTCCAGGTTCCCAAATGAGAGGATTTATTTCCTTTTAACTGTTAATCTAATATTTATCACTATACATTTAATATCTATACGAATTTGACTGTATTTTGGACAAAACAATTCATCTTTAAAACACCGCATTGGGCTTTTGAAATTGTCTAAGGTTGTTTTTCGGTATTTTACAGACTACAATGAATTAACAATTAATTGATTAATCACAAAAATAACTGATAGAGTAATTGATAAGAAGAATAATTGTTAGTTGCAGCCCTAATGCTTTTGTACAAAGCCCTTCCATCATACATTGCTGTATGTACACACACCAGTGGCTCAGCGGTGTGAACCAGATATGAGGCCTCAGCACCAGTAGAAGTCTATTCAGTGTGTAAGTTCTGGGTGGGTTTCTTCTGCTCTGGTTTCCTCTCACAATCCATGCTCTAAATGACCTTTCATGTGAACGTGAGTGTAAATGGTTGTCTATGTGTGTCAGCCCTGTGAGTAGACCTGTCCAGGTGTACACTGCCTCACGCCCAGTCCCAGCTGGGATAGGCTCAAGCCCCAGCAACCGAGGATAAGTGGGTATAGAATAAATAACTATGTGTCTTTCTTTCTCTTTTTGTTAGCTGGATTCCAAAGCACAAGGCGAACTAAAGGAAGGTATGAAGATTTATAAATCAGAACCTGGGCTGAAAAAATCCTGGGACAATGTCCAGAAAATGGTGAGCACTTTTAGCAAACAATGCATGAATGCATGACTTCTTATGTTGCACGACTATAGGACAGGCTGTATAAAAATTAATACATGATGATACTATAGGTGGAAGTTGTCACAGTAACTCCACCCTTAATTGATCACTATACTTCAAAGTGAAGTGCTAAAATAAGTCCTAAAATAGGAGCAGGCCTTGTTTAATGTAAGGTTACTTCACCACTGTTGATCTACGGTACATACACAAAGTATGTCAGGAAACTCACTTTTTGGTCACATTGCAACGTGTACAGACAGCTGAGTGTCCGGTGTGCTGTATAGATCATTCCCATAGCCTTTACCTTTATGCTCCTTTATCACAGCCCTGACTGTTCGTAGAATCTACCTGCTGGATTGTTTGGCCACTCAGTGGTAGTGAAAGGATTGGTATTGTGAAAAAGTGATGTCAGTGTGTACCGTCTATCCCTGAGCCCGGTTTTCAATACTGACCAGTCAATAATGTATACATGAGTTATGTAGTCGAGTGGTATTACTCTACTCTTTGCATCTTACTGTCTCTTCTCCTAGTTCAAATGCTGTGGAGTAACTAACAAAACAGACTGGTATGATGTGCTGAATGGAACGCTGCCCTTATCCTGCTGCTCTGTTGGGACAGACCAGTGTGTTGACGGATGGAGTGAGGTTGGTTTGCTGCTCAGCTATAAGGGGGGTTTTGGAGCACCAAGAGGCATGATATTGGCAAAGGACAAAAAAGCAGGAAAATTTACAGAGCGCAGCGCACGGCACCCCCCCAGAAATCTGAGAAGGGTCCAACTGCAGTCCTCCCTCCTTAGGACACTAGTTCTGTGAGCCAATGGGGCTTGAGCATGCATAGTAGGGTTCTGTTGTATGAATCTGTTTCTGAAAAAATTTGAGATGAGAAATAAGCAATCCAGTTGCTGGATTTTCACTCATATTAGATCCACAAGGCCGAATTTAAAAATTTGTTCTGACTTTCGTAAGGCAAGGTAAATGGTAAATGGTAAATGGACTGTACTTATATAGCACCTTTCTAGTCTTTCAGACTACTCAAAGCGCTTCAAGCGCTTCAGGGCACTACTGCACTGCTGGTTGCCACTGCTTTTCTAGCCTGTTAGCTTACTACTGTAATTTCCCATAGAGGTTAGCGAGTTAGCTAACATTAGCTTGCAGTTTACTGCTTACAGCCTGTGGTAGCTAATTAGCCACCAGTGTCTAGTTTTCCAAAAGATGCTGTTCTAATAAACTTATGATGTGCAGCAACTAACTATATAACTAAAACTCCAAACGGTTTTCTTTCTCATTTTCCTGATCCTTATTATCATTATTATCATTATTATTATTATTATTATTATCTACTGTTAGATATCTTGCATGGACCAGCGGTGGCGATAAAACCTGCATGAGAGGGGCCTGAGGAGGGAGGTCTGAGGTGATGCAGTTGGACCCTCTTGGGAAGGTATCTGCTAGAACAGTGGACAGAAATGCAATTCGCCCATGACAAAAGAAAGGAACTAAGGACTTGAGTCCATATAGCATTTTTTTCTGGCAGAAAAGGCTGACAGGGCGCTGGGGAGCACTGGATGAAGCGCTTGCGCGATGAGAGAAAAAAAACCACTACGTTAACAGAGGGTTGACTACACAGCTAGCAACAAGCTAACAACAAGCTTACAACACGTAGGGTGATAAAAGCACAACAGTCACCTGTCCGGCCGATCTGCTCCCACAAATGGGCTTTTCTGTCTCTGTTATGATAGTTTCTGTCTGACATATCATAAAGCTCAGGATGGACAGACACTGCCAGAACAAGCTTCTCCTCCTTTTTCTTGGTTACCAGGGGGGACAAGTCTCGCCCCATCTAATATATGATTGGTTGCCTTCGCCTCCAGGCGGCCACATGCTGCTGCATACACTCTCGCCTCATTGGGAACAATTGAAAAAAGACGCTGGTGCTCAGAAAAAAACCCTATATGAAACCTGCTCATACTTTGCACAGAACGGCACATAAACACAAACGTGCGTGCTCATTTCGTCTTGTAAAATACACCAAACAACGCGCACATACGTGCAAACCCCACTTACCGGCAGCTCCCCCTTTTTAGAGTGAAATCCCAGTGATTCTGTTATTTCTGTTGTCCTCATTAAAACAGCCAAGACGCCTTCCTCCCGCTCACCGCTGTCCTTTTAAAATCGGCAGGTTGAGCTCGAGCTGAACTCAAACAAACATCCTTGTGGAGACTTGGAAAGGGAAAAAAATCTTCATGCACTAGATATCCTCAAATCCTCTCCATTTCTGCATCTGCATGATTCACGTGGGTCATATTTTCAGGTCGGAAAATCTAGAATTCTGGATTAAAAATCACATCCCTGAGTCTAGAGGGGTAACATTTCAACTAACAAGTTATTTTCCTGAATCTCTCAAATGAAATCTAAATTTGTTCCAGATGCCTGAGTGTGTTTGAATGCCTTCACACATGATGAATTCAAGCAATGGAGTCCGATGGATATATAGACAGATCTGGAAGTAACCAACTGCCTCACTCCTCAGTCAGGCTCTTATTTATATCCAAATGTACACAAACCTGGAACACAGTTTTGTAAAAACGATCAAACACTAAGTATGTTTCTGTATTTTCAGTATTAACTCTTTAACCAGCAGCTGTTAAACACAGAACAAGCAGAGTGCACAGGGCATGAGACAGAGACAGAGACCGAGACAGAGACAGAGACCGAGACAGAGCTGGGGTCACACGCCAAGCGTGTGTGTTTTGACCAACAGCACAATGATCAGCTGGTCGGTTCACAGAGACACAGTTTAGTGACAAATCAGCTACAGACCCAGTTTTTGAAAGACGAGCGACAGAGTGAAACTCAAATCATCCTCCAGCCTGTTACACCGAAAAACATCTGCCCAGATGTGTTCATCAAAAACAGCAGTAACACACTGGTTTGTATTTAACATGTGTATCAGTGATGCTGTGATTTAAACAGATTTACTCATGTAGAGTTCAGTGAATGCAACACATCCAGTACGTTTAACACTGTTTTACATGTCAATTACATATATTAGGGGAGACGTGAGCCACCCGCCAAAAAAGAAGACTACTCAATATGATGGATTACTAACTGAAACAAGGTACAAGTCTCTGCAAGTTGATTTTAATACAGCACTGAAATGTATTTAGACCAAAAGCTGCTTGGAAAGTACAAAATCTACACTACAGCATGCAGGATAATGGTCACTGTAAACCATGTGATTTGTAATTATAATATGCAGAAATGCTGGCATGGTCACTTCAGTACTCTGTTCAGTTCCAAATGGGACTAGAAAGAGTAACTTTGGAAAATGGTAATGAAAAGTTAAAGTACTGTACACACACAGCTGTTAAAAAACATTCCTCACATTCTTCATGTGTGAAAGAATCAGATACACTCACCCATCTGGAATAAATTCAGATTTATTTTGAGAGAATTAGGCAGCTTTAAAATATCTTGTACGCAACATTTAGGTCGAACTTCTCAGGAACTGTTTAAGCCAACTGGCAGCAATGTGGGCTTTTTGTTACTTTATATTGATACATTGCCACCGCAGCTTTAAGGATAATTCCAGTTTATTACAACTTGGGTCTTTTTCATAGTTTTGGCCATTGTTTCGTTTTGATAACATTGTTCTCATCGACTAATTGCTAAGATAGAACACTATAACATCACTACAATGAAGTCCGATAGGGCAAGAAACCCGAGCAGTCAGATGATCAGAGAGGTTGGAAACAAGCTAACAGTTTATCCAGATGATCAAATCCAGAGGTTTTCAAAATCTGGGCCTCCCCTCAGTCAACGCTTGGAAAAAGGCGGCCCCTAAGTACAGCAGGTCAAAGCTGAAGCGGCGTGCCCGCTGTTTACAACAGTAAGTTTGGGGAATAAATTTCTGTTTTTTTTGTTCTTCGTTTTCTCTTCCAAAAGAGTTTGCTGACCTGAGTGTTCATTCTTCGTGTTCCCAGATCTCAGTGATTAACTTGAGTACAATGTTATTATTGCTGACAGATATGGTGGGCAGAACAAATATAAGACCAAAGTTGTAATACTAAATATTTGTCCGTTATTGTCTGTGAGCATTATCATGCAGATGTCTGCGCTTGCCAGTTACTGCTTGATGGGACTGCAAGACGTATAGAGTCCCACAGTGGGGCTGACTCGTCATCCTTTATTGATCTCTAAGATAAGTTGTAATCATTCTTCCCTTCACTTGTCTCTACACTTCATCCTTACTTAAATGATCCTTCTACTTACTCTTTTCTATGAGCTCCCTCCCCCCTCCCCCCCCTCACCCTCTGTGTCTCTGTTTGTCCTCTGCAGCCTTGTTATCAGAAGGCCAGGCAGTGGCTGCTGGATAACATCCCCTCAGTCCTGGTGTTTGGAGTGTTTATTGGTGTTGTGCAGGTAGTTATCTCTAGTATTTATTTGTCACGTGATTGTTTCCCCATCTCGTAGGCTCAAAGAGCCTGAAACCCAGCAGATAATATGAACCCATTATTATTGAGCTTCGCTCACTTCCTTACACTCTTCCTTCTTTAAAAGTTGACATTTTGGAGAAGTTTTGGTGTGTGCTAAATACTCTATTTACAAAGGAGTGAGAGCGCTTTCTCACTGTCTATAGAATGCTTTTATTTCTGTTATTTAAGTTGATTATCTTCATGCAGCCTTAATAGAAAAGTTCAATTTCAATTCAATTCAGTTTTATTTATATAGCGCCGATAGCTCTGAATTGATCAAAATACTAATGTGAGTTGCCTTCAGTTATCACTATGTGCTCACAGCTTTTAAGCTTGACCAGCAGTAGCAAGTGATTTCCAGATTTTTTTTCTGCCCCAGATTTTGCCTTTAAGGCTACGTACAAGCTGCCCTACTGGAGGTGGAGGTTGTTGGTGCTGTATGCAGCTGGTGACTTGTGTGTGGGAGACACCACTCAAAAGTCCCCCAACTCTTCTGCAGTTTCGAGTAAAGAAAGTTGCCTAATTTAGCTGTTTTTATTTACAGATAGGCCTAATTCTCCTAAAAGATGATCATCAAGTAAAGATAATGTCTCTATAGTAAAGATAGAAATTAAACATTTTTTACTGAGGCAATTCTAGGTGGTTCTTGGATTAGTGCATTATAATGCAGAAATGTATGTGACTTTTTTCAGCTTTGTGACGATGCAGCTTCCAGCTAGTCTAAGAGGGTTTTAATAGTTTATTTCATTTAAAAAAGTTAATTTCCTCAACCCATAAAGGAACACTTAGTTTTACAAACATTCACATTCAAAATCACCAAATTTGGAGATACATGTTTTTCATTCACTGGAGAGAAAGGGGATGAAAAAAAACTGTAATCTGAAAAGTAACAAAATGTGTAAAGTGTGTTTTTTAAGACATAAATAGTCTAAAGTCATCGCTTAATACTATGGGATGTTGAATGCTGGTGAATCCCGTGTCTTTGAGTGAAGTGTGTGGTGCTACAATATAGATTTTGAGCTATTATTTGTATATGGTGGATACTGGAATGGAGGCCGAAGGTGGCAGGGCTTGCGGTAGTCACCGCCCAGCCCTCGAACCCCCACACTTCTAGATAAACAGCTTAGCGAGAGTGTAGCCTATCTGTGTACAACAAACCCTGCTTGATGGGATTTTGCTTGGGGAGGTTTTTTATAGTGTGTTATGTGGTTAATGTTGCTGTTGATAACATATGAAGAGTTCATTTGCCATTCTTAATATGAACAAACCAACACCAGTTTGACTGATATTACCTGGAGTGCACACAAAAAATATGATTTAGGAAAATAAATAAAAACGGAGATATCTGTTTTTGCAAATGAACCCCTCATATTTTGTCTGTCAGCTATCTCAGACAAAGCACTTTGATGATTTAAACAACTGACAAGTCAAATTCAGGAGAAAGATACTGTGGGAAATGGCTGCTTCAAACAGGATCCAATTCAAAGAAATTCCAGCTGTTATTAAGTTTTTCTTCTCTGGCAGGTTATAATTTTATTTGACCTGTACACCTCCTCTTCTCTTGTCAGATCTTGGCCCTGGTGTTCTCCATGCTGATGTACTGTCAGATTCTGTGCGCTGAGAAGCACTTGGACTGACTGCAGACCAGCTGTTCACTGGCCCATGATGGAAAGGCTTATCATAAACTCCTCTGGGATCCCAGTATACCCCCCAAACTGATCCGAATTTTCAAAACCTTCAATCCAGACTGCGGTGCTGCAGTGCTTACTTTGTATTGAGACCTGAAATGGTTGCCTTTCAAAGGCCCTGAGGTATTGGGCTACAAATTCCCCTTAAGATTCCCCAAAAAACTGACACCTGTGGTGCGGACAAAGCCAGTAGTAACAGACTGAGGAGGTTGGTTGTCCTTGTACCAGACATATAAATATATATAACATAATCCATCAATCTCCATGCAAAACAATGAATGCATTACTCCTGCAGAGTAACCTGAGGGGAGACTGGGTCCAATGTCGTCTTAAAATTCAAGAAAAAACACACACATCTGTCTCTGTTTCTGTTTTCTTTTCTTTACAGTACTTTGATTCTTTTAGAATTTTTTTCTCAGATATGAAATAATAGAGTGGAATTTGTTATAAATTATGTTATAAATTATGCATTCTGTTACTCAGTAGGACTGCAAGAAAAATGTAACTTTACTCACCACTCATAATTTCATTATTTGGATTTCATTATTCATCTAGGATGCCAAGAAGAGAAGAGAGGACCCTTAACTTTATAACCTGCTGGTTCAGTTTGGTCAAGCACTATAATGGTGGGACATGCTTTTGACAAGTAGGCCCATGTAAATAATTAAAAAAAATGAATTAAAAAAATTGCAGAAATAAGACAATATTTTCACGTAGCACACATCATTTCAAGCCTTGTATATTATTCCTATACTATTTGAATGTGTCTGGTTCAGTGACTTTACAGTGCTCTTATTTCAATCTATTTCATCTAATAATCACTGCAATAAAAATATTCTTATTGTAACTCATGGTATTTCTCTGTCATTCTTTATTGTCCTTTAACTTAACCAGTGCTGAAGGGTTATTGGCCGATTGTGCCAGTTTACCAACATCAAAGTTGTGGTCTCAATCTAAGTGAACCAAAGGATTCATTTATGAACCTGAACTTGGACTTTTTTGGACTTAAACGTTGGAAAAGGATACCGCTAGCCTTTTCTTTTTATTACTGTCACGGCACAGGTCGTACTGGTAAAACAGGCCACAACATACAGGCCTTACCTGAACCCTGCTGAGCTCCAATAGCTTTCCACTGCTGCTCCGCTCATCCACTGGGTGGTTAGGTCGGCCCAGTCTGATGCTCTTCTCATGTCGCCAAACATGCACTGAACTCTGCGTTGGTTTCAGTTTATTTAGGTTAACAAAAAGATGCTAACCAAAATACTTCAGAGATGAGGGTTAGCATTGATTGTTCACCACGGTCTCAACAAACGAGTTCCTCGCTATCAGCAGCGTGCCACTTTCCTCTCTCCTCCTCTCCCTCTCCATCTGTATGCATTCTTATCAGTAATAACTGGTGTGCTGTCTGCTTGGGTGGTTTTCAGTTAACACAAATATTGCCATAGTCTAGAGTCATGTGATCTAGTCAGTGCCTTGGGATGATTTAATCCACTGCTTTCTTGTCTTGTGATCTGTGAGTGAAGTGGCAGTAGGCCTACTCGGTCTATTGAACTATATAGGCATACCTGGTCAGGGTCCCCCCTGGGGGAACTAATCCAGCCTTGCAAGTAACCCTGCATTCTGGGAGCGCAGTGCTCTAGTGGGGTAATCGAGTACTATGAGCTCTTTAAGATATGATGGCGCCTTGCAATACATTTTTAGCAATGGCCAGTAGGATTTCTGTAAGCTTGATGCTATGACCATATGTAAAATTAGAATTTGAGAGGTTGCCCATTGGAAAACTAACACGATGAATTGTTGATAAAGGATCACAGATCCCTTGCCAAAAACCTTGTAGTTTACTACATTGGCAGGTAGAATGAAGGAAAGTGCCCTCAGCTAGACTCCATCTAAAACAAAGGGATGAAAGATTTGTGTAAAACCCATGTAGTTTGGAAGGGTGCGCTGTAAAAAACCTGAAGCTGAGAAAACTTTTAACAAAAATAAGGCAACCAGCTGCACCGCCTTTTTGAGTTTACTCAACTTCAGGGCTTGTTAGTTGCATAAACTTATTTTTAACTGTTACATTTCTTGTTTATTCAAACTGTTCTGTCAAGTTGAAGAAACTCAACATTACTAGTGTGATGTACTAACATACTTAAGTTTACTTTAATTCTTTAGCCAACCTGAAGTTGTTTGTTCAGTCAGATTACAATTACAGGTACACTGAAAAGCATATTTGTTTTTGAGCTGACCTTTATTTAAACTCAGGATTTATAGGTGCCCATAAATTGAGTGAAAGATGCTGGTTGCCTTAAATTTTTAAGTTTGATTAATTTAAGTGCATAAACAAGTTTACAAAAAACCTTCATATTTATAAGTAGGGATAACTAAAAACTTTATGGTATAATACTTTTTCAAAGCAACTAATGGTTTAAGAAAATTTACATTTCCAAATGAAAAAGCTTAAACATTTACAGTATTCAATTGCATAAGAATAACAGTACATTACTGTATGAGATTTCCAGTATTTTTCCAGCAATCATAAAACTTCCAGTCACACACTCTTACCTAATGTCAGGCCTACTTCATGGGTTGAGTTTAGGGCAAAGGTGGGGGGTAGGGACTTCACAGTCCACCCCCTCATGTCCCAAGGTCTGAAAGCTGCTGCTGGACCCTTATCAGTAACAGAGACAAGAACGATTATCTTCCAACATAACGTTTTCAACTAACATTTGCTGTGAATGACTCAATCAATAAAAAGCAAATAAATTAAAAATCAGTTTTAAAAAACCTCTTTCTCCTTGCACTATGTGATTTTAAACATCCTTGTTCACGGGGACAGACGATAAACCAGCACCAAAATTCACTGCCATCTTCGACAACTACATTCAAATAACCTAAATTTCTGTCAAAGGCTATACATTAGTGAGTCACATAGAGGTTTACTAACGTGTTACATCTCAGTGGGACACCATGAACTCTACAAGCAACATGTTCTCATCCCAAATTGTCAAATGCACTGCTGGCAGCAAAGGCAAGTCCGTCACCAGCCTAGACTCTGAAGGCGTTAAAGGTTTGGTTCAAGTATTGTTACGGCTACATTTTTTGTTAAGGTATGGCTAAGGTATTAACAGTTTAAATAAAATAAATGAAACCATTGCTTTGTCAATGCTGTAAAAACAAACAAACAAAAAAACTAGTCTTGCACCATCTGGACTCCTGCCCTTTGCTCCAAACATTCATCACCACGGACTGCTGTCCAAGCTTCTATATTGGACACAGTGAACTGAGAACAGAAATTACAAAACTTCATCTAATTTCATAACTGCCTCGTGTCTTAAACTACAAGGATGCCTTGTAACTTAATAACATACAATAAACTTAACAAACTTATCAAACTTTAGACTTTTAGAATATTTCTCTACATAATTTTCAATACCTTAGATACAATACTGAAAAAAGCTATTTTGAAATCCCCAAGGTAATTTTGAAATTCCTTGGATGTGGATTACTTGCACAACAGCCAAGGTTATAATGACAAACTAAATACATCAGGCAATAATCTGATTGTTGATGTTCCAAATCATCATCAGTTATGAATCCAAATGTACCACTAATCTCTAATATATTTTGGTTTCCAATGCGTGTAGCAACGTTGCTTACTGTTGCATCTGTCTCTGCAGAATTTGTGTCCATTTTAACGGACAGAAAAATACAGAGGCTCTGTGACAATTTGATGGAGGCTCTGTGACAATGGTGCTTTCCAACACAAATTGCCTTGTTTGGGACAGGAGGTGAATACGGCGAAAAACAGGCAGCAAGTGACAGATTAGTATGGCCGCAGCAAAGCATCAATGCTAGCTGGAGAGAAGCTATTCCTTAATTTGGCATTTCTAAAAACATTGGAGGATCAAAACATATCTTGTACAATGATCTTTTCTATTCAGAAAACCACAGTCAGCAAGCTGTTAATCTGTAGTCAGCATCCTAGGAAAGAGTGCTCTTCTTAACATTACACAGAGTTTTAAATGAGAATGTACAACTATCTGATAGGTTTCTCCAGAGGTGGGGAGGAGCTGTGGTTTAGACTTAGCTCTCCCTTCGGTGGTGCACTGTGGTAGTTTAGGTGTATCACTTCCTGGTTTATTTTGTAGTAGTCTCCTTCCCTTGTGTGTCTTGTGTTTTTACTTCCTGTCTGTGTTTTCCCTCCAGTTTTGATTGTTGGTCCTCCCTTGATTGTTGGCACCTGTGTCTCGTTATCTCACCTCCCCGAGGGTATTTAGTCTTGGTCTTTTCTTTGTTCTGTGTTGGATCATTGTTGTACACATGGTGTTGTTCCTGCCGAGCCTTGTCGCCAAGTTGTGTTGGATTCTTTGTTCTCCCGTGAACCATTCTTGGATTTTGGATTTTTGGATTTTGGCCTGCTCCTTTGTGAACTGTGTTCCACCTTGGACTCACTCCCCTGTTTTCACCTATGCTAGCTGGTACTTATCTGCATTTTATCTGCTCATTACCTGTCTGCTCACCTCTGCCTGTTCTTGCTTGCATTCCACCCCACAATAAACACGGAAGTTCCGGCTAATTCACCTTGAGACTGCTTCCTCGTCATCTGCTTTTGGGTCCACATACCTCCATACAACACCCCTCACGGCATGCACAGGCTGGTCCCAGCCTCTTGGTACACGAGTCCACCCTTCGTGTGGAGACAGCGCCCTCGGGGAGGAATCCTACACTCCCTCAGTTTGTAAGCTGCTAAAGTCTCTGCTTCGTTCCGCACAACTGATACTTCTCCTCTCATGGTCATTACAATACATACTGTCCTCAGTACATGATGTTCTTTCTGATATCCCTGTTTCTTTGTATAAATGGAAGCCTGTTTGCAACAGGTAATCAACTTTTCCCTGCAGTCAGCAAGTCTGCAGGACAACACTTTGAATTGTTAAGCCTCATGCCCTGCATGTGTGTACAAAAGTTTCAACATGGTATTAATATAATAGGCTAGCAATCTTCATTTAAGTTTTTGATTCTCACACTATTTAGCATTAGTTACTAACAAGGCATTTAACATTAGCTAATGTAGAATAGTGTAACAATGACTTGCGCAAAAAAAGACGAAACTCGTATAACTTACTGGTGAAACACTAGCATTATCATCACACATGGACATATTGTGTCTGATAAGTTAGCAAAGAGATGCTGTTGCAAAAGTTAACATTAGCTAAAGTTAGTTAGCTAACCTTAATGGTCAAACATTAGCTGCAAGTGTTGCCGAAACTGGCAACACAATGACTAGTAAGTTAGTTGTTGGGCATAAATGTTAATTTACAACATGAAAACACTCACCTAATTCATACTCGAGCCGAAAACTTCTCCGTCATCTTCTCCTTGGTGTGGCACCTGGAAAACTGAAACCCGCAAGCAAAGTGGGAGACACCGTGGTTTCCGGAAGTAGAGGTTACCGAACACAGAATTACGGGAGTCTCCTGGATAAATAAACAATACTATCATATAATATTATGGCCGTTGCTTCTAAATGTTTCAACTTCGTTTCTGGGAAATCATGAATATCTGTCGATTTAGCATGTCATAATGGCATTAAATACAGTACCCATGACCCTCATCAACCATTACTATGGTGAAGACGCCACCTAAAGCTTCGAAATATATTCAAATAAATTCAGTATCATACTATAGTGTACTTAAATCAGAGTTCTGCTTTGTCAAACATTACACTGAATTAACCAGAAGAACTGAGTGAATTGTGAAGTCTGTTTGATAAGTTAATTTACATTTTAAAAGAGGATGAGGCAGTAACACAGACATGCAAGTTTTTACAATGTAGTTTAGCCTACAGTCACCTGTGTACTAATGATTGATTGGGAAAAGTTTTTTAATTATTTTTGTGAAGTTAATAGCGTCATGTTGTGAAATAACTTTTTTAAAGTAAAAGTCCTGCATTCAAAACGTATGTAACAGTAAACAGTTTCATTGGTTAAATGTAGTTACAATAAATATCAGATAAATACAGATTCCTACTGTAACATATTGTTAAATTTAATGGAGCAGAGCTTACTGGTAAACATCTACACTTTCTAAAAGATTATATATTATTTCTAACGACTCATAAAAATACACTAACTCATTCGGCGAACATTTAAAACAATTTGGTATTAATTTTAGGTCCATGTAATAAACGTGAATAAAGTTCTACTAAGTGAAACATGACGCCGCATTTAGCAGAAGTAATAAACATTATTAGTGTGTGATAAACAATATTGACACACTGCCATTATTTATGGTTAGGCATTCTAGGCTACCTCTGTCACCTTTTGCCCTTAATATCTTAGTGTATGTTGACGTTTTTGTTTAAAAATAATTGTTTTATGGTGTGACAACGCTGTGGTTAAGGTCTGTCTGGTTTAGGCTCAAAAACGACTTAGTTTTAGCAAGTAAATGGTGATAAAGCTGACAGCGCTAAACAAAGTACTAATTGCGCTTCCGCTCTAAAACGAAAGTAAGATCTCTGTAATTGGCTGTTTCTTGGGGCATTGCACGATGGGACTCATAGTTCATTTATCTTTTAACGTTTTTATACACAATATTGTACCATTGACTTTTTCTCAATGAACCTGAATTGTTTCAATTTGTTTGTACTGATGATTCAACCAGGAGAGTTTCATACCCGTCCAAGTGGTGGAAATGCACATGGGAAAAATTAATGGGATTTTTGCTTTGGGAACCATCTTCGGTAATTCCCACTGTCCTTGAAGGTTAACCCTGATAATGTTTCTTAATTATAAGTATTTAAAAAAATCTTTGTCAGGTAGTTGTTATTTCTGCTTTAATTGCTGGAAGGACATGAATTCCATCCACATAACAATGTTCAAGGTGAGTAATACCCTTTTTAGGCCAAGACTTGAAGTTTCTGTTATGGTACAAGATAGGAATAAGCCTATTTCCCCACAAGGGAGACTTGGGAGACAGAAAGCCATCTCACCTATATGATGTATTTTGAGCTAAATTTGGACTGTGAACAATGAAAGGGTTAAAGGTAATAGTTCTGATTTATTTTCCATCCCATTTATACAGAATATTAGATGGAGTGATCTCATTCGTTTCCATCCTCTCAATGTTCACCCATGAGGGTGAAGTGTCCCCGTCGAACAGTTGAGCCAAAAATCTAGTTTGTGCGGCCAAATAATACAGTCTAAAATTAGAAAGTTTCAATCCTCCGTAATCTAGGGTAAGTTTATCTAAACTGACCCTTGGGGATTTACCTCGCCAGATAAACCATCTGGTCAGTTTGTCCAGTAAAGAAAAAAATGCAGAAGGGACATGAATTGGAAGGGATTGGAAAATATACAAAAATTTAGGCAAAACATTCATTTTAATAACATTAATTTGGCCTAATAAAGTAAGAGGGAGGTTCATCCACTTGTTCAAGTCATCCTAAATCTAGAGTGTGGCAGCGGTTATGGGTTGGGCCAGAAACAAGCAGCACAAAGTTAAAAGAGTCCATGATACCAAGAAATTCAGTGGCTCTGACATTTAATGAGAGATCAATATGAAGATTAAAATCCCCAGAGATTCAAATTTTGTCATGATTCAACACAACTGAAGATAAGAACTCAGAGAATTCAGTGCGGAAAATGGCATCCAACCTAGGGGAGTGATACACAATTACACAGAGTGCTGAACTAGAACCCCCAGTTTTAAACATCAGGACTTCAAAGATAGAATTATCATTTGTAGCAAAGGGAGTGCTGGGGACCTCGGGCGGACGGCAGGGCAGAAAGCCAGCAACGGGGAGACTTGGTAGAGGAGCCGGCAGAACCAATGATGCTATGGAACCCAGAGCCTGCCACTCCAGTAGAACAAGAGGGTGCTGCTGCTGCGATCCAGCAGTGACCAGAGGTGGGTGCTGCTGCTGTGGCAGCTCCGGGTTTGTAGATGGCAGCGGCGGTCCAAGTGGAGTAGGAGGCGGCTGCAATCCAGCAGAGAGTTCAGTGGTGTGCTGCAATCCAACCGGGGAAGGAGGCGGCTGCGACCCAGCATAGGAAGAACTGTGGTGCTGCTGGAAGGAAGGGCATCAGAGCAGACGGTATTAAAAGTGCAATCTGGGTATATCAATTATGTAAGGGGTCTGAAATAAAGCAATATATGGGTAAGGTAAGGTAATGATTCGTGGTAATTGTGCAAGCCCCATTGTGTCACATAGAATCAGGGATATTAAATATGTTCTAAACCCAAAGTTCAAACAACAGATATACATGAAGTTATGGTCTGCGGCTGGAGGTGTAGGCGACAGTTGCCATATCAGCTGTTCAGGAGTGATTGGGAAGAGAGAAAAAAAAGACAAAAAAACTGACAGTAGAAGTCATCAGTGTGGGAGGATGTCCTAATGGCGAGCAAGCTACAAGGAAAATAGGCCCATCAAACCGACAATAATAATGCTTATTATTATAGCAGCAGTCTATTTGAATCAGTCAATGTAGAATGCCTTGGCTTCTTCAGGTGTGTTGAAAGTTAAATTTTCTCTCTCATTGAGTGTGATTCTATTAAAAGTCTGAAGTCTGTTCTCCCGGTAGCAGAGTTCATGTTGTCTAGCCCAGCACAGTGCATGTTCTCTCAGCACCTCTCTCTCTCTAAACCCCTCTCTCTCTCTTTCTCTCTCAAAACCTAACACGGCAGCGGCGGCGAATGGCCGCCCACCATTGAGTCTGGTTCTGTCAATGGTTTCTGCCTCTTAAAGGAAGTTTTTTCTTGCCACTATCACCAAATGCTTGCTCATGGTGGGATTTGTTGGGTCTCTGTAAATAATATTGTAAAGAGTACAGTCTAGACCTGCTCTATAGGAAAAGTGCAATGAGATAACTTCTGTTATGAATTGGTGCTATATAAATAAAATTGAATTGAATTGAATGTTCTTTGTCTTGGTACCAATGAAAACATACCATGATGGTGCGGGGGGGAGCTCCTCTGCTGGGCTTCGGAAGCAGAGAGCAGTGGGCCCTCTCCAGCTCCGGGGGCTTGTCAAACAACTCTGGCCCCATGATTTACATCAGTATTTTGGAAGCAAATTGAACAGGGTCTTGTCCGGTCTCACTACCTTCAGGCACATTTACAATTCACAGGTTGTTTCGCCTTGATCAGTTTTCTGAATCAGCAACTCTGTACTGGAGGTTAGCATTGTCCGTTTCAAGTTTATGGATGTCTGCCTCTGCCATTGCAAGTTTTCTCCTGCAGTGCCTTTAATGCTGGTGAGGCATCTCTGGAATGAGTTGATGGTCTTGTGGAGCGCATCCACTGATGCCTGTAGTGGTGTGATTGAATTCTGAATTAAGGTTGATGTATCCTCCTTGAGACTAGTGCATTGTTTAGCCAACTCCGTAACCAGTTTGACCATGGAGAGGCCGTCGCTGTCGTCCTCGACCAGGTCCAGCTTGGCACTGTTGCAAGCAACCACGATAGCTACTAGCTTGCTGCTAATGGAGCTAGCCCTTGTAGATGGTGGAGGCTGTACGTTTGTTTGTTTCTGTTTTGAGCTGCTCATTTATTTTGTACTATTGTATTGTGTAAGAGTTTCAACTTACTGTGATTGAAAGGGTTTATCAATGTAAAAGGGTGGTTATCTATGTGAAACAGGGGAGCCCTCTACCTTGTGTCTCTCTTCTAAACTGCCACAATCGGAAGTCGAGGAGAGGGATTTTAAATTCTATTCTGGAGTTTACAGGGAGCCAGTGCAGATAAGCTAAGCTTGTAAGTACATGTATAATAAAATAAAATGTGCAGCAATTTGAATGTTTATTTGACAATATAACGTAATAATTATACATAATTTCAGCATTTAGTAAATGCCCCTAAAAATCAGTTCAAAGTAGGCTATCTTCTGGGGGGAAAAAGGAACAAGGGAGCCCTCCTCGCCCTCTGCAGGTCATCCAGGTTTTTATGTCCTTAATGGTGGGGTATGAACACACTGAACGACAGTTAGCGGACCGTGAAGAGAGATTCGCTGAATTTGACAAAAAGACGTGTATAGGATTAGAATTGAAAACCCCACCTTTAAGGCATGCTTGAAGTTTAGCTAACTGATTAGTTTCATCTGGCTTGATTGATAGATATAATTGGGTATCATCTGCATAACAATGAAAGTTTATGGAGTGTTTCCTAATAATATTGCCTAAAGGAAGCATATATAAGGTGAATAGAATTGGACTAAGCACAGAACCTTGTGGAACTCTGTGACTAACTTTGGCGTGCACGGAGGACTCACCGTTAACATATACAAACTGAAATCGATCTGATAGATAGGATTTAAACCAGCTTAGTGCGGTTCCTTTAATGCCGATTAAATGTTCCAGTCTCTGTAACAATTTGTGATGGTCAATGGCGTCGAATGCAGCACTAAGATCTAACAGGTCCTTTGTAATTTTCACCAGTGCTGTCTCTGTGCTATGATGCACTCTAAATCCTGGCTGAAAATGTTACAGTTTGAGGTTTTGTCATATTTCCTGTGTTATTTTGTAGTATTCTCCTCCCCTTGTGTGTCGTGTGGTTTTGCTTCCTGGCTTTGTTTGCTTTCCCTCCAGTTTTGATTGTTGGCCCCTCCTTGATTGTTTGCACCTGTATCTCGTTGTCTCACCTTCCATAGTGTATTTAGTCCGGGTCTTATCCTTTGTTCATTGTCGGATCATTGTGTTCCTGTCAGGTGTGTGCCCCTATCATGTACATGTGTCTTTATGCCATTGTCAAGTGGCCAGGCAGTTGTTTGTGTTGCGTTCGACTGCCGTTATTCTTTGTCTCCCTTGGACCGAGTCTGGATTTTGGACTGTGAACTTTGTCTACTCCCTGTTGGATTTGTTTAGCCTTGTTGGACTGATTTCCATGTTTATACCACTGCCAGCCGTTAACCCGTTTTTCTGTACCCGGACCTGTATCTACCTACCTGTTTGTTACCTGTTTGTTGCCTGTCGGCCTGCCGGTCTGTCTGCCTGTACCTGCCTGTAAGCTACGTCACCCAATAAACACTGTAGTCATCTGGCTACTTCATCCTCATACCGCTTCCTGGTCGTCTGCATTTGGGTCCTCATACTGTACCCTATACGACAGAAAATCCTCAAATAAATTATTATGTAGAACATCACACAATTGATTGGCGACTGCTTTATCAAGGATAGGGAGGCACAATGCAAAGACCATATAGAATTATTTATTTTTTATATAGTAGAATAGTAATTATAGCGTTAATATTAATAAATTAGTAATAATAGGAATGACAGCTATAGGAATAATAATGTCAGCATCAGTAACAGAGCCAATAACAACAACTGTAGTAGCAGTTGTCGAGCAGGAACACGGGGGCAGCAGGTGGCCTACAACCACAGATCCAGTCTCTGCAGCTCCAGAGGCAGAAATACCTGCTGAAACCGACAGAAGGAGACAGGAGAGAAACGAGAAAGCACAGAACTACGGGAGAGAGAAGATGCTGAGTTAGTAACATGCAGTAAAGGGATAAAAATGCATACAGATGGAGAGGGAGAGAAGGAGAGAGGAAAGAGGCGCATCATGTGAAGTCTCCCGGCAGTCTCGGCCTATAGCAGCATAACTAAGGACTCACCCAAGCCAGCCCTAATTATAAGCTTTATCAAAGAGCCTACTCTTGAATGTGGAGATAGTGTCTGCCTCCCAAACCCAAACTGGGACCTGATTCCACAGAAGAGGAGCTTGATAACTGAAGACTCTGAGGTCCAGCTTGGTCCACCCCACTCACCTCAGTCAGTGTCCAGTCTCATTTCTACATGGATGGGATTCATCGCCATATCAGACAAACGCCTTCAAGAGAGAGATATGCTACACTTTCTGCCACTTTTTATTCATTGGGTGATGGATGGTGACCTTTGACCTTTAATTAACCCCCCCCCCGATCCTCCCTCCCTCCGGAAGTGGGTGGTGCTATGCGTGGACCAATGAGCGTGAAGCAGGCGTGGTGAGCAGGATGGGAGTAAAGTAGGCGTGGAAATGAAAAAAAACCTGTAAATGAAATAATATGATTAAATAATTCAATCATTTAAGTGAAATCAATAGTATCAAAAGTATAAAAATAATTTACAAATTTACCATCTGCAAAATCTAATCTTTCAGGAGCAAAAGACACGTCCTTCTCTGTTGTCTGTCTGGTGCAGAGTGAGGTGTGAATGAATTGGAAAGATGTGGGAGGGTAGGCGGAGTTTGGAGGGTTAGCCAATGGGAAAATAGGTTAGGAGGAGCTTGCGTCAGGCAATGATTTTGTGAAAATGTGAACTAAAAAATAAAATGATTAAAGTTTTGAAGCTGAATAAATGTCCGTATATCGATTGATGAATGTCAACATGCGGCATCTCTTACAGCTCCTGAGCAGACTGTGATCTGTGGTTAGCAATAGCCTGCATGAGCAGCATCTCTTGCAGCTCCTGTGCAGACTGAGGAATGAGGGTATCAGATTTCCTCTGTAATACCATCACCCCTAAAGGTCAGCCATCTCTGAAGGCAGTTTGAAATTGGCATGTGAAACTCCTCACATGGGATAAATATAACCATAAAGATGTCCATGGCGTTTCTCAATTGTCAAAACATCTTGTACCCCTCTAAAAGACCTAAAGTCTGCTGCTCTTACTAAAGATTTCTTGCTGCTCAATCATCTGTGAAGGCAGTTTGAAATTGGCATGTGAAACTCCTCACATGGGGTAAATATAACCATAAAGATGTCCATAGCATATGTTGCTCTTCGTGAAGGCAGACTGTGTGAAACCAGACTGTGTAAAGACAGACTGAGTGTGGCTTTTATGGCTTCATGATATGCTGAATGCATGTCATCCGGACAACACTTTCATACACACTTTGTACAAAATAAGATAAAATACCCATAAAATCTGGAATCTGGGGACCTTTACTCACTTTTATGTTGAAAAAGATTATACTTTAAAGTTTCACAATATCATAAGGGGAAATTACAATTAGTGTCTTTAACACTGAGCCTAATGTCAAATGTACTTCAAGTTTCTGTGTGAAGCTCCGTGTTGGAGGTCTGTATAATAAACATCTCAAATGACAAGAAATGTTAAATCTCAGAGGCTAATCTCTGCACCAAACACACACACACACACACACACACAGACACACACACAGACACACACACACACACAGAAGCCAGAGAAGGTCAAGAGGTCAACCCTTGTTTTCACACAGGATCCTATAAAGACAGGGGTACCTAATGACGTAGACAGATATCAAAGTGAGACACAGAGAGCGGGAAGACTTCTGACAACGGAAAATGGCTCAAGCAACTGGTAAATTACCAATACCTTTAAAACTATATTTTACGCGTTTAAACCTTTAGGCAGAAACATAGGGAGTTTTTTCATTCTTTGCAGTGACTCTAAACGGAGGGCTGAACCTTCAAGCAGTAACAACACAAGTGTCAGACTGCGAAATGTAAAATTTGCGGTGAGAAATTGATCTCTGACTCTGAGACAGAGGTTCATGAGTGCTACATCCAAACGTTACCCTCTGAAACAAAACACAATGAAAAAGTGGTGTTTTATGATTTTGAAACGAACGTCAACGAGAACGGTGTTCACGTTCTATTTTTAGTGTGTACACGAACCTTAGATGGTAAAACATGGAGCTCTCAGGGTACAGATTGTGCCAAAGAGTTTCTAATGCATTTCAGACAACCTTTGCAGTGTTTATAGCACACAATGCCCGAGGTTTTGACAGCTATCTCCTTATCAAAGCCATGGTCGAACAGGGTTTAAAGCCCTCTTTGATTTTGCAAGGGTCAAAAGTCATTTGTGTCACCGATATTGATTACAAACAAAGATACATTGACTCTTTATCCTTTTTAACAGAGCGTTTAGATAATTCTCCAAAAGCGCTTGGTTTCAGTTATAAAATAAAGGGCTACTTTCCTCACAGTTTCAGCTCAGAGGCCCATTTGAGTTATACAGGTGAGTACCCTCCCCCTCACTCTTACAGTATTGAGACCATGACAACGGAGCAACTAAGACTTTTACAGTCGGTACGAGACAGTGCGACATGGCACATTCAACTTCATTAAAGAGGCACGCCTTTATTGTCAAAATGATGGAGACATTCTCGCTGAGGGTTGCATGCTGTTCAGAAAACAGTATATCGCTGAAACCACCGTTGATCCCTTCAGCTGTGCGACCATCGCTTTGGCATGCATGAAGGTGTTTCTGACAAACTTTCTACCACCGAAAACTTTAGCAATCCCCTCTCCTACATGCGTCAGTTCAAAACATTTTCAAACGCCTGTATCCAGTGGTTAGAGTGGTTGTCACACACCCGCGACATCCCTATCCAACATGCTTTAAATAAGGGGGGAAAACAGCTGGGGCGATTCTTTGTAGACGGGTATGCCAAAATCGAAACCGTGAAATATGTCTATGAGTTTCTAGGATGTTTCTATCACGGTTGTTCAATTTGCTATCAAGCGCACGACACCTGTCCTCTGACGGGCCGTCCCTTCGGAGAGTTGCAGGTGCGCTTTGAGGAGAAATTACGTGAGTACTCATCATCATGCGTGAGCATATGTGGAGGATGTTGAAGAAATCTCATCAGGGGTTGAAGGAGTTTCTCAAACAATATAATGCTCCACAGCCGTTTTCACCCCGCGAAGCTTTGTATGGAGGGCGTACCTCTGCTATAAAGTTGAGACACACCGCTGCGTCGAACGAGACAATCTCTTATGTAGATATGACATCTCTCTATCCTTACTGTAACACCAACTTCCCCTATCCTCTCAGACACCCTGAAATAATCTATAGATTTGAAAGAACCTCAAAGCTACTTTGGGCTAATCAGGGCAAGGGTCTACCCGCCGAGAGAGTTGTACTTTCCAGTCCTGCACTATAGAACGTCGGGGGCTAAGCTTGTGTTTACCCTTTGTCGAGCATGCGCCGAGCTCCATTTGCAGGAGATTCCGTGTCAGCATAGCGATGATGACAGGGTGTTGACCGGTGTCTGGGTCACTCCTGAATTTAACAAGGCTTTGGAGATGGGCTATCGGATAGCTGAAATAACCGAGGTATGGAGTCTATATTTGTCGACTATATGCACACTTTTCTGAAAGGTAAACAGGAAGCTTCGGGTTACTCGTCCGATGGTGTAGATCAGAAAAGCAGAGAAAAGTACATCAGTGCCCAAACCCTACTAAAAGACAAGTGTCTAAATTATGTCTGAACTCCTTTTGGGGTAAGTTCGCGCAGAGATGCAACCAAACACAAACTAGTCACAGACCCAGAAGAATTCTTTAACCTCATGTTTTTTGAAAAATATAAAGTCAAGTACTTCTCCTTCGTCAATGACAAAGTAGCTTTGGTTCAGTGGTCTTACGGAGACCGTTGTATTCAGCTACCAAACAAGGTAGATAATGTTTTTATAGCCGCTTTCACCACAGCCTACGGGCGTCTGACTTTGTACAGGTATTTGGAACAGCTGCAAGACAGAGTCCTTTACTGCGATACAGACAGCCTCATCTATGTCACAAAAGAGGGAGAGACGCTGTTCAAGCTAGGTAATTACCTGGGAGATTTGACGGACAAGTTAGGGGGAGATAGCATCAAAGAATTTGTGGCTGCGGGTCCAAAAAGTTATGCTTACCAAACTCAAAACAACAAGGTTGTACACTTAAAAGGCATTACGCAGACACAACAATGCTGTGAAATTGTCAACTTTGATAGCGTCAAAGACCTGGTTCAGGATTATGTGCAAAACTCTGACGAGAGGGGGGTCATTGAAATCCCTCAACGCAGTATTGTGCGAGATAAGAAAGGCTTCTATCTAAAAAACACATCATTCCAAAAAAAGTTCAGAGTTGTATATGATAAGAGACGGCTGCTGAGTTTAGGACATACATTGCCTTTTGGTTATTGAGGAGAAAATGTTTTCAACCGAAGAAATTGACTTTGACCCCAGACTGAAAATGCCTTTTTCTTGTCTGGTCACAGGACCGAGTGGCTGTGGCAAGACATATTTTGTAAAGTCTGTTTTGGAAAATTGTAATCATGTGATGGATATACTGCCTGATAACATTGTATGGATTTTTACATAATTTCAACCGTTGTATGCTGAACTGCAAAAGAAGAATAAAAAGATTAAATTTGTTGAGGGCCTGCCTCCTTCTATTGATGATGAAAAACACTTTCCCTCTGACCAAAATCATTTGATTATTTTGGACGATGTCATTTTTCAGGCCTCTGACCATCCCGATGTAGTCAAAATTTTTACACAATACAGACATCACAAGAACATGTCCGTTATGATGCTGACTCAAAATCTTTTCCATCAAGCTAAACACAGCCGCACCATCAGTTTAAACAGTAATTATCTGGTACTGTTTAAAAACCCTCGAGACAGATTACAGATGAATATACTGGCTCAACAAATGTTTCCCGGACAAAAAGCCTTTTTATTAGAAAGTTTTGAAGATGCTACCAAAGATCCTCACGGGTGTTTAATCATCGATCTCACACCCGGCTGCCCAGAACAATACAGATTAAGGACGGGAATACTTCCCCATCAGTGGTCCGTCGTCTGTCTACCTAAATCCAAGTCTTGATCCAGCATGTCGGCGCGTTTAAAAAGAAATGCACCTTTACTACGCGCTTTATGTCACGCCACACATCGGAAACGTAAAGATATTCTCAACCATTGTTCATCTGACTTTCTTCAGTCTCTGTGCGAGCTCTCCTTTAACCTCTTGAAAGGAAACATTCCCCTGACCTCGGCTCAATATAAAAAACTCAGAAAACAAAAGAAAATTATCAGGTTACTGGCCAATAAAAAAGCCAGTCTAAAAACCAAACACCAGGCTCTGAGAAAACAGTCTGGAGGTTTTCTTTTACCTTTGCTGTCAGCAGTGGTGCTGATGTTTGGAGAGCTGCTGGGAGGGCTTATTAAAAGATAAATCATGTGTCAAAAGATGTTTTTGATTTCACCGCAACAGCTAAACCGTCTGAGTCAGTCAGGGGAAACGATGAGACGTACGGCAGAAAATGATTTGGATGTAAAAATGAGGGATGTGTTAAATGAAAAGGGTTTGAACACTCATGATAAAATTAAAAAATACAACGCTCTGCTGCAAAGATACCTAGCATTACTCAAACAAGATGAGAAAGATGACCGTCACTTTGACTCTAACCCAAGAATCAGGGGAACAAGAAAATCAGCGAGAAGACAAACAAGTAACATTGGATGAAACTGCTAGCGAGGTACTGCAAAACCTACCTATTCGCTACCGTAACAATGCAGAGTACATTATGAAGAAATTAACCAAGAGCGGGTAGGCTCCCTCTGGAGAGTTTGGCCATAAAGGAGAGATTGTGAAAGGCTCACACCTACTAGACCTGTTTAAAAATCTCTCCGTCACGCAAAACAAATCCAGAGAACCCAAGGGATGGATGGGGTTTCCTAATACTTTACGGGAGCTCAACATCCCTTCATCCTTGATGAGTAACCCCCGTGCTCACAAGCAATATCATAAACTTCAAAAGGGAGGACCGCGTTGGGATGACGACGATGAGGGGTCACGCCCTTAGCACCGCGTTGGGACAATGAGATGGAAAGATCACCTCCGCCGTTAAGATCAGGAAAACAAAAGAAACATATACCTTTATGCCCTAGTTGGCTTTATTTGAATAAAAAATGAATCAAACGGATTTAATCATCTCCAGATCCATCTTTATTTAGAAGTTGTAACAATCTTTAAACATTTGTAAAGAACAGACGGCGTGGTGAAAAGATCCGGCTCTTTGCAACCTCATACAACTATGATATTTTTTCACAAATTTTGATACCATAGCATCATTTTTCATCACATCATCTTGATACAAAGACAGCACATTTTCAAAAGATAGACCTCAGGCTCTGTGGCATAAATAATAAACACAATGCTGACCGCACACCGTAGACAGAACGTGTTGAAGCTGACAGTTGTGGTATAAAATAGATTTACAACGGTTTTCAAAAAATTGCAAGATGCTTTTAGGATAACGTGAAAAATCCGGGGAGAATCCGAAACAATCAGAAAAGCTGCCTTTTTTGCCTTCCTCAAGAGTGAGGGCCAACCAGTGCTCTCCTCAGTAATAGTCCACAAGCACCTGTCGTTTGGAATTAATCTCCAAAATAGACTTGTAACAAGCATAAGATTGAGTGGTAGTATGGGGCAATGGTTCTCTGAATCTCATTTCCAGTCTTAAACTTCCATTGGAAATGCACGACAATGCATCGGCATCTTCGCAGGTGTTGAGATTAAAAACGAACAAAGAGTAGCCCCGCTGAAATTCCTTCCGGTCGATGCTTAGAGGTAAATCTTTCAAGTGTCTCCCTGTAGCGGTAAACATATTGTAAAACTCTCTGACGGATAACCCCTGATTAAATTGAGGTTGGAAAGCTTTGGCGGGCACCTGTCTCCTGTCCTGACACAGAGCCATGTATTCAACGTTGTTGTGAATAAAATTGAAGGGTGACAGATCTCTTTTTCCTGTGAAGGTTTCGCGGTTCACCATGGCTATCACTAGATATTTAGCCATCGTCCCCAGGAAGAGATTTTCCTGGTTACATATTCTGGAATTCTCCGGGATGGAGTAGGTTTTTATGTTCACGCATGATAAAGGGTAGAGAGCGTTCCCCCTCATTAAAGCTGATGCGTGACCTAAACGCATGGCCAGGGAAACTGTGGCTTTCTTGACAAACAACGAGGCCCCCAGTAATTTTAAATGGAAAGTGCTGGCGGCGTTGGCCATGAGACAGAAGGCGTCGTTAGCTCTGGTCAGCCTAATTCTCAAATCCACAGAGTTCAAGAGAAGCCTCTCGCAGAAAAATATGTCTGCGTGAAGAGGACCTAGCAGGTGAAGCTCTTTAGATTCCGAGGTGAACCGAGCTCTCTGATTTAACCCCCTGTTTTGACCGTTATTTGGTACTGTAGAGTCCATAGCACCAGCCGTGTCTTTGTAAAATAACCCAGCAGTGAACTGACTTTTTAGCGTATCGTCTGAATAGTTGAGGAGGGTCTCTATCATTGCTTTGTAAGGGTGAGTTGCGCTGGATTGTGAAATTAACCTATCCCCAGAATAACGTTGCATTGGTTAAAAATTGTATTCAGAGGATAATCGATGAGACCCACTGCTGCGTCGGCGGCTAGGTTTGATCCGTCGGCGTTGGTAATTTTCACACGAAGATGAATCAAAGTATCATTCAGATCCATGTATTTTTCCCCATCTCCGGGGATAAAAAATTCAATAGGACCTCTGTCAGTAATGGCTGACAAAGGCAGGACTGTGTAGAGCTTTTCATCGATAGACAGTTGCGTCATGGGTGCTGAAAATAAATCCAACTCACCCATAGTGCATTCGGCCGATTTGTGATGTAAAAGCGCCATATTTGTTTTCTAAAATATATACAACAGCGTGCTTTCCTTTGGACTTACTTCTCTCTACTGATTTTCTCTTTTTTGACCTACGCTCTTTTACTCACTGTCCGGGAGGTCTCTTCCTCAGTCATCTGGCTAAAACCATCCTACCGCCGGATCCTTCTTGAGCCCCATCGTCCGATCGACCCCCTATTCTACTAACCGCGTGGCTTATCACCTCTGAGGCAATGTTTTTTGCGGCTGATTTAAGATGAGGCTTAGCAATGGCAAATCCTTTTTTCACCAAAAACGAGACAAAACGAAATATTTTAGAAAAAAAATCGAACCGATTCCTCTCCTGTACATAACAGGTGCCCTCTAAAAAACAGGGAGAGTGCACCCTACTTGATTCTCATAATAACTCACTAAATGGTGAGGGTCGAGTCTCTGATGCATCATTTTGTTTTTGTCACAGAGGATTTTTTTGGAAGGTCTAAATTGGAGTTTCACGATAGTCTTCCCAAAGGTAAAATTTACAGGTTCATTTTGATCCGTCTTAATCTCAGTGTGGATGTTTTCAATGTGTTGCTTGACCACCGGTAGGTAGCAGGGTGGATTAAAATACTGTGTGATGACGTCCCCGTACGTCCCTTCTATAGCGATCGTTCTCAAGAGCGGAGCGTAAGCGTCACCAACCAGTTGATGTCGTACCACATCACTATAACAATACATGTGATAAAATCCTCCCTTTTTATCAGCCGGATAGGTAGCCAACTTTTGATTGAAAATAAGCCATTCTCCCGGCTTAACCCCCAAGATGTAAGCCAGAGGGGGGTAAACTCAGATGATATTGACCTCGTGCCTGAAAATCAAATCTCTTTTGAATGGAGCTAAACCCTAAATAAATATCGGAGTCAATTTTTCCAAGAAAGGCGTTCAGCTCTATCTTGAGCTGGTCCAGGTTGTGATAATAACCTCCCCTAAACCCCTGAAGGGTTAACACCTCGCTCTTGGCGCATCATCTTTGGGTTTATTCCTCCATTCAAAACAAGCATCCTCACTAGAAATGTTAAACCAGCTGTAGGGGTATGAAATCTCTGTCAGAGCTACCTCCCACGGGCCTTCTAAATCAATATGCTGCGCTAAATTGACGTGGTAGCTGGAGCTCGGGTTATTTTTAAATACATCGATGACTGGCGTTGTAGGGTAGGACAACCTAGAACCCTTCTCCTGTGATTTGGTCCATGTTGTAATGATTCAGATTCGACGTACCTATTTGTTTTTATACATTTTTCAAATCGCTTGCCTTGACCCAGGTGTTGAACGTCTCAGGCCAGTTTTTCCAATGCACCAGCATTTCTTTTTTACCCCTGACAACATGCTTGTCCAGAATTTCTTCAACTTGAAATGCTTTGTCTTTACCAACCTTGACTTTTTGCAACTCTGCTTCGTAAAACGAGCCTTGGATAGGTTCTCAGTCATAATCTTTCAGTTTGTATACAGGGTTTTGGCGAGGTATACGTTCGGTTACTGTGAACAATTCATCGGTATAACTGTTGATATTTTTTATCAAACACTCCTCCCAGTTTGGATATTCTCACCAAATCTCCCTCCTTAAAATTCATCTTTAATTTGTTTTTGTCACGTATGGGAAATGTTCCATACAGGTTTTCAAACACTCAAGACTTTTTCTGACGTCACCTACATAGGCGTCATTTTTATACTATTATGATAACTGTTATTGTAGCTGTCAAGCGATTCCTGTAAGACGTCCACGTACCAAGGCTGTTTGTAGCCGTAAAATCCCTCCACATTCGTGTTTTCAATGTACGGTTAAATCTTTCAATAACAGATGCTTTCAGTTCACTGGCAGTTTCAAAATAATTAAATCCTCGTTTCTTCATCAGCCCCTCAAAGGTTTTGTTAAAGAACTCTTTGCCCGCGTCCGTTTGTAACTTTTCAGGGATCCGGCTTTCTTTTAAAATAGAGTCAAACGCCTTAGAGACCTCGACCCCTGTTTTTGTCTTCAAAGCTCTGGCATAAGCCCGTTTTGAAAATACATCGATGACTGTGAGTAAATAATTGTACCCATCATTGTGTTCGGTCAAGGCTTGCTTATCGCAAAGGTCTGCCTGGAACTGATTTAGAGGTTGTGGTACAAACACTCTATTTCTGACAAAATGTATCCTGGCCGGTTTATGCAGAGTATACGAATCCTGCTCCGATAAAAAAATCTTTGACCCGTTCTACATTGACTTTTTTCCCCATTTCATCTTGCACGGCTCTGCGTAGTCGTTCCACTCCCCCAAAACTGACGGATGTGAGGGCTTATAATACACTTTTTTCATGACACGTTTTTCAGCCATGTTTCTGGCTGCCCTCTCTAGGGTTTTTTGAAAAACAAAAATGAGACACCAGCTTCTTTAAATCGTTTTATTGACTATAAACACACACAGCATTTCTCAAAGTACTGGAGGTTAACTTCAACACGTTGATTCCACCCATATGGTAAATATCATTGTGCAATGTTCTCAATTCATTCCAGGTATTCAGATACATGTTGTTTTGTACACAATAACTCATAATGTCTACAAATAAAGTGTAAAGAGTAAACAGATGAGACATTTTCATGCAAGAATCTTTACTCATCTCTTTTATGATTTTACAAAAGGTATCAGATACAGAGCATTTGTTTACTGTTAGCAATGTGACACTTACTAGCTGATCCCAATTTTCAACATTTCAGACAACATCCAAAATCTTTTCTAGTCTTGCGACTTTGTCTCTAAAGTAAAAACATTGTTATCCACAACATGGGTGACTCTGTTTTTAATCACCTGATCTAAAACATTGATTAACTGATTTACGATTACACGGTCTTCTACATGATTCAGAAGTTTTCTGCAATAATTACCCTTTTTTTTTGTCACTCAATTCCCTTCTCACAGTGTTCAGAAATAGGTCAGAAAGCACCCCGTCAGGTTTGTCCTCTTTCTTGGGAGAGGAGGGTGGTGAGGCGCTTAGAGTTGAGGATACCGAAGAAGAAGAGGGCCAGTCAGGGGAGGGAGATGGTGAAGGAGGAGGTAGAATCCAGTGAGGGGTGCCCGGCGGTGAAGGTGGGGTTGTCGTATCGAGGGTAGGGCTCCCAACGTGCGGTGGTGCTGCTGCTTCAGGAGCTGTATCAAGCTCCTGCTACGCTGTTGCAGGGTTCTCCTCTGGGATCGCATCCATGGGACTCCTCCTCCACGGGGTAGACTGACAGCGAGGTGGTGAAAATATCGTCGCATTCCCACCCTCCTCTCGGTGCTTGCGCCACCAGCTAGGTTCATGATGCATAGCAAAACGAGTTGGTCGTAGCGTAAAAGGGGTCTCGGCCTCGGGTGGTGCTGCTGCTGTAGGGTCTCAGCCTTGGATGGTGCTGCTGCTGCTGCAGGGGTCGCGATGGTATCTGGGCTCCCGGGTCGCAGGATACAAGGGAGAGACATGGCTTTTCTCAGAGTCGGAGATGATTCTGTGCTTTCTGGTTGCGGTGGAAGAGGAAGAGACATGCTTTTTTCTCAGTGTGTGAGTCTGAAGTTGCAGGGGTACCCATTTTAAGCGGAATGAATTACAGGGCGGAGTCAGAGGAGGAGGAGTTGGGGGTGATGTCTTCTGTAAACAGAGTCTTTTTTATCATCAGAATGTCTTTCGATGTCTGACTCAGTTTTTCTGCTTCTTCAATCATCATTTTCATCCACACCTTGAGGGGCAGTCGTAATGACGTCTGGAACACGCCGCATTCGGTATTGAAATATTCCAAGACAAATTCGTCCAAGTGTTCATCTCCTTCGACCACCTGACGGCTTGAACGGTAGAACCATCTGCCGGAACCCGAGCTTTTCGTCTCCCAAATGCTGCAGGTTACCATTTTTTTCGGGGCAAGCACTGGTGGAAATTCCTGTTTAACCAGCACAAGCATTTGCGTCTGTTTGTCTTTTGTCGCAGGTTCCTTTCCTTCATTTGCTCCAAGGGTTGCTCTGAGGTTGTTTGACACCAGCAGATTCAGCACAGACCAGTCCACTGATGTAAGCGTTGCTTTTGGAGTGAGGGGTCCAAACGTTTCTCCTTTCTCCAGCTGGTAAAAACAAAGTTCGTTGACTTCATAATTGAATGCATATCCCCACACACCTCCATTTTCTAAAAGCCATTCCTCATGAAGCGCGCTGGGGGGAGGTGTCTGGATCCGAGTCAATCAAAGGTCAAAGGTCACCATCCATCACCCGTCGATTAAAAAGTGGCAGAAAGTGTAGCATATCTCTCTCTCCTTTGGACTCAATCCTATCCCCGTGTGTATCTCCTCGCCTGTGTCCCCGTCGCCTGCCCTATAATCTCCAAGCTCCAGTGTGTGTTTCCTGTTCCGATCTCCAACCACAGTTTACAAAGGACGGTACGGCCTGTTTAACCTTTGTTAATAAAAACCATCTGTGTCTCCTCCTCGGTGTCTCCTGCCCTTTTGTCCGTAACATCAGCTAAGAACACAGGGTGATACTTTGATTTCTTTATTTTTGTGTGAAAGTTCAAGCTACCATTCCTAACAGTTGTTAAGTGTCAATGTCGGGTGAGTCAGCAGAAAAAGGCAGAAAGTTCACCTCAAGATAGATACGACTATGAATGGACAAATGTGCAGCTGAACAACTGTGTATCAGTTAAAGGTCAAGTGTTAGTCTCTAAGAGAAACAAATGTTCTGTGACATGAGTTTGTATGATTGAAATACAACTGATGATTTAATGAATGGCATTCAAATAGATTTTAGGAATAGGAATATTGCAATAAAACTCTGAAAGAGGTGCTTTTGTTGAATCCACCTTATTACAGAAATTTCTACAACAGAGTCCAAATGCTTATCACATCACATCCCTGAGTATCACTTCAAATGTAAAATATATAAAAAAACATAATATGGTATAAAAGCACTTAAATTCAATTCACTTTTATTTATATAGCGCCAGTTCATAACAGAAGTTATTGCACTTTTCCTATAGAGCAGGTCTAGACCGTACTCTATAATATTATTTACAGAGACCCAACAAATCCCACTAACATATCAGTATTTTTTGGACCATACAGAATACATCTTTGTTCACATTGTTTGACTTCAATTGTTCTCAATAATGTTTTCTAATGTAAACAATAGAAGAATAAAAAAAAAACCTCAACACCTTAGGTTCAGTTGGTGTTTACTGTTCGTCTGTGTACCAAAAGACCTGCCAATGAATTTGACAGCGATAGAATGTTTTAATCAGATGGTTTGAGTTTTGGTGGCAGGGCTACCCTTTGGTACATTACATTACATTAGATATGAGATTGTACCTTTAACAAACAACAATAAAAAAATAAACATGGCAGTGTTTGTGCATGGGAAACTGCTGAGGGATCAGTATCAAACCTGCGTGAGCATTACGCCCTCTCAGTGAAGCTGCTCGCTAGCATGTGAAAAGGAGCAGCTGGTGACTCCATGTGTATGTTAGAGAGAACATGACTGTCTACACCCTCGCAAGGCCACGAATGAGAGGTAGCAACAATGACGACTGGAGTGCAGAGAGAACTGACATGTCCAAATTGGGGGAAAAGGGTGAAAAATGCAAAGAAAAAAAGGAATACAAGTAAAAAGTGTGGACCATTTGGAAATGAAATGGTTCAGAGTCATTATGGCCTTTCTGCCTGCTTCTCTACTTGACCAGTAGTTAGCCTTAAACTGCACTACAGAAAGAACTGCCAGTTTTGTGTATTATTGAATCTTACAATCTTGCATTTTTTTTAAAACGTGGAAATTCAGTAACTGGGTTGAGATTATTCACTATTTTCCCAATACAAATCAACTTGTTTCAGGAAATCTTGAATCGAGTGTCACTTCTGTGATACCAATACAGCAATCTGACACTCATTTCTAGAAGGACCTGAAACAAGGGGAATTGCAACTGTAACAAGAGGAATTATCTCACAACAGAATTAACAAATGAACAGAATTAAGAAAATAAAATGCTTGTCTGAAAGGCCTGATCTCTCATCCAAATGTAAATCGCTACCAAAACTCAAAACAGGATTACAACCTGCTATCACTCTCAAACTGATTGACAGGTCTTTTTTTTTTATAAAAGAATCCACACTAGTCAATAAGAACAAATAGCTTCATCTTCTGACTGTGTAAAAACAATAACCTCTGGTGAAAGTACTTTCTGATGTCCAGATCCCAGATCAACATAAATCATAGAAGCTTCTGGAATCTTGTCACAGTCCAGATGAGACTCTGTGGGGAAGCTTGTCCATGTAGGCAAGCAGAGTAAGGTCCATCCGTCTCTCCTCACTTTGATGTCATGATCCAGAGCTCAGTGTTGACCAGTGGTTAGTTGGAATAAAAAGACACCTGGGAGCTCTGAGAACTCAATCGTACTCTACACGCTCCTCCAAATCTACCACATTCTCCTGAAGATGAAAGAAAAGGTTGGGTAAACAGAGGAAAATAAAGCCCAAAATATAATTTCATGTGTAAATTTCACTATCTGCTCATGTCTACAAGGCCCAAATGACCAAGCGAACTGTGCAGGATGCTTTGAGCATGTTAGGTAAAAATGTACATAAATTGGTCTGTAACCCTGGTACCAGGGCTGTGGGTTGATCAAGCATCTTATACTAGTAAAATGGGCGCAGAATGCCTCAACCACACCACCAACCCGCCCCCCAACTGCTCTAGGCAAAAACAATACAAAGTACTGGTAACAAATAGTAAGAATTCTTGGCACATTAATAATTAATATTAATATTAACATTAACATACACAGATACACATAATGCTTCTCAAACTAAAGATACAAAGATCCACATTTATCACAAGGGGGGCCAACTTACATATGTCTCTATACATTAATTATTCTTCTTAGGAATCAGAATGATCTCTTTCTGCCAGTGTAACTGTTGTAGTTTGAGGGTTTTTCATTTCCTGTTTTATTTTGTAGTATTCTCCTTCCCTTGTGTGTCTTGTGGTTTTACTTCCTGTCTTTGTTTGCTTTATCTCCAGTTTTGATTGCTGGCCCTTCCTTGATTGTTTGACTTATCTTCAAACACAGGAACCTTAGAAACAACTGTAAAACCGGATATATATTTTGACTGCTTTGCGCCTATCGACCTTCTTCAACTAACTTTGGCAATTAATACATCTAAGCCATCAACCTGTCTCTTAGACCGCATTCCAACTTGGTACACCCTATGACCTAAACTATTACTGTCAAAATAGTCTATTTATGTCGGCTACTCGCACGCGCGGAACAGAAATTCTAGAGCAGGCGTTTTACCTGGAACGTTTTGGCGGTGCACCAGTTGCTGTCTATCAGCTGTAGCATGCTAGTCGGCTTAGCCCGGTTAGCCAGGTCAAGCTCATGTAGTGTTGCTGCCTCCTAAGGGTAAATACAAATGAGATACCAGAGCTGGAGGATCCTCCTGTGACATTTTGATCAACTGTATGAGAGCATTACGGTTTCCCGGTTAGTTATGATGGGCGACTATGAGTGTCAAACTGTATACCGACATTGTTGAAGTGAAGTCAGGTACGTCTGAGGAAACACTTGTCATTTACGACGGCATCAACCGAAAGTGTTGATTAGCGGAACGAGACAAACAGACTGGAAGGCGAGTCACTGTAGATTCAGACCAAGCCAAATCAATAACTAATGATATAGGAGTATTTATCGCAGCAGATATGCGGCCATACTTGGTCGTAGAGAATACCGAATTTAAGCATATGGTCAAAGTGCCCGCTACACAAAGAGACCGCTACAATGTGTCTTCACATGTGTCTGTTGTGCTGCCCTGTATAAACCAGCACAAGCTGCAGCTGTTCAGGATTTATCAACAGTCTTACGATGGAGCATTACTGACATTTGTGTTGTTTATTTGTAATTTATTTTTTCTTATTGACAATATGCCAGTATTTGAGTGCATTAACTGTTACAGTAAGAATCATGGCCAGTGAGCCACTGTTTGTTTACATTTTTCAAAATAAATTACAAAAACAGATTTTTTTGTTTTCCTGCTGTACCAAAAACGTACCGAACCGTGACCCTAAAACAGAGGTACATACCGAACCGTGAAACTTGTGTACCATTACACCCCTAGTTGGTTTATCGTTTTTTCATTGTGCATGATCCTGCTAAATTACCGCAACCTTTCTTTCGTAGCTGGTTAGCTTAGTGTACCCGGAATCAAGGAAGTAGCCGGGTCAGACTGGTGTCATGGATTTCACTGACAGCAAAAAATAGGTGGAAATGGTAAATGAAACTAGTATGTCTGTTAAAAAGAGGAATTCAAAAGTGCTGTGGAAATGCACGTAGTGCTAAATTTACCCCCTACCCCCACCCCCTGCAGGCCAGGGTAATTATTTGACATTGATATTAGAATACTGCTGTCTATTTGAGAGATGTCTTTAATGGAATAATGGAAGTTAAAAATGTTTTTATTAAATCACTCACCCATCCTCCATGGCTCTTGACCCACGGGACAAAGGTCTCCATGTAGCACTCTGCATAGCCTTGCATGCGCTGGGTTCCTGTGGCTGTCACTATCCGCCGTGATAACTCCATGGTGACAGCCATGCGGTGCAGTGTTGGACTAGCTGTTGGCGGCAGGGCTGGGGTCTCAGATACCTGACTGCTGCCGAAAGTGTCTAGAAGCTTGGCAAATGATGCATAGGAAAGACGATCCAAGCTGGAGCGCAGGAAGGGGTTCGACTGGATCTGTAAAAGGATGTGCATTTAGCAATATAGGTAGTACTAGTGCTAGTTTACACATGCGCGCAGATGAACACACATGAGGTTACACTGTGTCTTGAACTCATCTGTCTATGTGTCTTGTTGCTGTTTCTACCGAGTTTTCGGTACATGCAATTTATTATGGTAGGTGGCATAACTGCTGAGCAATGAAACCAATTATGTCCAGAAAGCTGGACTCACTAATGTCCCATCTTTTTGTATAAAGCATCACAGAGCAGCTCATGTTGACTGCAGTTTACTGATGTTACTTCACAGAATTTGTGGGTCAAAAATCCCCTAAATTCAGAGTCTCTTCTCAGCACAAAGAGCTGCTAATATTTGACAAATGAATAATGCAGCTTTACACACCTTATGATGAACCACTACCTACCTTGGTGTTGATAGAATCTCCCTCAAAAGAGAGCACTTGAACAAGCTGCTGCACCACTGTCTCTTTCTCACACACTGCTAAAAGAAAGAAGCAGCAACTTTACACTCAGTGAAAGTTGGTCCTACAGCTCTTAGTTTACTTCACTCTTTAGGCTAGTTTCTGACTGAAAATAGCTGTGTTACAAAGCTCGCTCATTGGTGTCAACTTGTGGCTACAGGTACCAGTGAGTCGAAATACAAACCAGGTAGTCTAGTTTGGGTAATAGATCACAATAGAGTGTATTCTGGCCCCAGTAGTCATTTAGTTGAAAAAGACTGTTTCTGTTGTACTGGTGTATGGTGTAATGCCTTTTAAACGGCCACATGGCTGGCTCAGGTGAGTCCTGAACCCTCCCTTAGTTATGCTGCTATAGGCCTAAAAAGGAGGCCATGACACACAGGATTAACGAGCTTCGGTAATCTTATGTCTCCCGCATAAATACCAGCTGTGCACCGAGCGCTCTGCACTGGGAACCACAAAACCACGCAGACAGACAAAGGATTTAAGGTTCAGGAAAATACTAAACTGTCTGTTTGGTATCTGCTTGTGCTGGGGCCAGGGAATCTTTATTGCAAGATGTTGAGAGCTTCAAAGTAAAATCTAAACTGACTGACTAACTATGGCTTACATGAGTTACCTAACTTGTATTATGTTCTGTAAGTTGGTATAAACAACCTTGGCCTGTCAACAACACAGTCACTTCTTCAGTTGTGTGTGTGTGTGTGTGTGTGTGTGTGTGTGTGTGTGTGTGATTACCTGGTGAAGGCTGGGCTGTGGGTTTCTTTGTACTGGTGGACTTCTGGGCAATCTTTTCCAGCTTCTCCGCTACTTCATTATAGAACTCCGGAGGATGGTCTATACCAACATGAACCACAACAAGTATCTCAGATGAAAACCTTCATTAAACATTCAGCTTTTACCACTCTTCACTGTAGTCACATCATGAAGTATGCTCATATGCACACAAGAACACAGTTTACAACCAGGTGTAAATGGGAGGCACAAATTATTAAAGTGTGCAGATTCAAAGCAATGAAAAAATCCACATTAACATTTTAACTTTAGGCTGAGCAGCAGTTAATGAACAACTACAGCTAAAGCTAAAGCTGGTTTGTTTAGTTTTATAGTGTAATGGAGGAGCTTACTGGGAGAGACGATGGTTGGTGAAGGCTCTGGTTCTTTGTCGACTGACAATGTGTAAGGCCTCTGAGGATGAGATCCATGCCCCTCTTTGTCCTTCTCTTTCTCTAACTTTAACCTGAAGAACTTAGAGATCTTTTTTCTAATCTTCTTTTGGTTCAACTTCTTCTGCTGTTTCTTCTCATTGTCATCTTCTTCTGATGTAGAGGAGGGTGATATGACATCATCCTGTGGGAAAAGGTTCTTCTACTTAACATTAAGGGTGTGGTGATTCTGATGTGGGTGTGTTATGAATATTTTGCCTACAGAGATCAGCTTTGACTACTGCATTCCCACCACATTTACCAAATGGCAAACTAATCTCTTCCCAGTTATCTGGGAGACTGACAGTCCCTTTAATATCATACTGATATCACATAAGAAATATATACCATATACTGTAAGTATATATTAGATATACTAGATTAGATATATTAGACAGATAAGGTCATGAGGTATAAATACAATAATGATGGAGAGAAATATGAGTTATTGTAGTAGTTTAAAATGTTACACTAAATGTAAATACACCAAACTCCACCCTACCCTATAAGTTTGTATAGGGGTATGACTTTTATACCCCTATACAAACTTATAGGGTAGGGTGGACTTTTATACAGAGCTTGTAATGATAAAGAATTAGTACTCCAAGAAAATGTTTTTACCTCTAACACACAAATTGAACCAGCTGGCTGTGAAGGTTTCTTTAATCAAGTGTATCTTTATGTTACTGATAGATGGATGATGCAATCCAAATAAAGTCAGCTATTAATGCTGCAGGATTTTCATGCAGTCATATATTGTATCATAGTCCTGATCTATAACAAATTTCAGACTCATTTTGAACTTCAGGTGAATTGCAGGTCTGACATCAAACCTAATGAAATGGATTATAAAATAATAGCTACTTTCTTACTGACAGCACTTCACACTAGTTTGCTGTTTGCTCACCATTTTTCCTGCTCACATAAACATGGTGTCAATGTCCCAGTTCCAGTCATAAATATCAGACATGTTTAAAATAATCACACTGTATGTATTTAACACCAACTGACTCAGACTGCAACAGACTTGGTCCGGCTTGGTCAGATCAGTTTTCATGGCCAAATCACATTTATAATTGGTTCAAAATTGATTTATTTGATAATTTATAGACTGATTGATCTTTCTCTCAAATGATGTTATGTTAAATTGTGTACAATTATAATAACTGTTTTGGAGCCTAACCTGTAGTGGGGCTTTAAATGTGTGTAGAGTATGTACTGAGGGTGGAGCTGGAGGAAAGGCCTTGGGGTCATCCCCCCAGAGCATGAATGAGCTGAAGAAATGTTATGATTATCTGCTTATTGGGTTATGAGATAGCCTACAGGTTGACATTTTGGTGTTATACCCCATCAGACCAGACAGTGGCACAGCAAAACATGCTAGCTAGCTGGAAACATACTTGTGCTAGGCAGCCCCAATTAGCAAGCTGCTATGTCACTGCAGACCACATCTGTTTTGACAGGCAGTTTATTATACTCAGACAGATAAGGACTATATAAAAGTGTGATTAGTGTGACACAGCTAATATTATAGTTTCCTCTGTTTTGGACTCTCCAGCACTTTGTCCCTTCAAAAGTCAGCACTGTCTAGATGGTTTGCTGTTGGTCAACTGTAAAAGCCAGTAACAATTCATCAAAGCTGACCTCATTCTCACTGATTTACTACACCTCTGTGAGCCAATCCACTAATCACAGTAATTCCATTGAAATGAATTGCTTGTGCTGTGAAATGTAACTGTTATAAATGCTGGTTTGACCAGGTCTTTAGGGTGGTGAAAGGATTGGAACAGGTTCATGCTCTGGGGAGTGTAACTGTGTTCGGTAAATATCATGGCACTGCAGCCACAGTTTTGTATAAAGTAGAAATTCATGCACTGAAGAAAATGTCTGGGTTTCATTAAAACCATTAGTATACCAAGAAACCATGGAAATATGGTCAGTAGCTGACAAATATCTCGCTCTGGACCTGTCAGGAAGTGTTGGACTGACAGACAGATGGACCAACCTAACGACATCATCATCCCCCTAGGCTCCCCCACCACACCACAGGAGGACTTATAAGATCTTGTTTCCCCGTAAAGGCCACCCAACGATATATGCATGCCATGATTCTATCACATCTTTCTCATTGTGTTACTGTCTGGGGCCAGACCACCTAATCAGCAATGAAACCTATTGAGAATGACTTCTGGATGGGAGCCGAAACGTCTTGAATTTAAAAACATTGTCCAGATTACTACGACTGAAACCTTTTCTACAACTATACAAACAAGCTTTGAAAATATTGGATCAGAAGCCAGTAAAATGGCACCATTGAAAAAATCTGGAAAAGTAAACCTATTAAGCTCTGAGAATTTTCTGTCTCATTTATAAAATTGATTTATAAGTGGGTGAATGGCCATGCCCCAGAACTAGTCAGTCAACATTTAATAGCAAAGGAGCCACTATGAAGGGAGTAGTTAGTGGAGACTGCAAACTGGCAAAACGCAGAACATTCAGTGAGTCCTCTTTTGCAGTTAAAAGCCCACAGATTTGGAATACCTTGCCATCAGAAATAAAAACATTAACCGGTTTTTAAGGCTTTCAATACTAAAGCAAAACTATGGCTTAAACAAAAGCAAATATGTGAACACTGAGAAGCATGGGTTTATATAGCATACATACTTTCTTTCCCTTTGTTGTTCTTAATTGTTTTCAGTCATTGTTGTTTCAATTACTGTTTGTAGTGTTTGTCTTTTATTGTTTGTCTCTATGCTTGTAGTGTAGTGTTTTATTATGTGTTTTATCCTAAAAAGCCTGACCAGGGACAAGGACTGCAAATTACTATGGCTAGAAGTCCTATATACATTGCATCGGTTGCATTATATTTTAATGTAGCAATGTCTATATCTATCGTCCCTGTCAAATAGACAAAACTTTTAAAAAACTAGAAGGACAACAACGGCTGCTTATCTTAAAACAACAAGCAAAATGTGACTTGTCTTTATTGGGTGCCTAATACAAATAACACTTCCTTACTTCTGTTTGGTCTCTGAGGTGTGACAGTTTTGCTCTGCTGTCCCTATCCAATGAGCCTTTATGGTCTTTGGCAGGACGGCGTGTGGTGTTACGACGAGGCAGCTGCTTTATAAAGTCTTTGAATCCAGTCTTCTTCTCATCTGCTGAACTGACATCTTCCGCCTGAGAATTCCACACATCCTTTGCTTTTGGTTGTGGCTTGGAGCTAGCATGGGAAAGTATCAAAGTATGGTGAACAACAGGGCTGGTATAGGATAGGTATCCCATGATTCAACACTTCAATTCAAAATTGAAAGTAACAATCATTAAAATACATCATGAAAAAGAAATCAGATGAACTTACTTCCATATTGTCTTAAACAGATTTGTTCATAGACCATTAATGCATTCAAATTTCTAGCTCAACTGGAATGAAACTGTATTATCGAATTGTATTATCAGTGCTCCATTGCTTCTTACATCACAGTAAACAAACTTAACTCAGGGTCAACATCAGAGTTGATTGAACTCATTCTAATTGCTTGTTCTGTAACCAATAACTCTGACTCCTCCTGCTCTCTGTGATCTCCATCACTGTGTTAATGCAGCCGAATTCACCACAGTTTTTCTCATTTACATATTTTTCTGTTTCTGTTGTCAGACAACGTAACAAGGATGAAATTTGCAGCTCATAAATACTAAGCTGACCAGCAGTCATTACCAAACTGCTGAGCTGCAGATAAAATCATTATTTTATGATCACATCGTCAGACAAAATAAATGCACTGGGTGTGAAAATCCCAAACAAATGGAAAACACATATTATAATATAATATTCACATAATCAAAGAGTTTCAGTTATAAATTACAAATCTTGAAATAGTGATCACTCTACGCTGAGAAAGCTTTTGGTTGCCTCGAATGGAATTCATAAACTGCAAACCCTTCTACTCCCCCCATGAGTTTGTTTCATTCACTCTGGTCGGTGTTTACATTCCACCGCAGGCCATCGTGCAGGACGCACAGCGCATGCTCGCTGACCAGATACTGTGTGTGGACGGGGAAACCCGAACTCTTTAGTTATTATCCTTGGTGACTTTAACAAGGGAAATCTCAGCCATGAACTCCCTACAGAGTTTATTAAATGTCCGACCAGAGAGGAGAATATTCTGGATCACTTGCACTACAGTGAGCAGTGCCTATCATGCCGTCCCCTGCGCTGCACTGGGACACTCTGACCATGTCATGGTCCACCTGATTCCTGCATACAGGCAGAAATTAAAGCTCTGTAAACCTGTTGTGAGGACATCAAACAGCCTGGATGAGTTAACAGAGGCTGCGACGTCATACATCAGCCTCTGTGAGGACTGCTGTGTACCATCAAGCACCAGGGTGAATTATAACAACGACAAACCCTGGTTCACAGCTACACTCAGACAGCTAATGTTGGAAAAGGAAGAGGCGTTCAGGAGTGGAGACAGGGACAGGTAGATGGGAGGCGATGAGAGAAGCAAAACGACTATAGAGAGACTACAACACCAGTTCTCAGCCAACTACAAACCAAAAGCCCTCCACTCCATTAACGACTTGCGCCTGGCCAACCAACTGAATGAGTTCTACTGTCGCTTTGAGAGACAATGGGACAGTCGTGACACCATCCCCCGCGACCCCATGCAGAATGCAGCGCATCATGCAGCGCATCATGCAGCGCATCATTCGCTCCACAGAGAAGGTGATTGGCTGCAATCTACCTTCCCTCCAGGACCTGTACGCCTCCAGGACTCTGAGGCGAGCAGGAAAAATTGTGGCTGACCCCTCCCCCCTGGACAAAAACTGTCTCAGACACTCCCCTCTGGCAGGAGGCTGTGGTCCATCTGGACCAAAACCTCACGCCACAGAAACAGTTTCTTTCCGTCTGCAGCCAACAAGCCCAAACAGAAGCCCATAGAGGTGAGTTACTTTACCTGTACTTATTGTGATCTCTGTAGGCACCTCCTACTCTGCCAGGCCTCTCTTTCAGGGGGATGGAAAGGGTCCGATGGAGGAAAGCGTGGAGGACTAGATGAGTCTCAGCCTTGATCTCCACCAGAGAGATGGAAGAGATGGAGGAGACAGAGGAACAGCGGCCTGCAGACTCTGACATCACTAATATAAGGTGAAACAGACAGGCAGTTTACAAAAATGTATGTTCTTATTCTCAATGATTCTCAAAAGAGATAAAGCATGATAGGGCTGTTGTACTATCATTGGTTTTGCAGCATTTTAGAGATCCAGCCATGTTCTGAGTCCCAATACTACATCATGCAGTATATACTATATGCTTTCTTGTATGCTAACTGAAAACAAAGCATATACTATATATATGCTTCAATTTCAATTAAATTTTATTTATATACCGCCAATTCATAACATAACAATGTTAGCATACAAGAAATCTATGTACTTAGCCATTTTGTACAAACAGGAAAAAAGAAAAAAGACTTGCACAAGGCATGTTAGTCAAACAGCAACATTGCAAATTAAACTTCACAAACTAATTTTTCAGAGGTGTTCCTGGAGCGCTGTAAGGTAGAGCATGCAGAAAAGGTATTTTAAAAGCACTTTATTTAGTCAGGCATACTAATGCTTACAAACGTAATTCTATGTTTACTATAAATGAAAGATGAATTGATTATCAAAAAATATCAATAATTAACCAGTTATCTGTACAGGCAAAAATTCATTCAACTCAATTCAATTCAATTTATATAGCGCAAATTCATAACAGAAGTTATCTCATTGCACTTTTCCTATAGAGCAGATCTAGACCGTACTCTTTATGATATTATTTACAGAGACACAACAGATCCCACCATCAAACACTTGGCGACAGTGGCAAGGAAAAACTTCCTTTTAACAGGCAGAAACCTCGAGCAGAACCAGACTCAATGATGGGCGCCCATCTGCCGCTGCCGTGTTAGGTTTAGAGAGAGAGAGAGAGAGAGAGGAGAGGTTTAGAGAGAGGAGAGAGAGAGAGCTTATAAGAGAGAGAGAGAGAGAGAGAGAGAGAGAGAGAGAGGTTTAATTATCAGACAATGGTGGCATGGAATACGTTACCAGGATTTCTGGCTGCAGAAAGTAGTTAAACTTGTTTTAATAAAACATTAAGATTGAATATACACAAGAAATGGAGAAGCCAAATACTGTCCTGGTTTTGCTCCTAAAATATTGAAATATTGACACTGATGGAGAGAGATCCATCCTGATATATTTGTGATCAGAGGATATGTGTTGCTTTACTGATGACTTTAGTTCTCTAAGAGGTGATATAATGATGTTGAGCTATCTGTTGCACTATACAGATTTTTTGAATGATTGTGTTGTTTTGTCTCAGTGTTGTCATTAGTATTGTTGAGTCTTATGGTGAATATTGAAGTATTGTAAATGTATTATGTGGACCCCAGGAAGAGTGGCTTCTGTTACAATAGCTAATGAGGATCTAAACAAACAAACTCATCTATCAATGTTGGAAGCCAAAGTGTCCAAACTAGTAAAGGTGGGGAAAAGAGGTTGAATGGCTGCAAGGGGGTGAGTTGTGAAGTACCTCTCAGTGTTAATATGAAGGAATTAGTGGAGAATTTGAGGGTACAAAACAGTTAAGAGAAAAATGCTAAAGGAATGACAAGGGGAGTCTAGAAAAAGGAGACCGAAACCGTTTTGGTAGAGTTTGAGACAAATGTTCTCCCAAAGGAGCTGTACTTTGGATTTGTGAAATACAGTATAAGAGTGTACATACCAAAGCCTATGAGGTATTTTAATTGCCGGGAATTTGGGAAAGAGAAGATGTGCTAGGTGTGGTGGTGAACATGAGAATGGAAAGTGTGGAGAAGGAGTGTGACCAAAGTGCTGTAACTGTAGAGGTGAACACAGTGCTGCACAGCAGGGTTGTGAAGTAATGAAACGTGAGGCAGAGGTCCAACAGACCAAAGAGCGAAGGAAAAAGTCTCCTACACGGAGACAGTTAAAATGGCAAGGCAGGAAAAACATTGTAGGAGCACAGCCGTAATAAAGGACAATGGCAATGAATGTAGAGCGGGATGATCAAAGGAAGACGTAGCAAAGAAAAATAAGTTGGGGAGCTTTATCGCAGGAGTGATGAACGCAACATCTGAGGTTACGTCTAAAACTGAAAGGATTCAAATGATTGTTAGAGCAGCAATCTTGATATGATAGGTTTGCAATGGGAGGAAGTAAGAGACGATTTAAGTATACAGGCAAGCCAAGAGTCACCATGTGTTGGTTAATACTAATAACAGTTTGAATACTTCAGTGGAATATGAGACGTTTGATAGCCAACAGGCAGGATTTTAAACAATTTATAGACAGTAGCAGGGAGAAACCAGACATTTTGTGTTCAGGAATCATGGCTGAAACCCAACTTTTTGTTTTTTATCTTATGTATGGATATGTGACAATTAGGCAAGATAGGACAGATGGGGGAGGAGGGGGTTGTGTCACTTTTCTTGGACAAGGGACTCCCTATAGAGTACTGGATATAGGAAATAAACTAGAGTATGTGGCAGTAAGAACTGCACCTGTGTGTGTCCTACAAGCTGATACAGGAGAAATGCCACTGTGTTTACGCAGAAAACAGCTGCTAGTCAACCACTGGGTGAATCTGAGAGGTCACGGAGACCCAAAACAGTGCGACAGGCCTGCTGGGAAAGGGAGATAACACCAAAATCAAGTTTTGGCTGGACAGGAGATGCAGCAGCAGAGACTTGAATATATGAACTGGAGTTCTGTCCAACTGTGATATGGCCTATAATCCCCGTGTGGTTACTAGAAACTCAGTGCAGATAGTGAGTGCGTTTTATCAGACATGTAAATAGACAGACTGCAGGTTTTTACTGATGGATCCAAAGATAGTAGAGATATGCAAATTAACTTAACATTTCTTAGAAGATGTTTGGCCAGCTTCCTGCGGAGAACAGGACTGATGGGAAAATCCCTAGAAGATGGCAGTAATGCAGCACTAAAGATGCCAGCTGAAAAATCTCAACGAAGAAGAAGAAGAAGAAGAAGAAGAAGAAGAATAAGAAACGCGATGACGGCACCGGCCGGGAACAGAAGAATGCGCACCGGCCGGCCGGACAGACAGGACGGGAGGAAACCTCCTCTCAACCTCTCCAGCCACCAGGAAATGCTAATATGACTGTGCTGTCTTTGTTCAAAACACAACTGTAACAGCGAAACGCCTTTGCAACTCATTTCCTTTTTAAAAGTAACAGTACTGAGTCTCATTGTACTGAAAATGTAAACGAAGGCTACAATGAATCTCCGGCGTGACTCATGTAGGACAAAACTTTTCAGCCTTCACGGAGTGAGTTAATATAGAGTTCACTTAAACATTTCACTAACTTTAATGGGATATAAATAAAAGACAGACGGAGGTAAACTCCAATGAAACATATCTGCGTACCTCTATTTGCGTGTTTCGGCGAGATTCAACGAGATTTACGCTGTCTCCTTTCCAGTTTGTGTGCGCAGCTACACGGCACAGCGCGGTAACAGCGCGGGGCGGAGCCTCGTCTGCTGCGTCATAATGACCCTGTTAGTTGCTTTCACTGTATCCAGTGAAACAATTCTACCACGAGGATTAAGAGAAGAAATTCATTTCATAAATGACATCGTTTATCACATGCACAGGCCCAAAACGTTGATCAATCATGTCCATGTTTGTTTTTCATCCTTTTTTTAGATTTTCAGTTTTTCAAAACCTTTTTTATTTATCTGAAGGCAGCTAAATTTAAGTTTGAAAAACAAAACCTTTCTAAGCTTTTATGAATATGGTAAGTTCATGCTCAACAAACTAAGGCAGTAAATTCTTGAAAACGAACCCTAAAGTCTCAACCACCTCTGCCCCTCTTGCCTTTGTGACCTTCAGTGCCTGCTGCATTTTAAAATGTCTTGAAATCATTCAGTTGTTTCTTGGAAGCTCCTCTACGTTCTTGAAGAGCCCGTCCTCAGGCATGTGGAATTAAGGGAAGGTAAATCAAAACCTGTAATCTCCGCTACACGACATTCACACATTGTTACTACAGTGAATGTGCTACTGTGGGATTAGCCGCAGGTCTGGTCTAGTTTGTAGTATGCCCCACTAGATGTCCCTCTAGGCCTATTTGTCTTTTCTGTTGGCCTCATCAGCTGCAGCAATGGCTACCAGGCATTCCCAGGTAAGAAGCGCTGGCTGCTACGTTTCATGAAAATGCTGATCTAATCAAATCAAGTTTATTTGTCACATGCACAGTCATACACAGTATAACATGTAGTGAAGTTCTGAAACAATATCATAGGCTCCTCTTATTGAACATGGATTGCAGGACCCAGTTTTCCTGAACTTATCTGCGATATTCAGCCTGTGGACTTGTTTTCCTGAAAAGATCTTACACCTTTTTAAAAGGTCAAAGCAAGTCATTATTGCTTTGATGTCAAAAATTGGGGAAATCCGGATCCAGCTGGGAGAAGTGATTTGAGGCTGATTAAGATCAATTATGCCCTAAAATACCTCAAATATATATATAAATTATAGATCAATATTCCACTAAAACAGATGAAAAAAGATAGTATCGGTGTCATATACTAATCTATTAATATTTAATCAGATGTGAATATATATATATATATGTATATATATATATATATATAAAATCTCCTCTCCGATCAGCCTGTTGATATATATGTATTTCTGGCTGAGGAGTGGACAGCACATCGTTTTACAGCGGCTGTGTTCGCACTGCTTTATAAGTGTGACTCATGTTTCTGTAGCTTTAGTCTTGAACCCACTCAGACTTTTATGCATTAAGGCTCTGCTGCCAGATGCAGAAAAATGGCACCAGAAAAATAAGAGACTTTATTTTATTATTACAACTTTATTATTATTATGAAGGTTTGCAGCCAGGCATTAGATCATCCATACACCCACAGTAAATATAAAAAGCCAAATAAAGTACAGTACAAGGTAACACAAAGTGCACTTGTTCATGTCTATGTATAACATTGCAGTCTGCCAGTGGGTACAGGAATGGAACAGAGCGATGCACTGGAAGATGCCCACTGTGTCTGCATTGAGCAGCCTGTAGCGGCGTGCTGAAGGGAGTCTGTCACACTCTTCATGGAGGGGGTAATCAGGATAATAAAGAAACAAATGAGCCTTAATATCCTGAAGCTGGGCTTGCTGCACCATCTGTTTATTTTAGTATTTGTAATAAATAAAAACAATTGGGATAAAAGTTCTCATATTTGCACAACACTCAGTCAAGAGCCAAGAAATTACTTATACACAGACAATACCTGTTGTTGGTTTGGGTCTTTTCACTGAATATCCCTCGTTCAGATTCTTAATACGAATGCTGGGGTCTTACATGAGCACTATTTTTTCCAAAGTTAGAATGGTTTTGGATATTGCACTGGAGAGATTTCTATATTTGTGTTCTTCTCATTGGTTTGAAGTTGGTGGAGCTCAGTTGTACGATTGTTTGCCTCTGCTGCCAGACCACCGGTGATCAAATCTGATCAAGCACACCCACACAATTCAATTCAAATCAATTCAATTTATATGGCGCCAATTCATAACAGAAGTTATCTCATTGCACTTTTCCTACAGAGCAGGTCCAGACCGTACACAGTCCTGATGAAGCAGATTAGCTGACTTACTTTTGTTACTTTTTCCTGTTTTTATGGCAATTGAAACATTATGGGTTGTGAGAGAGAATTATGTGTTCAGTATGGAATACATATTTTCTTCTGCCATCATTTACTGATATGAAAATATGCTCTCTGCATTTTTCACACCTCACCATTATGGTAAGAGACAGAGAGGGAGAGAGACATCCACCATGAAAGAGGGACAGTGACTGTGGAGTTTTCTCTGAACACAGCACTATCCTTTGGATTCAACTTTGTTTTTATGGTAGGTTAATGTAAATTAAATGTTCAAGTGAGGTTTTACAAACTTCCATTCTTGCTAATGTTGATCTCTTCCACTCGTCACAGCAAAACTGCAACCATACAAAAATTCAACATGCAACAGTGATGTCTCTTTTATTCAGAAATGTGCACAAGTTATCACAAAGACAACTCCCAAAATCTATGAGATGAGATTGAAAATAGATATGAAAACAGAGTCAACAGGAGATAATCAAGCACATAACACCAGCAGTCCTTAGCACAGCCCCCCCCAAACCTGTCCAGCGTCACTGTGGTATCAAGACACTGGTACAAGGATTGGGAGTGACCAGACCAAGAAAGGCATGAAGGAGGACTGGCAGCACACTATAAGTATGAGGTTACACTGCAAAAAAATCTCCACTCTAACAAGTCATTGGGTCTGTTACTGAATCCTAAAAATCTCTTCTTTGGTTCAAACTAGTGAAAACATTGTATCAGTCCTTTGAAATAAAGCAGAAAAAGGCAGATCAATGCAGTACACTCAAAACATATGACACTAAATTCTAGAAAATTCTTACAACAAGATATTTAGAACTCAGTAATAGGCAAAATGTCTAGTTAACATGTTTGTTTCTTATGTGAACAATTAACATTAAACATAAGATAAAAAATGTAAAACATGGAACACATTCCAGTGACTTTCCTAGAGTATAACATTAGTTTAGTTGTCTGTCTGCGTTGTTGAGCGCATGCTTACCTCCTGCAACTCAAAGCCATTTCCTCCCTGGCAGTGAAGCGTCTGCTCTCTCCAGCTTTCTCTGCACTGATCTTCCTGCCTTCTGCCCCCAGCCTCATCTCGTGCTCTTGTGCTCCCTATACATAATCCGGTCCCCCTATCTATCCTCCTGTGCCGTCACTCTGTCTCACTCCCAAAAAATCACTGTTCATCTGGGGCCAATAGGGAGCCAGGCGGCTGGGTGAGGCACTTCCTCTGTGACAGGAAACTAACACCAAACACCCAGAAACCACGAGCTGGGGGGGTGGGGATGGGGAGCTGTGTTAATGAGAAAGGGTTAGATAAAGAGATGCAGATGTTTGATGGCGCTAAATACAGTTCTAGAGGTCAGAAAAAGGTTAATACTAAATATTTACTGTGTTTGTTGATTTCTAAAACATCTTAAGCGATATGCTCTGTATGCTTATGTGTTACTGATGACTGACTGAGCTCTTCTGTACTCAGGTACCTGTTGATCTTACAGGTTAACAGATCACGTATAAGTCACAGGGTGACAAGCACACAAACTCCCTGCCAACTTCACATTACAAGAAAGGTTCACATTTTGTTCAGGTCTGTCTTAAAACAATACTTGAGTTCACATTTGTACACTGAAAGAGTTATCGGTCGCTGTAATTGTTCCTCCATTCTTGCTGCAAAGAGAGCCATTCCTAAAACGATCCTAATAGAAGTGATGAGGGACTAAATATACAGTACTTGCTTGCTGTGTGTAAAATGCCTTCTAAAGATTCGCTGAAGCTAATATGAGGCTTCAGCAGTCTGAATTATCTTCCAAAGTTACAGTTTAGTACAACATTCACTCTTTGTGTTTTCACAGATACTGTTTCCTTATTGAACTACAGTGGAGGGAAAGTGCACCAGGAGGGAAAAAGACTGTAACTTCTCTGTCTCTGATTCCTCAGATTAGTAACACCTTGGCTTTCTACTCCAGACTTGCCTCCTTTTATGACAACTGAACGCCTCAGAATGGCTTTGTAGTATTGGCTGGAAAGCTTCTGATCTTAAATAATAAGTATGACATTCTAGATTTTTATTTGTCAGCAAATCATTGTGTATCAAAGCCTGATATATCTTAATCCTCTGTGTTGTCCAAAACCCAACCAACATACATGTCCTGCTGCTGGACCAAATGTGTTTTGCTTAAAAAATAACTGTGAAATAGCTTCACTATGATGTCATAGCTTCACTGTGATGTTATAGATTTACTGTAATGTCATAGCTTCACTGTGATAGCTTCACAGTGATGTCATAGCTTCACTGTGATGGTATAGCTTCAATGTGAAGCTTGACATTAACATCACAGTGAAGCTATATGATAGTGAAGCTATATCACAGTGAAGCTATAACATCATAGTGAAGCATTACAGAATCTATGCCATCACAGTGAAGCTATGATATCTGTGATGTTATACAGTAGCTTCACTGTGCTGTATAACTGATCATAGCTTCACAGATATTATAGCTTCACTGTGATGTCATAGCTTCACTGTGATCATAGTTGACTGTGCTGTTATAGCTTTACTGTGATGTCATAGCTTCATAGTGATGCCATAGCTTCACTGTGATTATATCTTTACTGTGATGTATAACTGTGATTTTGTAGCTTCACTGTGAAGATTCACAGTGAAGCTTTAACGTCAGCTTCACTGTGCTGTATGTCATAGCTTCACTGATGTCTGTTATAGCTCCACTGTAAATTATAACTGCGATGTTATAGCTTCTCTGTGAAGCTTCACTGTAATGGTATAACTTTACTATGATGGCATAACTATACTGTGATGGAATAGCTTCACTGTGATAATATAGCTTCACTGTGATTATGTGTTCTTATAGCTTCCCTGTTATAGATTCACTGTGCTTTCATAACTTCACTGTGATGTCTAACTCTGATGTCATAGCTTCACTGTGATGTTATAGCTTCACTGTGAAACCTCACTGTATAATATACTTTCACTGATGGTATAGCTTCCCTATGATGTCATAGCTTCCCTGTGATGTCATAGCTTCAATGTGATGCCATAGCTTCACTGTGAAGTCATATCTTCAATGTGATGCCATTGCTTCAATGTGATGTTATGGCTTCACTGTGATGTATCTGTGATATTATAGCCACTGTGATACCTTCACTGATGATATAGCTTCCCTGTAATATGATAGCTTCACTGTGATGTCATGCGATGCCAGCTTCACTGTGATGTTATAGCTTTACTGTGATGTATAACTGTGATGTTATAGCTTCACTGTGATGTCATAGCTTCAATGTGAATCTTCAGTGAAGCTTTAACGTCAGTGAAGCTATATCATAGTGAAGCTATATCATAGTGAATATATGATATCTGTGATGTTATAGCTTCATAATGCTATATGCTGTGATAGCTCCACTGTATCTGTGGTAATATAGCTTCCCTGTGATGTCATAGCTTCACTGTGGTCATATTTTCAATGTGATGCCATTGCTTCACTGTGATGTTATAGCTTTACTTTGATGTATAACTGGTTATAGATTCACTGTGATATAGCTTCACTATCATATAGTTTCACTGTGATGTCATTGCTTCAATGTGATGTTATGGCTTCACTGTGATATCTGATGATATAGCTTCCCTGTGATATGATAGCTTCACTGTGATGTCATGCGATGCCCTAGCTTCACTATATCCTAGTGAAGCTATATCACAGAAGATTATGATGTTATAGCTTCACTGTGATGTCATAGCTTCACTGATGTTAGAGCCACTGATATCATAGCTTCAGTGCGCTGTTATAGCTTCACTGTGATTTCAGCTTCACTATGAAGTTAGCTTCAATGTGCTGATAGCTCCACTGTAATGTATAGCTGTGATGTTATAGCTTCAATGTGATGCCATAGCTTCACTGTGATGTCATAGTTCACTGTGCTGTTATAGCTTTACTGTGATGCCATATCCACTGATATAGCTTCACTGTGATGTCATAGATTCACTGTGATGGCATAGTTTCACTGTGATGTTATAGCTTCACTATGTCATAGCTTCACTGTGGTTATAGCTTCACTATATATGTGATGTTGTAGCTTCACTGATGTTATAATTTCATTGTGATGTATGTGACTTCATTGTGATGTAGCTTCACTGTGAAGTCAAAGCTTCACTGTGATGTTATAGCTTCACTGTAATGAATAACTGTGATGTTATATCACTGTGATATAGCTTCACTGTGATGTTATAGCTTCACTGAAACTTCACTGTGATGATATATTTTGACTGATGGTATAGCTTCCTTGTGATATCATAGCTTCACTGTGATGTCATAGCTTCATAGTGATGCCATATCTTCACTGTGGTTATAGCTTTTTTGTGCTCTATAACTGGGATGTTTTAGCTTCACTGATGTTATAGCTTCACTGTAATGTCATATCACTGTGCTGTTATAGCTTCACTGTGATGTCAAAGATTCACTATGAAAGATTCAATGTGATGTTACAGCTTTACTGTGATGTATAACTGTGATGTTATAGCTTCACTGTGATGTCATAGTTTCACTATCATAGTTTCACTGTGATGTCATAGCTTCACTGTGATGTTATAGATTCACTGTGATGTCATAGCTTTACTGTGATGTTATAGCTTTACTTTGATGTATAACTGGTTATAGATTCACTGTGATATAGCTTCACTATCATACAGTTTCACTGTGATGTCATAGCTTCACTGTGATGTCATATTTTCAATGTGATGCCATTGCTTCACTGTGATGTTATATCTTTACTTTGATGTATAACTGGTTATAGATTCACTGTGATATAGCTTCACTATCATATAGTTTCACTGTGATGTCTTTGCTTCAATGTGATGTTATGGCTTCACTGTGATACCTTCACTGATGATATAGCTTCCCTGTGATATGATAGCTTCACTGTGATGTCATGCGATACCAGCTTCACTGTGATGTTATAGCTTTACTGTGATGTATAACTGTGATGTTATAGCTTCACTGTGATGTCATAGCTTCAATGTGAAGCTTCACAGTGAAGCTTTAACGTCAGTGAAGCTATATCCTAGTGGCTATATCACAGAAGATTATGATGTTATAGCTTCACTGTGCTGTATAACTGTGATGTCATAGCTTCACTGATGTTATAGCCACTGATGTCATAGCTTCATGCGCTGTTATAGCCACTGTGATTTCAAAGCTTCACTATGAAGTTAGCTTCAATGTGCTGATAGCTCCACTGTAATGTATAGCTGTGATGTTATAGCCTCAATGTGATGCCATAGCTTCACTGTGATGTCATAGTTGACTGTGCTGTTATATCTTTACTGTGATGCCATAGCTTCACTGTAATGCCATATCCACTGATATAGCTTCACTGTGATGTCATAGCTTCACTGTGATGGCATAGCTTCACTGTGAAGTTATAGCATCCTTATGATGTCATAGCTTCACTGTGATGTTATAGCTTCACTATGTCATAGCTTCACTGTGGTTATAGCCACTATATATGTGATGTTGTAGCTTCACTCTGATGTTATAACTTCATTGTGATGTATGTGACTTCATTGTGATGTAGCTTCACTGTGATGTCAAAGCTTCACTGTGATGTTATAGCTTCACTGTAATGATAACTGTGATGTTATATCTTCACTGTGATATAGCTTCACTGTGATGTTATAGCTTCACTGAAACCACTGTGATGATATATTTTGACTGATGGTATAGCTTCCCTGTGATATGATAGCTTCACTGTGATGTCATAGCTTCATAGTGATGCCATATCTTCACTGTGGTTATAGCTTTTCTGTGCTCTATAACTGGGATGTTTTAGCTTCACTGATGTTATAGCTTCACTGTAATGTCATATCACTGTGCTGTTATAGCTTCACTGTGATGTCAAAGATTCACTATGAAGATTCAATGTGATGTTACAGCTTTACTGTGATGTATAACTGTGATGTTATAGCTTCACTGTGATTTCAAAACTTCACTATACAGTTAGCGTCAATGTGCTGTTATAGCTCCACTGTAATTTATAACTGTGATGTTATAGCTTCACTGTGAAGCTTCACTGTGATGTTATAACTTTACTATGATGGCATAACTTTACTGTGATGGAATAGCTTCACTGTACGATATAGCTTCACTGTGATGTCATATCCACTGTGATTATGTGTTGTTATAGCTTCCCTCTTATAGCTTCACTGTGCTTTCATAGCTTCACTGTGATGTCTCTCTGATGTCATGGCTTCACTGTGATGATATAGCTTCACTGTGAAACCTCACTGTGATGATATACTTTCACTCTGATGGTATAGCTTCCCTGTGATGTCATAGCTTCAATGTGATGCCATAGCTTCACTGTGATGTTATAGTTTTACTTTGATGTATAACTGGTTATAGATTCACTGTGATATAGCTTCACTATCATATAGTTTCACTGTGATGTCATTGCTGCAATGTGATGTTATGGCTTCACTGTGATGTATGTGATGTTATAGCCTCACTGTGATAACTTCACTGATGATACAGCTTCCCTGTGATACGATAGCTTAAGTATGATATAGCTTCATAGTGAAGCTATATCACAGTGAAGATATGATATCTGTGATGATATAGCTTCACTGTGCTGTGATAGCTCCACTGTAATGTATGCGATGTTATAGCTTCAATGTGATGCCATAGATTCACTGTGATGATATAGCTTTACTGTGATGTTATATCTTCACTGTGATGTTATATCTACAATGTGATGCCATAGCTTCACTGTGATTATATAGCTTCACTTATGTTATAGCTTCACTGTGATGTTATAGCGTCAATGTGAAGCCATAGCTTCACTGTGATGTTATAGCTTCACTGATATGTTATAGCTTCACTGTGATGTTATAGCGTCAATGTGAAGCCATAGCTTCACTGTGATGTTATAACTTCACTGATATGTTATAGCTTCATTGTGATGTTATAGCTTCACTGTGATGATGATATTTGGGGTTCAGTATCTTGCCCAAGGACATTTCGACTGGGTTAAGCCAGGATCGAATCGTCCACCTTCCGATTGGTGGACGACCCGTTGTACCACTAAGCCACAGCTGCCCCATAGCATAGATTATATAACTGTGATGTCATAGCTTCACTGTGATGATATAGCTTCACTGTGATATTGTTGTTATAGCTTCCCTGTGATGGTATAGCTTCACTGTGATGTCATAGTTTTACTGTGATGTTATAGCTTCACTGTAATGATATAGCTTCACTGTGATGTATAAATGTGATGTCATAGCTTCACTGTGATATAGCTTCTCTGTGATGCCATAGCTTCACTACGATGTATAACTGTAATGCCATAGCTTCACTGTGATGTTATAGCTTCACTGAGCAGTTCCACTGCAGGGATGTTAAATGGGCACTACTGAGGTAGTAATGGGGTTAGGGTGCTATTTCAGTAAAAGAAGGAAAGAAAGTTATCCCCTTTACTAGTTTATGCCAGTACAGCTGGATGGGATGGGAAGTGATGGTGAGCTGGAGGGCTGGGTGCTGATAGAATGATAGTAAAGGGCTCATGTTCAAAGAGTGCAGATAAAGAGAAGTGCTCCTGATAACTGCTGGGCGGGCTGTCTATGGGGGATAGTTGTTTATGAAGGAGGTCTAGTCCCACTTTTTTATCTGCTATAGCATCCTTTACCATTCTCACCACATCATTAACTCCAGACTATATTAACTGCATCACCATAGCAACCTAACAACCTGAAAATATCTGACCTTATATGGTCTGTTCTGGACCTGCTGGTATGAACTAAGATGATAACTGCAGGGTCAACAGGGTGTTTTCTAGCTCTATTGTGTTTATCTGTGCAAGAAGTTACTCTTCCTTGATTACACTTATCATGATTAATTTTTTCCTGCATCCTTAAAGAAAATCATGCTACAGAAATATATTAATTTTCTCTAAATGTTTCAAGGTTTCATTTCCACTAGGATACTGAAGAACCAGGGCAGTCAATGCACAAGAAAGTTTGGCTTTTTCTGGTTAGTGCTTTGAACCAGTCTAGTCTTTATTTAGGTAAAACGTGCATAAAGTATAGAAACAGCTGCCACTTCCATCCCTCAGCTATGGATGATGTTTTTCTCTCCTTACAGCAGCAGAAATGTGTGTCGCCGCTAGTGATTGTTATTTCTTTTCGGACAGCAACATTTCATTCTATGCATCTGTTAGTTGGAGCTTTATTTGCAGTGGGTGTAGGGATCTGCTAACAGGAAATCCACAGTCACATAGGCAGGAAATGCTGCTGTTCACACTGAAATAAACAAGACGTGTACGTGTAAGGGGAACACATGCACTGCTAACATCACTGTTGGTTCAGGACATATTAGTTTTCTCACTAGCTACCTGAACATCAGGATTGGCTGTCCAAACAGTATTTATCATTTACTGATGTCCCTGATGTAACTACACAAAAGATGGGCCCAACTTTACATATTTGTATATTTATGAGTTTCCAAACATACTAAATGTCAGGCTTGACTTAAAGAAAATGTGTTTCAAATGACCCAGCCAGGTTTCAGTAAGACAAAATAAGTCAATATGATACTCTGATATTAAATCGTTCACTAGTACAGCTTTAGATGACAGAGATCTGATGTTTAAGAGTCCACATTTAATTCTCCTGTTTTGTTGTGCTATTTCATTGTTAAGGTTTTTATGTATAACTCTTCTGTTAACTTTTGGTTTTATTAATTTAAGTGGTCACTAAGGAGTTTTGGATGGGTAACTGCTCTGGAAGCGCAGAGAAGCATGTAGGACTACAACTCTGTCTCCTGGTCTCAACTCTGGCTTGTCATGGCAAATCAAGTGGACATCTTCTAATGTTATAGTATTTTTGTACCAAATTCACTCTGTGTTACTATCCCTCTGCCACAGCTCAGCAAGGAAACTCTGGAAGCATACTGTAGCATACTTTGTACTAAAAAGTCTATATGTTTGGAAGCTACCCACTAGTGTGGACAGGAAGCACAATTACAGCAACCCAAATCTGTTTCATTGTACAATGCTATGCATGGACTGTAACAGTATTTTAACTGCACACTACACATTGTAAGTGTAGTGGCCTAATCTTCACATATGTGAAGAGATAAGGTTGGTACTAACACAGGACATATGCAGCAGAGAGACAAGAAATCATGCATCTAAGAATGTGTAGTCTGATAGAAGAGGAAAGAGTTTGTTGGATTATGGTTGGTCTCCTTTACTGGACAGAGCTGGGTTGAAGAACACTACTTGAAGGGAGGGTACATTGCAAGAGCTAATTGCTCTTAATGGTGGCAATAATGCAATGCTGAGGATACCTCAAAGAAGAAGAAGCAGAAGAGGTGAAATAGATTAAAGAGGGCTCAGTTCCAGGGTCTGCCTTTATGAACCCAATTTCCATTGTGTCTGCAATTCCAACGAAAACTAGGCTACCTGCAATAGCTGTGTATTGTTCAAAATGGGGACGAGTAAGGAAATCCCAAAACATCGAAGACTTAACAATCAAAAGAAAAAAATCTATGAAAAAAGGTCGAGTGTGCAGTCATGTTCCTCCCACAGTAGACAGGAAATAGGAACCTAAAATATGAATATTTCCAGCTTGTAGGAATGGGAGTTAATGGAAATGAAGTGGAGGCACTGAATGAAGCGAACAGGTCTGTGTCAGTCTGTTCCCCTTCGTGTTTCCCGTAGCGCCCTCTTCGGTTCAGAATTAGGGACGGGGGAAACTCATCGACCGGGAAACACCGGCAACGTAAAGCAACGGGACGTTGACGAGCACTAAAACCAGAAGGTGGCAGTGGTGCAGCATGAAGGATGCAAGCTGCCATAAAACCCCCGAAGAAGAAGCAGCAGAAGAAGCAGAAGCGATGGTTTGGTGCTTGTTAAACACACATTTCTTCTCCAGCTAACGTTAGCAGCACAGGTAATAACGCCGTTATCCAGCTGTTCTGTAGCCACAGCTTGTCTTTTTCTAATGTAACCTTTTCTGAATACATTAAAGCTGTGCGTGAGTTTTATATGTTTACGTTTAGCAGCTAATGTTAGCATCAACGCCCACAGCAACATGAACACATTTTTCCTTCCAACACTTCTAGATTAGCTGATTAAATGAGAAAAACCTCTGAAGTACAATGACTCGCCATGGAAAGAACTGCACGGCCGGAGCTGTGTACACATACCACGAGAAGAAGAAAGATACAGGTGAGCGCCATGTCACGTCTCAGTCATGTAATGGCTGCTCTTCAAGCGGGTAGCAAGAAACTTGAAACACGGGGAGAGGGTCAGATTTTTGATCATCTGTGATATATTTGTATATATATAAATACAATTTATGATTTGGACATAATATCCTGTATAATCTTCCAATACTCCGTGTAAGCGTGTCGTGTGGCTCTCCCCCTGCTCAGCCGCGTCTGGTTACGGAACACAGAGCATTCGACTGGGCAAAGATGCCATCAAAGACTTCGACTGCTGCTGCCTGTCCCTGCAGCCCTGCCAGGATCCTGTGGTGACGTATGTCTCTCCCTCCAGCACCAAACACACTGCTGAGCTCAGCGCGTGACCGCATGTCTAAACATTGTGTGCCCTGTTTCTGTTGCCTCCTCAGTCCAGATGGATACTTGTATGAAAAACAGGCCATTCTTGAATACATTCTGCACCAGAAGACAGAAATTGCCAAAAAGATGAAGGTAAGCCCTGCACTTCCGTCTCAGACCACGTCCACGCTAAGGTTTCAAGGTTGTTTTTCTAGAGAGCGTTGTTCACAGTGGAACACCTGAAGAACAGAAATACAGCAAAATCTCTTCTTCTTCGCCCTCTTTTCAGTTGGCTAACAAAAAATGGTGTCAGCGCCAACATCTGGCAAGGAGTGGGACAGACAGCGTGGCTGACCAAATCTTAAGTTAACATAAATACAGGTTAATGAGAACAGCTGTGCTGTATGATGTTTAAAACGTGTGAACACAGTTAAGTGTTAACTCTGCTGCCACACTGTAACTGGACAGCAACACACACAGCCGGTTACTCTGCAGTGACTCTGCAGGCTGACGGACCGTTACACCTCCGTTCAGTCTCCTCCTGCTCTCTGTGGTCACCTTTACTGTCGTTTTAACACCGTTGAATTCCCAGTATAGTTCTCGTTTACATACAAACGGGCGCCAGCTGACAGCAGCAGCAGGAAGTGTGTCGGTGTGGAGTCCGGCCTGAGCCTCCAGAGCAGCTTCAGGGCTGCTGGAGTCTGAGGAGCTCTGCTGGAGGACGAACGCCTCCTCCACTAGCTGCTCCCTCAGTTATATATCCAGCCTTTATTTAAGCAGCTCGTCTCTGAGGTCAGACACACCTGAGTGCAGCAGGTAGAGACACCAGCTAAAGGACAGACGGCAGCAGAGACAGACGTCCCCACGCAGATCTGAAGGTTTATATTAAATCATCTGGTCTGATGGAGACGCTGCTGCAGAGCGCTGTCTGACACGCTGGGCCGAGACCTTCCACAGGTGTGACACTGGGCTGAGGTCAGGTGACTGATCCTCTCCAAACGGTTCAGGGAGCGCTGCTGCACCGAGGCAGCCGATGTGTTTCTCCACTCTTTTGTCCAGGTGTTGCCTTTCATTTGGCCCCCGCCTGTATGTCTTTCTCTTTCTGTTGTCAGACGACTGAACGAGCTGCGCTGATAAAGTAATGTCTGACAAAGTTAACATGAATCCAGATTAATGAAGCTGTGTTGACGTTTAAAATGATCAATCACAGAGAAAGGCGACAGGAAGTCCTTCTTAACTTAACCGACCGTCACTGGACAGCTGACGTCATAAGCCCCATTTTTGGGCGAGAGACTGACATTCATCAGCCACAGTTGACTTCCTCCAGTGAGTCTGTCGATGACGTGTCGATGGTTATGTGGTTCATGTCCCTGACATATATAAATACAGATCAATTCTTTTTCATTTTTGCTTCTTCTTTCTGTTGATTATTGAAGAATACCCGTAACCATGTGTTTATTATTGTAACCATGACGACGAAGATCCTCTAACCTTAACAAAGTAGTCATTTAAACCAAACCACAATGTTTCCCTAAACCTAACCAAACTGTTGTCACATCTTAAACAGATGCATTTTACAACACGTGTAACAGGTGTTTTTTATCAGACTGAGGAATGATGCCGTCCTGCTGACGGGCGTCGGCTCAGAAAACACATCTGTGTGGCATTCTAGAGAGCGTGGCCTGTATATAACATAATAAACTAGTATGACTATTAGAGGGCATTTCCCCAATGTAACCGGAAGATGTAAAAGCACGAAGCAGAGGTTCTGTAACCTTCACAATGACATCTGTCTGGGAGATGAGTATCGTAATGTAAGCATAATGAATAAGAATAACCAAAGTACTATTTAAACCGTGCTTCTATGTTTAAAGTGGCTATTGTAAAAAATATCAATTACAATCTATCAAATGTCAGTTTGAAAACAGTGTGACATTTTGAAAGGCGTCTCTCTTAGTGATGACCCTCCAGAGAATCATCAGCCGAACCTGCAGCTCCGCTCGGCTGGACGGAGCTTTTTACGGAGCTTTAGGTGACTCTCAGCTCGCTGTTCATCTGTCACTGTTCTGGTTCCCTCTCAGAGCGTCGTTTTCAGAGAAAAGCCTCCGAACTCGAGCTGCTCAGCAGCAGACAGCAGACAGACGCCGTCAGAGAGCAGCTGCTGAACGCAGCGGAGCAGCAGCTAAAGAGCCAGATGTTTCCCTCAGACAAAAAACTGCTCCCGTCATGATTACCAATAACTCAGCTGTGTTTTCTTCCTTCAATTCTTTAGGCGTATGAGAAGCAGAAGCAAGCGCAGAAGAGCAACAGCCAACTTGAGTCCAAGTCAGAGGAAAGAGAGAGGGTGGAGAGGTTTAAAACCAGGGAGAACAGCATTGTGTCCAAACCCATCAACCCATTCACATCTGGTACGCGTCTGTGGTGCTTGGCTTCAGTATATTACTGCAAGCCCTCTGTCTCACTGAACCCTGTCCACACTAAGTTGGCTAATTTTGAAAAAGCAACCTGCTTCCACATTAGCAGCACTTCAGGTCGTTATTGCAAAGAATCTCCACCCACCCTGAAACGCCTGAACTGTGCATCACAACACCACCTGGTGAGGAGAGGGGCAGACTGGTTCCTCTGCGGAGTCTCTGCGGAGTCCGTGTGGTCACCTATATTGTGTTTTAATTCAGCTGAACTGCATTTTTCTTCCTGTTGTCATGACAACAGCAATGCATAACGTCAAATAAACCAATAACTAATCAAATAAATAGCAACAAGTGTAACGTTTGACCGCAGCTCATAAATGCTACCTGATAACAGTAACTCCTTCTGTACTGAGACGCAGATCAAATCACTCGCCGGGTGTTAACACGTTAACACTAAAATGTGCTGATAAATATCAGTATTCATTTTACCTTTTTTTTTTTTTTAACCTCTGCAGATACATGATCTCTTTTAGAAGGAAGATCTGGCCAAGATGGCAGCGTAGTGTAGTAGTAGAATATGTTGGTTCAAAAGAGGAATGACTTTATCACTCCGATGAAATGTAATGTGGCAGTGATGGCGTAAAGGTGGAAGAAGCAGCTTGTGATTGGAAGGTTCAGTCTGTCTTCCCCCTCCCTCATTCCAAAGCCCTCCATGTTCAATGGTTGTAGTGGGCAATACAACCATGTCTTGATCTTGTCCCAATTTATTATTTGCTTAAAATTTCTTTAAATTGCTTCCAGTCACAATTAAAACAATTGTTTGTGAAATGCATTTGCAATGTTGAGACAGTAGAAAGTGTAGTGTTTTTCCCTTCAGGGCAGAACAAAGGGAGTGAGAAGGGCAGGACAGACAGCAGCCCAGCAGAAGCCTCCAGCGCTGGTTCAGCTGCCACGTCCAGCCAGAGCCTGCCCAGTTTCTGGATCCCTTCTCTGACACCGGAGGCCAAGCCTACCCTGCTCAAGAAACCAGTGAGTGGCTTCTCCTGCCATGTCAGGGCGGTCTAGTCCTTCAACACACATTGTTGTAAATTACATGAAGGGGTTGAATTCATAGGAAATACTGTAGCTGAGCGCTCTTGTGTCTCGCTAGCAGCAGGTTGGTGATGTTACCTGTCAGAAAGGTTAGCCCCTGTCAGACAGGCCCCCCTTTATGTTAATCTGATGGCAATTCTACATGTCGGTCTCTGTACCGAATAAGCACCCCGGCCACTTTCACATAAACCTGTCGAACCTGCAACATGTCTGTATCACTCTCATCACCGCACAAGGCTGAACTAAATGCCGTCAGATTAACATAAAGGTTAAGGCTTCAGCTGTAAAATAAGTTTATTAATTAAGCATTGTGGCTCTTTCCGTAAATGTGCTGTCATGTCTGATGTAAGGAAAATTTACATAAAACTCACATCTGTCTGAATGACAAAAAAGCCACCGCTAACAAATAGATCAAGCCAGCTTGTTACATATTCTGAATACCTGTCTGAAGAGGGCTTCTGTCTGTCCTTCCATCTGTCCAAAACTTTGATTCAAACCAAGATACAGTATTTGTACTATTACGTGATAGATTACCAGGAAAAATTCCCGCAACCACAGATTCTCTCCTAGCAGCATTAAGCTGAACCTGCTTCTTAATATTTATACAAACAAGAAAGTAAGAAAAGTGACCAAAAATTCATCACTGCTCAGAGAAACCACTACAGATCACACTTCTATCTCAACACCAGACTTCATTTTGATTTGCATTTAAAATTTGTAGCAGGAAAAACAGAGGAGCAGTGAAAAAGGGTCTTCCAGCAGGTGTCATGCACCTTGCGGCCTCTAGTGGGTTTTAGACTTGTGTCACGCACAGTGTGTGCGGGTGGAGTTGTTGCCAGGTTCACCTGTTTGCTTTAAAACAGTTGATGCTGTTTATTTTGTATATCTCTGTTAAATGTTGACACTGTTTTAAAGGCAGGAGTCAGGTGGACTCTGGATTTAAAGATTGAAACCTGTCTTTGTCTGTCACTGAGCAATCCCAGCTTTCCACTGCTGGACTGAAGTAATGTTATGTGAAATGTAACGTGCAGATGTCCCTTTTTTAATTGCTGCCCTTTCTCTCCTTCCCTAATGTCTGTCAGAGTAAGGCTGTGTTATGTCCCATGTCAGGACGACACATTAAGATGAATGAGCTTATCGCAGTGCGCTTCACCCCGCTGGACTCCAGCCTGGACCGAGTGGCCCTGCTCACCCGCCAGGTCAGTTTACGTCAGTGATACCGGCTGAAATCTTGTCCCATGCACCACTAGCACCATTTGTTGGTAATAACTTAACCAAACATTACTGCTAACAAACATTTAGTAAGGCCTTCTCCACAACCGTGTCACATCACAACACCATCGCAAGTATGAACGCTTTGCCCCAGCCTGAGGTACACACAAACATTTCATTTACGTCTGATGGCCAACTTGTCGTCACTTTGCAGAGCAGTTGGAACTGACAGCCAGTGTAGGGAGCACCTGCAGCGTTCTCTTTATTTAACTTTACAGTGGTGCAAACCTGTCACCTTTTGGCGAAAATCATCCAACATAGGTTGCGTGTGATTCGTGTAGATCCGATGGGTGTAACATTAGGTGTGAATGTTGTTTCCGTGGAGTCTAACGTTAGCTTGCGTACTTGTTGTTCCAAATAACGTTGCTGATGTTAGGGCTCTGGGAAGACTCGTTTAACGTTACTGACAATTACAACATAAGTTGAGCTCCTCCATGAAAAGTGCCAACTTAATGTTAACATTAGCCCCTGATGGTTCCATTTTCTTCATGCTAAGATAATATTAGCAAGGCTAGTACTGTCTTAACCACGACGTAAGTAAACAATTTGCTTTATACATCATATCTACGCTCTGTCTTTTAATTGACCAAACAGCACACACAAGATGTTCTGTTTGTATAGCAATGTCATAATTCCAGGGTGAGTTTTTCTCTATATCCTCATGCTAAAATCGACTGTAAATCCACATTTTAAAGCTGATACTTAAAAATAATGTATACCCAGGGGGGCATGCCCCCAGACCCCCCTAGAGGATTCGCATCTTTGTCACCTTTTGCACCCCTGAGGAGTTTGCATCCCTGACTTTATTTCTGTTTGTCAGAGCAGTCCATCACACACCACAAGTGAAGTCATTTTCTTATCTTTCAGTTTCTCTTCTGCGTGAATAGAAAATACTGCCATTCCTGAGCTTCAGTCAAATATCTGTTTTCTACTCATACTGAAATCAGTTTAGTGTCTGGGCATGTCTCTGAAAACTCAACCACACCTTACAAGATGATGCCAAACACACACGTCTGTTGCCCACAAAAAGGGAAGGAAAGAGATTTGACAGTAGGCAAGTTTGAAGGTGAACTGTAAGAAATCAGTGTGAAAATGATATAGTGGATGAAATCCAATTTGAAATATGTCTGCACTAATGTGGATATGGCCTCAAAGCTATATGTTGACTAGTGATTATTTTCATTATCAATTAATCTTATTAACGAATGAACAATTTATTCTGCAAAATGTCAGAAAATAGAGAAATAGACCACCAGTTTCCAAAAAACATCTTGTTTTGTCTCACCATTAAACCCATTATCTTCAGGATACGTGATGTAAAACAGAGCAGCACATCATGCTCGGGTCTTGTTCTATGTGTTGTGAACAGATGTGTTTCCTCTACACTATTGGTAGTATGGTATAATCCTGTCTTCTCTCTTCAGGACAGGTATGTATGTGCAGTAACCAGAGACACCCTGGGCAACAGTGTTCCCTGCGCTGTTCTGAGACCCTCGTGAGTGCCAACATGTCTACCTCCCCTCTGACACCCACATGTGAAGTGTTCTCTGTTAGGACTCTGACACACTCTCTGTCCTGTGTTCAGGGGTGCTGTGGTCACTCAGGAGTGTGTGGAGAAGTTGATCAAGAAGGACATGATTGATCCGGTGACTGGAGACAAACTGTCCGACAAAGACATCATACCACTGCAGAGGGTATGTAGGGGGTACTCCTGTGTAGGGGTGGGGGGGGTGAATTCCCATCAGAATCAAGATTCTTTCATTTTGAATTGTTTCATGAATTCCCAAAATCTTTTCTTGTACATTGGATTTAATCATCTCCCGGGTAAGGAGACTGACATGACATATATCTTAAGGTGCTTTCAGACAGCGAGTGGTTGCCGCCGCCGCCTCCGTTGCTTCCGATGTAGACACGATGGCATCCACGCTGCTGAGGTCAGGAGATGGAGGGTGGTGGGGGTGTTGCCCCTGCTGCTGTCCACTAGATGTTGCCCGGTGGCAGACACGGCGGTAACGGCTCACTGTCTGAAAGCCCATTTAGAGTTGCAGACTTTTAGCTTTTTGTCTTTTACTGCTGTGCTGCACACTAATGCAGCAACAGGACTTACTTTTTTCTTACTTTAGTCTCCCAAATTTCTCCAGACTGCATTTGTACTCAGACGTGAACTTGTCACATAGTGTTGAAGTGGTGCTGATGGTCTGTAATGTGTTCTGACAGGGTGGAACTGGCTTCGCTGCCTCCGGGGTTGACCTCCGTGCCAAAGAGGCTCGACCAGTGATGCAAGTGTGAGACGATGGAGGATCTGAGGACTGCACAGCATTGTCACAATGATTTCCTGTACATCCTCACTGTAGTTCTGTGGAGTGTAATGGGTGATGTGTTTTTGTAGCAGACTCCTGCCAGCGTGTCGACAACTTTCACCTATTTTGATGGCCTTTGATTTTTTTTTTTTTTTTTTTTAACCACACAGTTTGTCAGTCATGTGAAATACAATTCCCTCCTGAATAACATTTTATCTTTAAAAAGTTGGTTATGGCTTCACCGTGTCAATAAAAGACAGATTATTCCATTCATTCTTTCTGCAGAGCTGATTATTGGCAAAAGGACTATTCTTTGTTATTCGACCTCAAAGCCTGTCCCTCTGTCAGGCTGCAAACTTGATAGATTTTGCAGAAACACTGCGTTCATTTTAAGTAGAAGCAAATGGATTGATCTCTCGATCATAGATTCATTGCCATGTACTGCAAAATGTATAAAAAGTTAAATAAAATTAAGGATTAGTTTCACATGATTATAAAACACATATATGTACAAGGTAGAAGGTTGATTTGTTTATCATTTTATAACTGGTGTAAAATGAGATTTAGTTGCAGTTACCTTTTTTGCTTCTCACAGAAACAAAACCACATACAAAAATTATACAGTATATCAGTGAACAAATAAGTCATAGAAATATGTCTGTCTATATATCTATCTATAGATATATCTAGATAGATATATCTAGATAGATATCTATATAGAGATAGAGATATATATATATATATAGAGAGATATATATATATATATATAGATAGATAGATATATATATCCACGAGCGCCTAGCAGCACAAATGAACCAGCTGCTAAGGGATGGGACGCACCCTGAATGGCTTACCGAAGGGCGCACAATCCTGATCCTGAAGGATCCCGCAAAGGGTACAGTCCCATCCAACTATCGGCCAATAACCTGTCTCTCCACAACATGGAAGCTCATGTCAGGCATCATCGCGGCTAAGATAAGTGGACACATGGATCAATACATGAGCAAAGCACAGAAGGGCATCGGCAAAGGAACCAGAGGAGCCAAACACCAACTCCTGGTTGACAGAACAGTCACCCAAGACTGCAGAACCCGACACACCAACCTGTGCACTGCCTGGATTGATTACAAGAATGCATATGACTCAATGCCGCACACATGGATCACTGAATGCTTGGAGATGTACAACATCAACAGGACTTTAAGAGACTTCATTGCAAACTCGATGAGGCTGTGGAAAACCACCCTTGAGGCCAATGGCAAGCCACTTGCACAAGTATCCATCAAATGTGTGTGCATATACCAAGGAGATGCTCTGTCCCCACTGCTGTTCTGCATAGGTCTGAACCCCCTCAGCCAAATAATCAACAAGACTGGCTATGGATACCAACTCAGGAATGGGGCCACCATCAGCTCCTCTACATGGATGACATCAAGCTATATGCTAAGAGCGAGCGGGACATGGACTCACTGATCCACACCACCAGGATCTACAGCTCTGACATTGGGATGTCATTCGGGCTTGAGAAGCGCAGTCGAATGGTGACGAAGAGAGGGAAGGTAGTCCACACAGAAGGGGTCTCACTCCCAGAAGGAACAATAGCAGACATTGAGGATGGGTACAAATACCTTGGAATACCACAAGCAAATGGCAACCTCGAAGAGGTAAAAAAGAAAACAGCAACTGCCAAATACCTGCAACGAGTAAGGCAAGTCCTAAGAAGCCAGCTCAATGGCAAGAACAAGGCCCAGGCAATAAACAGCTACGCCGTGCCAGTGATCAGATACCCTGCGAATAATAAGGTGGCCAAAGGAAGAGATACAGACCACAGACGTTAAGACGCGAAAGCTCCTCACCATGCATGGAGGGTACCATCCCAAATCCAGCACCCTGAGACTGTACGCCCGCCGTAAGGAAGGCGGCCGTGGACTAGTGAGTGTGAGAGCCACTATCCAGGATGAAACATCCAAGATCCACAAGTACATCAAAGATAAGGCCCCAACAGATGACGTGCTCAGTGAATGTCTCAGGCAATGGGGAACAGAGGAAGAGGTGCTGGAGGAGGGACCATCATGGGAGGACAAAGCCCTACATGGGATGTACCACCGGAACATAACTGAAGTGGCTGATATCAAGAAATCCTACCAATGACTAGAGCGGGCTGGACTGAAGGACAGCACGGAGGCACTCATCATGGCTGCACAGGAGCAGGCCCTGAGCACCAGAGCAATAGAGGCCCAGATCTACCACACCAGACAAGACCAAAGGTGTAGGCTGTGCAAAGGGGCCCCTGAGACAATCCAGCACATAACTGCAGGGTGTAAGATGCTGGCAGGGAAAGCATACATGGAGTGCCATAACCAAGTAGGTCATCGGAGCACTCGGGGCAGTGACCCCCAAACTGGAGGAGTGGCTACAGCAGATCCCTGGAAGACCACCAGACATCTCGGTCCAGAAAAGTGCAGTACTAGGAACAGCAAAGATACTGCACAGAACCCTCAAGCTCCCTGGCCTCTGGTAGAGGACCCGAGCTCGAAGGATGAGACCACCTGCGGAGGGTGAAGGACAAAGTTTATTTATATATATATATATATATATATATACATGGCATGCCCCCAGACCCCCCTAGAGGATTTGCATCTTTGTCACCTTTTTCACCCCTGATGAGTTTGCGGCACTGGTTTCTATTTTACTGCATACTAGTTATAGTCTTTGTGTGTGTGTGTTTGAGACTAAGTTAACAGCTCTGACTTCATTCGACACAGTGATATCACATTTTCACAACCGTTAAGCAGATGTGATGTCAAATGTTAAGGATCACTTACATTAAACATATGGAAACCAATAGCTGGCTGTTTTTATTATATGTACTTTATATGTTGCAGTGCTTCTTTTTAATCCGAGCTGCTCGGTCATGAAAAACGTAATTCCTCCTGTGCTGTGGTAAAGTTTTCACAGTTCATCATGGCCGTCCACCCTCATGCCTCCGTAGTCTGTGATGGTGCTGGCCTTGATGTAGTCCATCTTGTCAAGCAGCTCAGACAGTGTCAGACGGCCATCCTGACAAGCAGAGAACAGGGAGGGATAGAAATATGGAAATAAATACAGTTTGTACATATGGTTTTTATTCTACATGTCATTAAAGGGTGACAAAAGCCCCTAGAGGCCAGAGGGACAAAAACTACTTTATGATTATTTCACTGCAGCCAAATAACTAAAGATGAAAAGTCTGAGGAACACTTGACAGTCAAGTACGAAGTTCCTAACAACTGTTTTTGTGTTATGTCTGTGAGTGATTTGTTCTGCCAATTGAATTGAGCTCCAAAATGTACAGTTTTGGAGGTCATCACTAGACTCATTACTCAGCACATATATATTTGCACAGCTATTTGCAATGCACAACTCATGTATACTGGTATTTCTACCTCCGGAGCTGCAGAGTCTGGATCTGTGATTGTGGGCCACCTGCTGCCCCCGTGTACCTGCTTGACATCTGCTGCTACAATTATTATTATTAGTCTTATTAATATCATCATTATTATTATTATTTTTATTAATACTATTACTTTACATCTCTATGTGGAACTTGCATTGTGCTAATTTATGCTCTCTCTCTCAATTCATTTGGGCTTTATCGGCAGTGAAACAGATGTTAACGTTGCCAAAGGAAGTGTGAAATAAAAACATAAACAGAAAAATGTGCTGTTAAAATATATACAGATAAGTAAGATAGCTTAATAATAATAATAAATTGTAGACTTGCAGTTAAAATACAAACACAAAAGGTGAAAACTACATAAACACTGCAACATTTATTTTTATTTTATTTTTATGAATGTGTGTGTGTGTGTCCTCAGGTTGTTGCATGTTGATATATACTGATCAGCAGGATCGGCCCTGTCTCCTTCTCAGAGTATTTTTAATGTTGAGCTCATTGAGCTTTTTGAAATTTGAGATTATAGAGTTGAACTTGTTAAAGTAAATGTTCCTTATTTCATTGAATGTTGTACATTGTAGGAGGAAGTGCATCTCTGTCAATCACTGACCACATATTCTGTTTTCTTTTGGTTGCCATGCTTTTTTGTGTCTTCCTTTTTCAATTGCCAGTTTGTGGTCACTGAGCCTGCACTTGGTCAGGATCTGTCTCTGCTTTCTATCTCTGACAGCAGAGAGATTTTGCCAGTGCATCATCTCTTTTTAGGGCCAGAAACATTCTGATCTACTTTGGCTTTTAGTTTCTTCTTTCCAATGTTCCAGATAGGTTTCTTTACATTGCATTATAATTTGGTTTCCTCTGATTGGTGTTTGGAAAGCAGTGCTGTTGTGAGACTGGTGACACTGAGAGTGTGTCTGAGGGGGGGCAGTTAGTCTTAGCATCAGCTGACATAGGGGACTCTTTTCTGGGCTCAGCGCAGGGGGTCTCAGGGGCTGGATTTACTTGTGGTTCCTAGAGTCTCCAAAAGTAGAATGGGAGCCAGAGCCTTCAGTTATCAAGCTCCTCTCCTGTGGAATCAGATCCCAGTTTGGGTTCGGGGGGCAGACACCATCTCCACATTTAAGAGTAGGCTAAAGACTTTCCTCTTTGATAAAGCTTATAGTTAGGGTTGGCTTGGGTGAGTCCTGAACCATCCCTTAGTTATGCTGCTATAGGCCTGGACTGCCGGGAGACTTCCCATGATGCAGTTCTTTCCTCTCTCCTTCTCTCCCTCTCCATCTGTATGCATTTGTATTCCCATTAATGCATGTTACTAACTCTACATCTTCTCTATCCCATGGTTTTGTGCTTTTCGTTTCTCTCCTCTCTCCTTCTGTCGCTTTCAGCAGGTATTTCTGCCTCTGGAGCTGCAGAGTCTGGATCTGTGATTGTGGGCCACCTGCTGACCCCATGTTCCTGCTTGACAACTGCTAATACAGTTGTTATTGGCTCTGTTACTGACATTATTCTTCCTATAGCAGTCATTCATATTATTATTAATTTATTAATATTAATGTCACCACTACAATTACATTACTACTATTTTAAAAATTCTAGGTGGTATTTGCATTGTGCCCTCCTCTGAAGGCATTGAATATGTGGTCTAAGAATTGTAATGTATATAATGCATATTGCATTTGATTGTCATTTCCATAATTTCTTATATTGGTTTATTTAATCACTCCTACCCCTTTAGCCTTTTTTTTGTACATGTAACGTGAGTTTTCCTTGTGGGGATCTGAAGTCTTATCTATCACTAAAGGGGAGGGAGGGTCCTTGGCTCAGAAAGCAGCAACAGAGAACAGTTCAACTGCATTCTGCTGAGTGTTTTCTTTCCATTGGTAAAGCTACAGCTTTTATAAACTATTCTGTTTAAACAATACTGACACATATGCTTTACACTGTAATCTGTTCCTGTTATTTGACAGTAAATACTGCTGTATTTGCAGAATAGTCAAATACAGCACCATAAACCTGTCTAAGAAATGACCACAAAGTTCAATTAGCAGTGTGACAGCCCCAATACGTCATCATTTACAAAGGTAGTGTTACAGCATGGTTAAACGGGACTGCATCATATATGCGTTCCGGTTATTGTGTCTGGAGTCAAGCGTCTGAATCTACGGCGCAATCCATCATTTCCCTTTGTAACCAGTCAATGAAAAACATTTTTGAATACCTTGTTTACTTTGATCTTGCTCTTGTTTCAATAAGTAACAGTAGCTCCAGACAATCTGGTGTATTAGCAGCCTACAATGCAGCTGAGTAACCAGAAGTATAATGACATAATTTAGTTTCCAGGAGCCACACAGGGTTCTATAAATAAACCAACCCAAATAAATCACATGAATGACATTAGAATATTTACCATGAATGTTCTGCGTGGCCACAAATCCTCACAGGACAGTAATGGGACTTCCAGTCCATGTTGACTTTAAAGGTGAGCTTGACCGTTCATTTTGCCATCAACAGTTGACATAACAGTCTCATGTCAAGGTCCACTTATTTGTTCCAGAAAGTTTGGAAATGGAACATCTGCAGTTATATGACAGACAGCTGAGCAAACTGGTTGATTGTGATGACAGTGATAATGACAATGATCTATTTCTGCTAGTGTTAATGTTTCTGAAAGAACTAACAAAGGAAGTGGGTTTTATTCTCAAACTGATTATAGCAGAAATTGTCCTAAAATCACTTCAAAACTAAAAGAAAATCCACATGATATGACAATTATATTGATTCATATATGCATGTATGACAGTCACATACAGTATATTCATAGTTGTCCAATGGTTTATACCTTCACCAAAATATTACCAAGAAATCTGGTTTACAGGGTGTGCTCAGGTAATGATAGGTTGTGACTTCTCAGAGAATTCATGGGATGCCTGTATTACTGTATTTCTTCGTGAATAGTGGGGGATAACAAATGTACGCTGTAAATACATCATATTCAAATTTTTACAATGATAAAGTATATTTTGCTGCTAATACTTTACTTGTACTTTTCAGTAGTATTGCTACACTGTGGTATTACTACTTTTACTAAAGTAAAAGGTCTGAGTACTTCTTCCACCACTGAAATGGTAAATGGACTGTACTTGTTTAGCGCCTTTCTAGTCTTCCGACCACTGAAAGCGCTTCAATTCGTGCTCCATATTTGGGAGTATGCTCCAATAAAGCAGTCGAGCCTGGTTTAGACATCGTATCAGGGCCTGAAAAAGCCTTCAGGTGGGGCCTGCTTTATTAGGTTAATCCAGCCATAATAGGAGAGACCCTTTGTTATTTTTAAGATGATATTAGAGCCAGTGTTTCCCCTCAGATTACTGTCCAGAGGGCTGTTTGATAAAGGAGGCTCTGAAAAGCTCATTGAGCTTTACAAACTGAGCCATGATTCAGGTCCATGTAGCCAACTCAGCAGCACATATTAAACACTGTGGCCAAGTGCTTGCTCATGGTGGGATCTGTGGGGTCTCTGTAAATAGTATTATAAAGAGTTCGGTCTAGACCTGCTCTATAGGAAAAGTGCAGAGAGATAACTTCTGTTATGAACTGGCACTATATAAATAAATAAATTGAAACATATAATAGGAAAAATCAAATATTAAAGTGAAAACTGAGAGAGCATGTCTGGCAACATGTTGCAGACCAGATGAGCTACACAAGTAAATCATTTTTAAATATCCTTCAGATTGGTTGTTTGCACATATTTTCAATTGAGGATTTTTGTGTTTCATTTCTTTAATTTTATTTAAAGTGACAGCAAATGGTGAAAACGTTACTAGAATTTTGAAGGAAGTACTCAAGTAGCCTAAAGTAAGTCTCTGTGGATCATTTAGAAGTACATAATATGATGGCAATACTGTGCGGATAGATGATTCGGGTGTGAGCTCCACATTCTCACTAAGAAATACCTGCAGCTCATGTCCAAAGCTGAGAAATGTGCCAGATGATTGGGGAGCTGTGTTTCAGTCTGGCTGGTCTTGAATTTTTTATTTATCATCATTTTACATATTTATTTACTTCCTTTCCTGAATTTTTATTTTGTTCTGTCTGGTGACTTCAAATGTGTGTGTTTAATTTGAATTTATATTCACGTTGGAGCCTAACCTATGCTGGGGACTAAAGGTTAGGATACCTCTGCTGTACAGATTTGGACTCTTCTTTTTTATCTCTCACTTGCCAGTCCCACAACAAGTGCAATACTAAATCCCTGGAGTACGAGTTTCCATGGTAAGGGTCATGCTTACTTAAACCTGCTTTGGGAAACTTTGTGAATTTCATGAAAATAATCCTGAGTTACTAAAGTAACTAAATAATAATTATGAAACATTGTAATAACTTTATCAAACTCTAATTTTAGGAAGCTTGAACACCAAGGACGTGGCTGTGTATTTCCCTATGTAGCACACGTATGATGTTATACAAATGGTAAATGGACTGTACTTGTGTAGCGCCTCTCTAGTCTTCACACACTACATATCACAAACTAAATGTGATGTCTTATTGTAGGCAGGAAATAATCCGAAATCTGCCAGAAACCAGCACGAGTTCAGCTCCTGTTCAAGTAGAGAGCTACACCGTTGTATTGATAATATTTATCAGAAGTACAATCATATACAGTAATGTCGTGCAAAACAAAGACTTGTAGAAAAACAAGACTTTATTTAATTGTCAAACCCCCAAAAGTCAGTAACACAGCCCTTCAGTCACTCCTCCAGTTGGGCATTTCATACCCTCTGACAGCAAAGCCCAAATGCTCACATGCCTTCTGACGTATGTAACCACGTCTCTCAGGTAAAGACGCTGTTGTCAGGTTTTATTATTTAAGAACGTGCTGAGAGCACTCTCCTCTTCGGCTCATAGGAAAACAGCCAGTTTCAGCTGGATGCCAGTGCATGGTGGACGCGATCCACAGTTTTGTTAGTTCGTAATCACTGGACAACAGCAATATGTTATCACTGAGGATATGCGTCTCAGTTATAAAAAAAAAATCGAATCAAATGGATATGTAAATAAAACAGAGAGAAGTGTGTGTGTGTGTGTGTAGGATCACCAGTATCATCTGTATTCACATACACAGTATGTGACGAGTGCATGCTGAATTTGAATGGATTAGTATGTGTGTGTGGATATGCATGTGCAGGGTCCAGGATTATACTCGATTACAGTGTAACCCAGAGTCGGAACCTTACTTTACTGAGTCCCACCCCCACCCCCACCCCACAAACACTGTAACAGAATTCTCCATAGTAGTGAAATATGAACCCAAATGAGCATCTGACAGCTCATCAAAGTTCATCATGTCTCTTTGTTAAATCTTCCCCGTAATTGGTCGCCTGGCTGCCCACAAACATGTTCCAGTTGTCCAGAATCTCCTTCTTGGTTATTTTGGCGTCCTGTTGTTTGATCACCAGATTCCATCCAACATTGGTTTATGATTGAAAGAAAGAGGAGGAGGAGGGGATGGGGTGATGAAAAACAGAAGTAAGAGAAAGCAAGACACAGAGAGAAGCTTGTTAATAATTAACCAACAATTACCCCAATTATTTCCACCAACAGCACAGAAAAGCGGTGTTCTACATTTCTTATTGTAAACAAATCCCATGAAAAGACCAAGTCAACAACGTGTCGGTCCGTCTCAGTACTGTGTGACTCCGCTACTCTGTCTCTCCGCTGCGAGCCCATTGGTTCCTGCTGAAGACGGAAATCTTTAAAACACAGATATATCGTTTCCTGTTTAAAAAGCCTCAGTCCTTTCCTCAAACAGCTGCTCGCTGTGGTTTTTATCAGACCAACAGCAGGAAACAGAGCATCTGTTGGGGACTATTTCCAGCGGCGGATGAATCCACATGTGGTGCTGTAGTGAGTGTTTGGGGCAGCAGGACGGTGTGTGTGGGGCTGAGGCAGAATAAACTCCAGTGTGTGCGGCTCACTGATGGGTTTTAACAGTTTGTGGACAACAGTGGAGCTCTGCGGCTCAGAGGAGGAAGGTCCATCAGGCTGTTAGCAGATACGTTCACTGCTGGTTTGAGTCTCACACCCCTGTGTGCCGACAAGTAGTGAAATATAGCCATAACCAGCCTTATCCTGTAACTTTATATACTTAAATTAATTCACTACCTTCCAGGAAGCCGGCCTCTTCCATTCATCTCTTTCGCTATGAAACTCATATTTTTCGTGTCGTCATTGTCACTTTCCCCATGACATTGCTCATAAATTAAATATATTTTTCAGCTGCCAACTGTTTTAGATGTTGGAGAATCTTTGAACGCACCATCAAGGAGAGTTTTCACAATACTCCCTGCTTAAAGCTGTGTATTGGCACCAATATACTGGCAGTTACAGTACTCTGCTATGGTCTGTAATGTCTGCCAGGGGGGCAGTGACAGACCACCTGAACACTGTGGGATCTGGTTTTGGGAAATGCTCAGTATGGAAGTGTGGTTCAGTTTCTACGGTGTGTCAAAGGCACCACAGCTATGGCAGTGGGTTTGAGCAGCGGCAGGTCTACCTTGTCGGTGTCTGTCTCATGGATCAAGTGTTTGGCTTCATTGTCAGCATGGTCAACCTCTCCTGGCAGAATCCAGTGGGCCACCTCCCCAGCATCCAGGTAGCCATCCTGTACAACACACAACTGCATTACTGACATCTGAGAAATGATGTGAAAGCAGAAGAATGGCGAAGCTGGAAAGCTAAGCAAGAACCAACTGAAAGTGAAATGTGTCATTGCTCACAGGAAAGAAAACAGCTAAATGCTGCATAAACATTCACACGTTTATTGCTCACTCTGCCGCTGACCTGTGGAGGCTGCAGACAGACATGTTGCTGCTCACACATGCACACATCCTCATTTCTTTTCTGTATAATAAACAGGTGGATAAAACCTCCAAGTCTGATCCACAGTACGACAGCAGAAAAGAAAAGCGGGTACGCAGACAACACTGGAGGCTGCTGCTGGAGGCGTGTCTGAGCTGAACTGATGGAGAATGAAGTTTTAGTTTGTTTCAGAGCTCTAGCTCTTTCTTACTCCAGTTCTGACAGAGGAGAAATGAAAGAAGCTGAAAGAAGCCTTCCAGCTGCATTACAGGAAATGTAGGAGCTTTAGCCGTACTAGGGACCAAAAAAGTGAAAGTTAGGATATCTTGGCTTCTGCTGCAAAGATTTTGATGTTTCATACATGAATCTGTCTCTCACAAGCGCCCCAAATTGAGCAATACTAAATTGCTGGAGTGCAACAGTTAATGTTGTGAACACAACACTGACATATCATCACCTTTTAAGTTGATATGGTGAACTTGTTGCTCTGTAACATCCAGCAGTTACAGAGCAACAGAGTCATTCATTAAGGGAGAGGGAAACATCTGGCTCTTTAGCTGCTAAATGCTCCACTATGTCCACCAGCTGTCACTCTGACCTGGGACTGAAACCACATCACGCTGATGTGCTGAGACAGTAACCAAAAATGATTAAGTAGAATAAGTGAGCAGCTTTTACCTTGTTGGCATCTCTGAACTCTGAGAAATGTTTCCTCTCTGTCTGGACCCAGTCAGGCTCCCTCTCCCCGTTCTCTGGTGTGTACATGTCACCTGTGGATCAGCAGCAGGACTCACATTTAGGACAGATGGCCTCCAGGGTAGGAGTGGAGGGGGCAGTTGGTAGCAGAAGGCACGCGAGTCACCTACCAATGTACTCGTCTAAGTTGATCTTGCCATCGCCGTTCTTATCGATGTCTTCCACAGTTTCCTAAAGGAGAAAAAGATTGAGTTCTTATAGTGGTCCATTCCTGCTGCTAAACGGTTTCTGAACATTACGAGCTCTTTGTGAGGAGGAGGGGGCGACCCAAAGTAACCTGACTGCACTATTTCACGGTTATATAAACAGCATCATAGCTGTCAGGCTAGAAGCATTATGGGCAAACAAGGCTGTGTATCTTAACCCCTAAAAATACAATATTCTGTAACTTTCCCCGTCACCATATGTGCTGTGTGTGCCTGGTTTGATTTTAACCCAAAAGAAGAGCCGAGGTACGGAGCCTCCCCGGGGGTCATAGGGTAGAAATAATATGGATGTGGAAATCCATGCAAACTGATTAATAGTTGCTGCCAACGTGTATTTATGCTTGTTAAACATGAAACATTTTTGTGTATTTTGTCTGACGATGTTGTGGTTTTATCTGCAGCTCAGCAGCTTGGTTACGACTGCTGGTCAACATAAGCTGCGATCTGATTTCATATTTGTTCCATTATCTGACAACAGAAACAGAAAAATGCGTGAGCAACCAGATCATGAGTTCGGCTGCATTAAAACACAGTATAGATGCAGGGTTTGCAAATCTGTGCGCACGACTTAACCAATCCGTTCCCTCGGTGTATTAATCAGTTTGCATAGATTTCCAAATGAATATTTTTTTTCTACCATTTTGACCCGCGGGAGGCTCAGTAGCAAGATGTAAACCAGACCGAGCGAACATCAGATTGCTTCAGTTTTTCCGAGTCCTAACCTGCTCTGTGCGTCAGCGAGCAGGCTAGCGACGTGCCGCTGGTTTGGAAAAGCGCTCACCCTGGTTCTATTTTTGCGAAGTTTTGCACACTTGCTCCACCTCCAACCTGATTTCGTTGGTCAAAATCGACGCTGATGTCCTTGACGTTTCCGTTTCCCCTCCAGTCAGCAGTCAACATGGACGACGAGAGACCACGGATAAGACCTGGATCATTGCAATGTAAAGTCTATGGGCGGAGCGGGAAGCCGTGGGCGGGGCCAGCGGAACAAACACTACTGCACATAGTCAGTGGGCAACATTCCCCGGAAGTACACCTGGAAGCTAGAAAACTTTTATGGTGTATGCGTTCCCCCCCCCCCCCTCCCCAAATACTCATCATCAAAGTAGATTCTACCTGCACTACCACGTCTTTCATGTAATCAAACTCCTCAGGGTGAAGGAAGGCAGTGAACTCCTCACGTGTGGCAATACCGTCACCGTCTCGGTCAGCTGTCTTGAAGCGCCTTTCATCCCGGGTGAGCATGGACTTATAGGTGGCCTTGTCTTCAACGTCAGCAAACTCCTCATCTGAAAAGAAAGCTTCAATTTTCAGCACTACGGGCATTCTGTATTTCTGGGTGGTTATGTCATCTGTCGAAACAAATGCACGTCTATTCATAAAAGGGTCTTTAAGTCCGAAAAATGGAAATTTAAACATCCATGAAAGTCCATGACAACGGAGCAAACTCCATCTGCTGAGATAGCATGAGGTAACTTCTGTTATGAATTGGCACTATATAAATAAAATTGAAAATAAATTGAATTGAATGCAGAGTTACTTGTGGTTCCTAGAGTCTCCAAAAGTAAACTGGGAGCCAGAGCCTTCAGTTATCAAGCTCCTCTCCTGTGGAACCAGGTCCCAGTTTGGGTTCGGGAGGCAGACACCATCTCCACATTTAAGAGCAGGCTTCAGACTTTCCTCTGTGATGAAGCTTATAGTTAGGACTGGCTCAGGTGAGTCCTGAACCATCTCTTAGTTCTGCTGCTGCTGTGGGCCACCCTGCTCGACAGCTGCTACTAACTAATACTGTCATTATTCTTCCTATAGCGGTCATTCCTGTTATTATTATTAATTTATTAATGTTACCACTACAATTACATTTTTACTATTTTAATAATTCGAGTGGTGGTATTTGCATTGTACTTTGGATATTCTGCATTTCAGAACACTAGCTGAGTGGAGCTGGGCTCATGCTGCCTGTTCAATGATGAGCGGAGCTTTAGAAATGTGGCCTGATAGGAGATGCTTGTGTTTCCTTGGGCAGTTCTTAGATGGAGACCTCCAAGCTGCTTCATTTGTTGTGATGGCTGACACGATGGCAGCACCACCATCAGTTTCCAGGTCACAAAGAAGGAGGTGGACAAGATCAGGAGGTGGGAAAGGAAGAAATAAAGAAGTGGTAAAAACGGAAAAAAGGGAGAAGAAAAAGTTAGACGTGTTAGAATGGAGGGAAATCTTTCACACACAGAATTACCCAGATAGTAGCCGTAGGTGGTGTTTTTGTACTCCTCCCAGCCTATCTTGCCGTCTTGGTTCTTGTCGTAGTCCTTCCAGTGTTTGTTCACATTCTCCTCGATGTACCTCCTCTGCCGGTGTTTGATCCAATGGTGCAGCTCTGCATGACTGACGTAGCCGTCCTTGTCAGTGTCAATGCGGTCCACAATCTTCCTGTGGAGAGAGATGGGTCAGGGTTATGGATAAGGTTGACGAAAATCATCTGCTCCCTCCATGCTTTTGGAAACAGAACCCCAAATTCTGACATACACGCACCCCGATAGCAATAATGTCTGCAGTACAAAAACACCCCAAAAAACAAAGACCTGCTGAACAAATAAAGACACAAGTACAAACCATTTGCGATTTGAAAGAGTATGCGGAGGGTCGGTGAAACCTACGCTAATTTGTCTTTGCTCTCCTCGGGGGTCAGCTGGTCAAAGGTCTTGGCCTCCTCCTTGCCCAGGAAGGCCTCGTGGTCGTACTGGAAGCCGTGAGCATCGTCGTGGGCGTGGTCGCTCAGGTCAGCGTGGTGATGGATGCGCTTCTCCTGAGCAGGTACAGCAAAGGCAACTGCAGCCAGGACGCAGAGGGATGCTAGTGACTTCAGCAGCATCATAACTGACTGGTGGGGGCTGGGGTGGAGACAGACTGTCAGAAATTAAGAAACAAAGAAAGCATAAAACATTATGACAGAAAATACTGCAGAGTTACTGTAGGATTCATAGCTCAGTTTTTCATTTCCCAAGCCGATTGAAGTGCTTGGAATAAAAGACTACAGTGCCTCGCCGAGGTCTGGGTCTCCAACTGAGGGACCGAGCGCGGGGCAGAGACGCGTCTCCTCTCTGCCGCCATGCTAACCATTCAGAGCAGCTTCTTCCTGAGGCTGCAGTTCAGGAGGCCACACCGGGACGGCAGGTGCCCTTATTGAGGGTTCTGTAAAGCTTGTGCGGGACTGGCCGACTCACTCTGAATCCGCCGAGTCCAGTGAGGAGATGAAATGTCTGTGCATGAGTTTAAATAAGTTTGGCATTTTCATTGACACAGACAGCAGTCAGAACTGTACCAAAATATTTGAAACGGTCTACAGCTTCAACACGTTCAAGTACAGCAGGCCCTGCTATGAAGTCCTGCTCTTTGATCTCCGGTATTTTTCACCTATCCATATATGAGACCATGTCATCAGCATACTTAAACTAAAATCCTGCTCTTTAATCGGACACCGCCTGGAGGAGCACCTGGACTTCCAGTGGGACAGCCAGACGCCATTAACCCCAGCATTACTGTAAGACTTGTGCCATCGTAGAGTTAAAAGCTGAGCTAAAATCCACAAACATTTTCTCTCATTAACATTAAAATTGATAACAATTCATAAAATCCCATCAGTAGTAAGTGATAAGAATGAGCACGCAGTGCCCTGCATCATTAAGCACTCATTCAGAGTTTTTCATCAGCTTCCAGCTATCTGCGCTGTGTAACAGCGGAGCCACAAAAGCGTCAAACAGACTGTAAGCCGGAGTTCTTCTACAATCACTTTTTAGAGGCAAGAACAAAATGAACTCACCAGCTTCTTGGCAGCTTCTTGGCAGCTTCTCGCGACACCTCCCTTTGTAGTTAGTGAACAGCAGCTCGGTCCACGCTGGCACTCTGCACCTTTAAATATCAATGTCAGGGAGGCGGGCCGTGTTGTTGAGCTACCCAATCACCTTCGCCCTAAAGGCGATTCTAACCAATAAAAAGTAGGACACAGTAGTCAAATATTTTATGATCAATTCTTATTGGCTGTTAAGCGCCACGTTGTGCTATGGTCACATTACTCTTCTGACGGACGAATTCAAGCGTTTCCTGTTTCTGTGCGATGTCCGGCACGTTCAGGAGCAGAGAGGAGTAAAACAGTTCATAAACACATTAAATCGACTTGTGTAGAAGCCTGTAGGTCTACTGTACATAAAAGAGACATATTATTTTGAATGGGTTCTGTCTGCTAACATTTTAAAGGGTGGAACATAGCGGTCACCCGCAGAAGCTGCTTACATTCATGTTGCTGGGCTGTGCGCGTGAAGAGCGCGTGAAGAGCGCGGTCTGCACTGTCAGACACAGTGGGACGATCTGGACGCTTTCTTCAGCTCTGCTCTTGAATGGATGCATGTGTTTGTGGAGCAGGATGTCTTTATTTCAGGATGGAAGTCATTTTCTATATGTAACAACATTTGGAACATAGTAACAGTAATGCACCTTTCCGTAGTTCTTTTTCACTGCTTAGAAGTGACAGTACCCCAGCCAGTGATGCCACACTGCTTTGATGCATTGCACCTTTATTTCTTTTCTTTTTTCTTTTTTCCTTTGTTCTATTTGATTTATTTTCATTTGCAGTGATGCAAAAGCGATAACTCACATTTCTGACATTTGAACGTCAGTAGTGAGATATGTATGTGCTCTAAAGGCCGTCCCATCACGGGTCAGGTCGGGGGGGGGGGGGGCTGTTTAAATGATCACTGGCTTAGCAGAGACAGAAAGGTTTCAGGTCAGTTTTTGGATTTTCAAAAGCAGGATTTAAAACATGTGCACTGAAATAAGACAGTCACTCATCCAGAGACTGAATATAAAGAAATCTACAGGTTCATATATTTAAACAGTAAGACGTTAAATGTACCAGTTATTGTTTAAAATAATAAATAACTTAATTCAAAGGCTTTTTAAGGCTTTTTAAGCATTACGGTTTGTAAATGGTAAAACACATCACTTCACTTCATTTGAAGTAATAGCGACTGTATACTGACTGTGTACTTTGTCCATGCCGACTGTTTTTCATTGTGTGGAAATGCACTGGTGGCATTTTAATGCACACACAATAAAGTCCATAATAATAAATGATTATTTACTTGGCTTTAAATGGAGGTTTTCTTTCAATGAAATTCCTGTTCTCCCTGTAATCAACACAGACATGAATTAGTTACAAAGTTCTTCCCAGGAAACGTCCTACCTAAACATCCAGAATCCTCTAGGTCAGGTACTTGACAAATACGCTTAGATTACTAAAGTGGATTAGTGACACTGTCATTGAAAACTCTGGAAATACTTTGTAAGTGGAACTTGAGTGAAGATGATTCATTCATTTCCGTCAAACTTCTGCTCCCAAGGCCAGAAATGAGTTTTCCCGCTCAAGAAATAAGAACTCTACTAAGTTACTCCAAACTGCATTTATTTATCACAGTACATGGACAGAATGTTTTAGAGACAACAGTTAGAGCCATCTTACATCAATAATCATCTATCATGGATCACAAGTGCAGATAGTTAATGTCGAAAACATTTAAAGAAGGTCATCATGGATCCTCTATGTAATACTGACCGACAACATGGAGGCAGGCAGTGCTGCTTCATCACCATCGTATTGCTCCGCCTCCACACCGAGCGACCCACCCGCCCTACTTCAGATGGAGGTGTGGGACTAAGTGTCATTCGTACGAGACAAACTGACTCTGTGAGCTATGTGGAAGAAAAAATTTACATTAGGGTTACTGGATATCATTTCTGCAACATGAATGGAAAAAGACGGAAATGTATTCATATATATGTTTATATTAGATTGTAGTAAGTTAATAATCCGAAAGAAATGACTGTGGTAACACGTTTTATGACCCGCTACACATCCCTGACACTTGCCTAAAAGCTCCATGGAACATTCGCAGACTCTGATGAAGGGCTCAAACTCAGCTTGAGCAGATTTACAAAATAAAAATTCCACAAGTATTTATTAAAGTTGTGCTGTAAAGTTGTTTAAGACTTTATGTGCTATACATCTTTGTATTACCCACGATCTAGTGTGTTTATAGACCACCCTGCTCCACAGACCTGTGCTTAAAGTTCAAGTTCAGCAACTTAGCTACAGTTTGGTAACGAGCTAGCCGTTTGGTCCGTCCCATCCACTGATGGTTCCCACAGAAAATCTCAGGGAGGAGGAGAAGTTAGCCTTTTTCGAGTGTGGAATGGGCTCATTGTTGCCCCTTGTGGGGAAAAACAGCCACTACAACTGCAGTTGTTTTCCGCCCTTTGGCCTCAGGGGGCAGTAATGAGCCCATTACGGCTCGGCGCACCACAATGAAACGCCACACTCGAGTTCTGCTTTATCGGAAGTGCTTTCAAAGTGTAGTCTGAAGTGAAGTGTTGTCAGTGGATGAGACAGTTCCAAACAGGGCTAGTAATGCGCCCGAGTGGCTACCTGTTAACAACTACTGACCATAACTGAAGATTCTCAGTCATCCAGGTCATGCTATATGAATTTGGGATTTGGAGCACAGTTCCTTAATGTTTGTGCTTTTGCTTATGTATGTGTTTTGTCCTTAGGGGCCACTGTAGTTGTCTATATGACAAATGTCTCCGAAGCAACTTGATGCAAACTGAAAATGACCAGTTTCACTCAATGCTTAATCCACCGACACTGTCTCTCAGTTCTGTCACAAATGAGAAGTGTTAAATATGAAATCAAAGTGAGACGTGAAAATGAAAAGTTAATCAGTTTTCAGAAATAAAAATTGCAACTGATATGAAGCTCTTGTGCAAAAATAAAGTGAATGTGTTCAGAATTTCAATTCAATTAAAGTTACCAAAAAAAGAAAAGAAAAATTTTAGCACATTTAAGTGGCATGCAGGCACTAAATAATCTATGACATTTTCGTGGTCCATTTAAGATTCACACGTTTCTGGGCTACAACATTTCAAGCTGAAAAGTCATTCCTATTAAGAGCAATACAACAGTCAGAATCATAACAAGGACATTTCTAATGGACAGCATTAAATGACATGCAGGCTGGCAGCTTAGCTTCATTGTGTGTTCCTACAGAGTCATCACTGACAAACATACAGGCCAACTATAATCACTTCAGTGACTGTGAGTCAGAAAGAAGCTGGACGCAAGACTTTGTTCTGAGCCATTAAATGAGGTTAATTCAAAGTTGGGATCTTCAACATCTGATTTACATTTATCTAACCTGTACCAGACCGCTGACCCAGGCAGTAAAGGGTGTGAAACAGAAGGTGCTAATTTGCTGACATGACGAACAGTCTGTCATGACTTCATCCTGCTAGTCAAGTCAGCCTACATATGAATCCAGACGAGAAAGATTCTGGAGTTTGATAGATTTACTTTACAGAAACATGAAGTGTGAAATTCTCAGTTACTGCGACGGTACCCACCGGTGCCTGTTCTTCTGAATGGGTGCATCTTAATGGCAGCAAAAGTGAGAGGCTATCATCATTATTATTATTTCTGGCTAAGGAGATGAAGACTGGTCAGTCTTCACTGTTATAAACCCAACTGGCCCTGGATCTTGAAACAGGGGTTATAAGGGCGTTCTGTATGAGTTATTGTGTGGATTGTGCTTATGATGACATGTACTGTCTGGACTTTCCCTCCCTCCAATCTGGATGAACTCTGGCTCATGTAGTGTCAGTCAGGTTCCTTCAGGGTCAGGATTTATTTGTGCTGGGCCAACACGTCATTCAAGATGTTGAGGAGGATGTGAACATGGTACTCCTTGAAAACCAGCGCTGGACGGAAACGAATCGATCGATCCCCACACCCTCCCAGGAGGACACCTGTCAATGACAAACTGTTACTATATATCCACACACTTCAGTCCACCTTCACGTGACTGTCAGTGATTAAAACACCTAGTTTTATTTCGGTTCATTTTACACACTGCCAGTCAGACATTTTCAGACAATGTAATGATGTAAAATGTCCAATTTATTCAGTTATTAACAGTGAGATTAGCTGTATCCAGGTCCCACCAGTGCTGTTTTTGTGTATTATATATATATATATATATATACACACACACACACACCTGCTGCGACTGTCAATGTTTATGATAGCGGTGCCTCTATGGACCTTTGCTCCATTGTACTGCCAGTGCATCCCTACAGCAGGGCCAAACCAAGAGCGCCCACACCCCAAGCCACGCAAAATGAGAGCGTGCCACAATGGATGAATAGCGGCCCCCCAAATAAGAAAAAAAAAAGAATGAATGGGGATGTACGTCATACCTTTGTCTCTGGCCTTCAGCAGGATGCTGTTGCGTGTTGCATCATCACAGATATCAATGGCACAGAAGGTTCCCTGTCCTCGAGCGCGGCTCAGTATGCCGGGGTGCTGAGCCTGGGGACAAGGCGCACGTGGTTCATGTTCACACACATTTAGCTCATATTCATGCCAAGCATGATCAAAGTAAACTACAATAAGCCTGTTTATGATTGAGAACATAAAAATTCAATACTGTCAAACGTCAACTCTGATCACTGATTTACAACTTTGCCCAAAATGGTGTAATACACCCAGACTTATTTAAGGGATAGTGAGCGCAGTATAGTGTGGCAAAATCTCTGAGGATTAGTCGTCCAGTACCTTACCAATATTCTTATCCGTTCTTTTGTATTGCTGTGCAAGAAAAAATATAAATTCAGAACAGGATTAAAAAGTATTTTTAATATAACAAAATATTATAGAGCAGCAGCAGCAAAGTTGCGATATAAACTCAATATTATCTCCCTGAAAACAAATGAGAATTTCTAATTAAAATAAATAATATTCTTGACTTTAAAACACTGACTAAAGTTTAAAAAGAATACATAACATAGAATCAGTCACTATCACTCATCCTGTCCTCTGCTGCTGATGCGGATCCTCTGCCTGACAGGTACCGCTGGCAGAGGGAGGAGGGGCTAGTTTTTGAGTGGGGGCTGCAGTCTGTAAGAATTTGCCGAATATTAAGATATTTTGCTAATTATACTAAACAGGCTACATACCGACAGCTTTCGTTTTAGCTTGCTCATAACAATTAGCTGTAACAAGCACACTGTGGCTGTGTAGGACATACCAGCAGGGGGTGGAAACTGTGGGCACAGCAGTTGAAAGCTGTTGGAAGTTTATGTTTTGTTGAACAGGTGTTTTGATAAATTACTCAGGTTTTTTTGCACTCACAGTAACAAGTATTGTTGTCATTAACTCAAGTAAAATGTGTCTAGTGTTACACTTCTGTCCACTGTGGCCTCTCTGCTGTGTGTGGGGACTTAAATCTGTTTACACAGTCACATTGTTGGGACTCACTTTCCTTTTGGGGACAAAACGCAAGACTGGGTTTAAGGTTAGGCAAGTAGTGGTTATGGTTAGGTAAGTCTCCAGGAAATGAAGGTAAGTCAATGTAAGGTCCTCTGAAGCGATGGGATGTGTGTGTGTGTGTGTGTGTGTGTGTGTGTGTGTGTGTGTGTGTGTGTGTGTGTGTGTGTGTGAGAGAGAGAGAGTGAGTGAGAACAGAGGAAAGAAAGACAGAAAGGCAAGGCTACATTCGCAACCATAAATCACACCAAAACCAGATATTCTGATCAGCTAATCACACTCCCTGGTTTCTTCAAGTATCCATAAAACCTTAAAGATACTCAATACTCAACCTCCAAACTAGGGCTAAAGAATTCACGATAACGATATTATCGCGATATCTACAGAAAATCTGAAAAAAAAAAAAAAATCAAATAATAATGCTATCATTCAAATTTAACTTTGTTTATTGTGTGTTTTGTCTTTAACGCCACCTACTATGACAAAACGAGAACAGAAAGAAAAGGAAATAATTTAAGAGGTGCTGGATTATTTACACGATATTATCATATATCACGGTTATCGTCAATACCGGTATATTGCGACACCCCTACTCCAAACACAGTACTTCATGGGTTTATGTAACTGATGCCGGCATCAGAAAGCCAGTAGTTCTTTAGGCATGCAAAGCTGAAAGCCTGGCATAATAAAAATCAGCCTAGAGCATACATCATTATGTTATTCAGGCTTAGCTGAAGTGGGTCACTTAAATTTTCTAAAAGAAATGAAAAAACAAAAATGAATTAATAAAAATTCCCACAAGTTTCAACAAAATAAAACAAACCGCACCTTTACATATGCACAACACAGAAACACACTACCTGTAGCTCATAAAGGCCGTTTAGCAAGGCTTTCCCAGAGCGGGTCACCTCCTCCAGAAGGTTTTCTCTGCGAATCACATTGAGAACCTCAGCCAGGAACAAGTTCTTTGATGGGTCACCCATCCATGTGTTAAAGATACGGTATGGCTGAAAAAAAGACAAAGCAGATGCACAAGCCAACACACCTGTAAGTAAAAGTGACAATGATATTATAAACATCTAAAAGTGACAGGTACGCAACACTCATACATGGCAACACATCTGAATAAAGAAACAGTCAGAAAGAGTTTTCAGTGGGTTTTTTTTAGCAGTGACCAAACTTCAAGTGTTGGACGGACAGTCCTTTGGACTTCATCTAGAGCAGAATACTACTGGCCTTTCTGCCATAATGATGTTGGTGATCCTCCTCCTCCTGACTTTAAACCATTAGATCATCACTTTGTAATAAAAGAAACTACAGTAGACTGGATATCTGTGGTTATGAGGAGGTTGTAACTACATCAACTCATGCGCATTCATGTTCCCCAGATGATGAGCCCTTTAGATTTTATGAGCAACGCGTCTCCTCTTCCTCCCGCTGTACAAACATCAAGCCAAAATATCCCGGATACGGGAGCTGCCATCTTGCACTGGTGACCTCATTTGGAGCCAGAGTCTGTGCAGTAGTGATCGGAGTTGGAGCCACGGTATCGAGGACCCGCCCGTACACCTGGCCGACTCAATCGGGAGTAGAGCCCAGCTGTCAATCATGACGTGAAACCCCCTTTTTATAGCATCAAATAACTAATTAAAACCAAACTTATCAGAAAAATTGAACTTGAACAAACATCAGCGTGATAAGAACTATCTAAACTGACAGAAACCATCTTCAGAAACCAACCGGCTTAGCTGCTGCGCTGTTGAAGCCGTGGTGGAAGACACCGCAGGACTAGTCGGTTGAAGGTAAATCACATATGGCCCACATGCTGCTTGTTAAATGCAATAAACAGCTAACTGCTGTCATGCTATTGCTACCCTAGCCAAAAGCTAACATTAGCTACATGCTAACGCCAACCACTAATGGTGTATGTTAAGGCAAGGGCTAAATCGATCGTACAAAATTATATCTTGTTAATGTCGTCGCAGTGAGATTACGTTTATTTTTTTCAGATGAAACGGCAGGCACACTGAACTGCAGGCTGCAGACCGGCGTGTTTCCTCGTATCTCCTGCTGAAGCACACAAACGCTGTATTTTGCACATTTATATTTTTGCAGATTAATAAATAGTTGTGGAACCAAATGTGTGTATAGTGGCTGTTCTTGTATCTGAAGACAAGTATATACTACTGTATATGTAAAAAGACACGTTATGCTTGTGTTAGGGTTAGTTAATATTTACAGCGCTCTGAGGAAGCAGTGGCTCTCAGTTTCACCATTATACACCAGTAATCTCACTATTTAAAACAGGTGAGAGTGCACAGGTTAAAATAAGCAACAGTCCTCATGCTGAACTGCAGGTGATGTGTTTAATAAGTTAAAACAAGGCTTTAGACTTTTTGTCTTGTTCAAATCTGAAACACAACATATAAAACTTCACTAATATCACCAATATGTGGTCTGTGGTCATTGCAGAAAAAAAGTTTAAAAATGACAAACCTTATCAGCTTGTAATTCATCTTTGTGGTAGAAGCCACCAGTCAGAAGCTTCTTGCTGAAGGAGACAATGTCAGCAGGGTCATCCATGCCCCAGTGCTCATGGGCCCAAAACTTTCCTGTGGTCCCTCCACCTGTCTGTACTTCATCCACGTGGAAACCACAGCCATGCTGGGGACATAAAAGGTTAACAGACTGAGACATGGGAAAGTGACCAAGGTAGACGGATTGTGAATGCAAGAAAGAGGAAATGAAGGAAAGTTGAGCAGGACTAAGTCTTCATAGGGAGGACTCAAGGCCAGACCACACCCGTGATATCATGTCAATTACATATTATGTGATATGTAGTGTGTGAAGTGCTTTGAGTGGTTGGAAGACTAGAAAGGCGTAGTCCATTTATCAAACAAACAAAATCTACAAAATCAGCACTGGTAAACAGTAGTCACAGCCGTGCGGCTGCATGCCCAGACAGATATAAAAGATATACAGCTGCTTTACTGCTCCAACAACAATAATTAAAATATTAAAACACATCAAAACCTTTACAGTTAATTCAGATTCAAACCACAACATCCCTGAATAAACTACAAATCATACAATTGGCTTCGACAACAATGTTCACTGCTCAGACCAACTCGTTTTCAGCCAAGCCTCAGACTCTCTCTGTCAAAATAATCCACTTGATTCAAACCCGTCTGGTTTCAAGAGCAGTCATTGCGGTCATTCCACTGAACCTGCACTGCTGTTGCCCAGTCATCAGTTCTCATCTTGTTGGACGTCAGCAGCACTTTGACACGGTGAACCACCAAATCCTCCTGTCCACACTATTTGAACTTGGCATCTCAGGTACAGCACTACTCTGGTTTGAGTCCTCCATCACAGGAAGATCGTTGTCCAAGTGTGAATTCCTTGCAACTGGAGTACCGCAAGGATCAGTGCTTGGTCCCCGTCTCTTCTCAATATACTCCACCTCCCTTGGTCCAATCATCCACTCACATGGGTTTTCTTACCATTACTATGCTGATGATACCCAGCTCTATCTGTCCTTCCCACCAGACGGCCCGACTCTCAGCGCGACTCTCAGCCTGCCTCAGTGATATCTCAAAATAGATCTCAAAAATCCCTTCAACTTAATCTCTCAAGACTGAACTCCTGGTGATTGCAGCCAGTCCTTCTGTTCAGCACAACATTAATATCCAGCTCAGCTCCGCCTCGCTCTCTCCAACAAAGTCTGAAAGAAATCTGGCCATTGTGAATGATGACCAACTAACTTTCCCTGAGCATGTTGCATCTGTTGCTCGGCCATATTGCTTCTCACTATATGTGTCATGTGTACGTCTCATTCAAATTTCCTGACTATCCTGCAGCCTTGGAATCCATGTTGGGTCTAGTGAAGTAAAATAAATTCAAAGCCACAAAAAGCTCAACCATCATTAGTACTTATAATATACTGTATAATATAAGGGAATATACACTTTGTGGTAAAGATTTGCACTTACAGAGCTCAACAATCTCACTCTGTCACAAGATCACATTGTTGTATGATATAATGCAGTCCAATCCCTAAATATTATTACTCTATTGTAAGATGTTGTTATTTTGCCAAAGGACATCTATCATAAGCTATTACTGGGAATACTTGATGCATTTCATGTTAACATAGTGCTGTCTGAGGCTAGTAAACCAGTATACCTTCCAAATAGGTGTAACTCAGAATGAGCACAACAAGCTAAGGCCTTTTAAAGGATCTGTTGCCATAGTGATTACTGTTACCTTGCGTGCAATGTTGCGGAGGCTTCTGAAGAAGTCTGGGGAGGCGTGGTTATCTCCGCCTTCAGCCTGGATTGGTTCAATTACAATCCCTGCCACAGGCTTCCCCTTCTGCCTCCACTTCACGATCAGATCCTCCACCTGGAGACGCACACAAGAGTCCCAACAAGCACACACACACACACACCATTGTATTCTTATTTTCTCAGAGTTGTCATTTTTATCTCATAATATTATAATATAAATTTAACACTCAAATATCATACACACTGGCAGTACTTCCTGCATGATCAAATGGCCTTATAAAGGCACAAGCATGAATCACTGGAGTAGTGCTGAAATTATTAGTCGATTAAATTTTGACAGAAAAGTTTTCAAAATTTCCAAGTCAAGTAACTTCTAAAGTAAAACAACTGATGCATATTACTGTATACCTTTGGATTTTGTCCCCTCTGCACACACACAGCCTACCTCCTCCAGACAGCGAGCCTCTTCCTGTGCATTCTCTCTGGTAAATTCCTCCAGTGGGTACTGCAGTCTGGGGAACGGGGCGATCGGCCAATCAAATGATGGCACATCCAGCTTGTGGATTGCTTTGGAGTGTGTCGTTGCCAAGCAACCTTAACAAGGCAAAAGCATGGTGTTAGCCATGAACCTACAATGTGGCAACAGTAACTCAGCCTTTGAATCTTAATCGTTGTTCACTGTACAGTAGTTCAGGTGTGCTTCAGGTACATATCTATATCTATTAATAATATATCTATATCTAATATATCTTTATCTCTATAGCAAGCTCAAAGGGCACAATCCCTCCCTTTCCTGGTAGGCTTTTAATGTGAAACATCTGCAGGAAGCATTGAGTTTTATTGATAGTAGTTTACCACAAATATAGAAAAGATGGCCAAGAAGAAGTGACTGGAATTAAATGAAAGAAAAAACACCACTTAGTCATAAAGAGACTTTCAGAGCAGCAGAGTGGTGAGTATGACATGACTGCTGTTGGACTGATGGACATATTATACTTCCCTTGCTTTCTTTAACAACAACAACAACAACAACATGGCGGCGTAAATGTCACCCAAAATTCAAGACGGTGTGACGTACCTTCACAGATTCCCTATACAGTATTCTATTATAGTAAGAAGTATGGGCACTGGTATATGTAATAACTGTCCTTTTATTCCAAAAGTTGTAAAGAAAGCAAGAGATGTATAAATAATAAAGATGTAGGAGGGTGGGAGTGGATGAACCTGCTTAAAGAGTATCCGTCCATACGGGACGCTCTAAGAAGTAAAGCGAACGCACCCACAAGGAGGCAGGGATAATTGAATTGGTCAACACTACACCTGGCATTCTATTGGCTGGGGGATTGTGACAGGGTTATTGCACAAAGAAATCAGAGAGCAGAGGAGAAATCAGAGAGCAGAAGTTTCACGAGAGCACAGAAGCAGCCTGAGTGCGAGGAGAAGGGCTGAAGCTGGAGCGCACGGAATCTGTGCACGCAGCCACATGTCTGAGTGCAAGCACACAGTTTGAGCAGAAGCAGAGCAAATCTCAGCGCAAGTGCGATGGCAGGTTTACAAAATCTGAGCGAAAATCAATGCGATGTAGCATGGGAGGGGAGCTCTAAGGTCATTTTTTTCAACTCACCACAGTGGCAGTACTACTGGAGAACAGCAATAGGTTGTGTTTATTTAAGTATTTAACGTACCCATGGTTCTTCCATGGAAACCTCCCATGAAAGATAAAATACTGAGGCCTGGACAACCTGGAGCCTGAGACAGAGAAACAGAACAGAGAGGAGGATGCAAATATTTAGTACAATGTAGCTGAAATCCCAAAATATTATGATGAGTAGTGAGATTTTTCACTCACCTGGTTTATCATGCAGCTGCTGAGGTCTTCATCAGATGGTGTGTTGTGGCCTCGCTCCTTGTTCTATAGCAAAAGCAAACACACTGTTAGGACCTCACACAGAGATGAAGCTAAATTTACATTTGGTTGTTGAGATAATATTTAAGTTCTGATTTCAGCAAATATCAACCTTGAGAACAGAACAATAAACATCCTTACTAAACCAAAGGGTGTTCCGTCTCAGTTACCAATTAGAAAAGAAAAGATAAGAAACTCAAGGTGTCAGCTGAGCATTCCCAATTTAATTTTTTTGTATTTAAAAAAAATACAGTCAAACTCCGTCACCACTCATTAGGTGCAGGTTTATGGCTACCATGTCTAGCAGATGATCAGGGGTTATATTACATCTTAATGACACAGAAAGCTTAGTCATCATAGTACTATCAGTGAACAGTGAGGACCTTTGTCTGAGAGACAAAGTATCATTAATAAAAACCTAATGATGTTACGGTCACGTCATCAGGGTTACCTCCGTCTGGGCTTGAAGATTATTTTTAACAGAAAGCAGAGCTATCCAGTTGCATTATGGGAAATGTTGGATCTACACTAGCTGGACTTATATAGCGCCTTTCTAGTCTTTTCCGACTACTCAAAGCCTTTCAACTAAGTAACTCAGTCGCACACCGAAGGCACAGCCCTCTGGAGCAATTTGGGGTTCAGCGTCTCGCCCAAAAACACTTCGACATGTGGGCCGGGGGAAGCCGGGATCGAACCGCCGACCTTCCGATTGGTGGACTACCACTAAGCCACAGTCGCCCCTAAATCAGGTGACAGAATTTAGTTTTAGTCTTTTGACGAAAATGTATGAGTTTTAGTCACATTTTAATCAACAAAAGAATTTTTCATTTCTCTCCTCAGTAAATCCACTTATCATGAACTCTGAACATCTCTTTGTCGTTCCTGCTCACCTAGCATTAGCATTAGCACAGCTACCTGTGCTCTCCACTGTAGATCAGCGAATCATTCGGAAGCTGGTTCACTAAAATACTGTTCACTGTTTGGGTTTAGCTTGAGAAGAGAAGCTAAAACGTCAGATAATGTAGTGATATTTCTTTAGTGAACATCTAAAGGAAGTTTTAGAAGTTTATCAATCGAGGAATTTACTCATTCCTTTGGATAGCAACACGATAGACAGCCAACTGAAAATAACATTGTTACAAACATCACTTGATAAAGTTGCGTTAGCTTCCTTTTTATAAATGTCGGCGCGCTGCCCGCACGTTTTCGTAGTTTGTCCCAGCTGTTTTGTTGCTGCTTCTTGTCTAAGAAAGAATTTAGTTATGAAATCTGTTTCTTCCAAGAACGTCAGATAACATTACTGACGCAGACAGAACGTTACTGATTGCAAGATGCTTCTTATTAACAGTAGTGTAACACGTCAAACACCTAAATCAACTTCTGGACACGAGATACTATTGGCTGGTGGAGAAAACAACTTGACCAATCAGGAGCTACAGTGTGTGAATAAGACATTAAAACAGTCATTCGTCCATTCGTCCGTCTGTCACATTATTGTTTAGGCTGAAAGAAAAATATAGCACATTGAGTCATTTTTGGCATGAAAAAAAGGTCAACACTGTTGACCAACGGCCTTAAAGTCAGAACATCTTGTCCTTTGCTACTTAGGGAAAAATATCAAAATCTATCTCTCACAAGTCTCCCAGCTTTACAGAAGTGCAATTTAATAGATAATACAGCTGGGAAAAGTCTCCATGCTGTTAGCTGTGTTTTTTATTTACTAAGGTTTTCTACCAGGAACCTCTGGAGGAACTGCAGGCTGCAGACCGGCGTGTTTCCTCGTATCTCCTGCTGAAGCACACAAACGCTGTTTTTTGCACATTTATATTTTTGCAGATTAATAAATAGTTGTGGAACCAAATGTGTGTATAGTGGCTGTTCTTGTATCTGAAGACAAGTATATACTACTGTATATGTAAAAAGACACGTTATGCTTGTGTTAGGGTTAGTTAATATTTACAGCGCTCTGAGGAAGCAGTGGCTCTCAGTTTCACCATTATACACCAGTAATCTCACTATTTAAAACAGGTGAGAGTGCACAGGTTAAAATAAGCAACAGTCCTCATGCTGAACTGCAGGTGATGTGTTTAATAAGTTAAAACAATAGTTATGCAGCTGTGTGATGGGTGTAACCTAATGGGTGTAATTTTCCTAATCTTTGCAGGTCTTTAGACCGCAGTGGAAACGCACACAACAACGGGCTGAAGAACTTTTTAGTTCCTTGAAAAGTAGCTCCTGGGGATAAAAGGTCCTGGTACTTTGGGTGGCAACGCGGCTGTAGTCCGAATGTGTACTCACTCACCCTGTACCAGATAAACATTGCTTTGTAAGCATTCTCATTGGAGCAAGAGCCACAGGCCATCGTCTGAACACGAGTCATTCCAGTGGGAGCCACCTGACAGGAGGGAAGACAAATTGCAGAATTGTTGTTTAACTAGCTTAATAAAATTGAATTCTGGCTGGTAAATGTTTGTGTCTGAGTGTGTGTGCTTTACTAACGGAGATAAGACTTTCAGTGAGTTTGTCTGGAAAGTTCTCAGGCGGTAGGATTCCCAGGGCGGGTCGGTTCACAAGTGTACTCTGAAAGAAAGGTCATGAACACACACACACACACACACACACACACACACACACGCACGATTTTGGTCAACAAAACTGAAACTTTTCTTAAAGATTTATTCAGCAAACTCTTTTCAATTCGACTCTCATCAACCTTCAAAATGCTCCTGCCCACATTACTACACTGTGATGTAGTCGTTCATTTAAAGTAGGGTAGACAACAGTATAAGCTCTGTTCACTGATAACATCCACCAATAACTAAATCACATTTTTCAAAAGCATCACTAGCCAGGTTTCCATCCACATGTAGTGCAAATTTTAACCGAATTTCGAGAAAATCGGCAAAAGAAAATGTGAATGAATGCCTGTTTCCATCCACTACCATAATGCGACTATTAGGAGTTGGTTTACCGAGGTAAGCAGTAGGTGGCACCGATTCTCCAGTCGGGTGCCATTAAACCGCTGCAGAAGAAGAGGGCGCAACAAGATGACGTTATTAAATGAGTGCCAGTCAAACCTCAAACGGTGAAAAACAATGTAGTACACACGATGGAAATATGACAGTTCTGTCAGTTTCGTGTATTATAGTGAGGAAGGTTCCAGCCCCCCCTCCGCTCCACACCGATCTGATGTCTTAGTCAGCAGCTATTTTTCGTCTCTTCAGTGGACGTTGAAGTCGCAGAAAAATGCAAATAAACACGGGTGGATGGAAACACACCTACTCCTCCTAAACATGTAGGCTAAGTAATGCAAAATGTATTTCACTATCGTTGGTGTTTTTATGGTGAGCTATGTGTCTTTGTCAACCTGCGAATAAACCCTGCTTTGCTACTACGTCAGTAGTAGAAGCCGTAGAAGTCAGCAGCATTTTTATTAGAAAAATGATGAGGATGGAATGTCAGAACTGTGGTTATCTTAACATAACATGCCCTTTGTAGTGTGCAGAATCCACTATCAGAACCACTTTACTACACTGGACTAGCGCACACTATGATGACATAAATGATCTTGAACGTGAAGACGACCTACCAGATTGCTGGGATTGGCCATCAGCTTGAGGAGAGCAGGGTGGTTGTAGCCTGAGGGAGGACAGAGTGGGAGTGGAGTAAACATCTGACTCAACATCTGTACCAATGGATTCTGTGCAGCAGTCAACAGGCTCTGGTTTTATACCGTGAAGCAGATCACATACACTATTCCCTATTACATATCCTATTACAAGCTATTAAATATCACAGTCTCTCTAGCCTGGGACAACTATAAAATGTCCAAAAATAAGCATGTAATAAACAAAAATAGACCAGTCAGCCAAAATCTCTGTTGGTAAACAAGAGCATGTCCACAACGTCCAAGCAACACACACACTGGGTTTGATCGATCGTGTTGCCAGTTTACTGATGGCACGGCTATTGTTGCGTCAGGTTTGGATATCAACTTCTATATCTTAGACAGGAGTTTTTTTGGAACTAATGGAGGGAGGTCAAAGTTGCTCATTTTATGTAGATCTGGTAAGGGAAGATTTGCAGAGTGCAGATATTGAAGAAAGTGTTTATTCCCAGCCATGGTATTCTTCAAAATGAGCTTAGGATGTGTTATGCCTTTTTCAATCTAAGAGGGGAGGGTTTTTTACATCTGGGTTATTCCAGATGGGGGTAAAAATTGATAACCCATCAGCACACCATTTGCTGTTGCAAGTGACCTCTGGGAACCAGTCACCCACAGAGACCAGCTGGCACCACCTTCTAACGGAAAGCTGCCTTCAGACGCTCACCGCACGGTGGCACAGGCATAGCACGATGCAGGTATACGCCATCAAAAACGTGCACTAAGATAACTTTAGCATTGGATTTAGCTAGCTTTGCATGTGTCACTTCTTGCTACGTCACATACAGCTGTTATCTCACTGATTGCACTTTGAAAGGTCAGCAGCAACCGAGGTCAAAGTTGAAATAATTTGAACTTTGAGTGCAGTATGTTATTGATTAAATGTTATTAATGTTATTGACTATTTCTCATACATTAAATGTGATATGACAAAATATGTAAACTACATACAGTGAATATGTCTGTCTCACACATATATGCTTATAGATGAGTCATCACCATATACACTCATATCATATACCTCATCAGACTGCATCCAGAAGACGTTAAAACTGGTTTTAAAAAAGTCTAATCCAGCTGATGATGGAAGTATCTAACAAGTGAGCAGTCTCGCTTCCTTCTAATCTTTGTTGAGAGCTGCACCTGCTCATTATTATCTACTGCTGCTCAGCACAGCGACCCGAAGACTGCGTGATAACAAACTATAACAACTATTGAATCATTGCTAATTTGTTTGTTACTAAAAAACCTTTTCTAATATAACGTACAAATGAATGATTCTTTTGATGTTTTTATTTCTCTAAAAGTGTTACAGTTTTTATTAAAAAGGCATTAATGCTTTAAGAAATGAATTTGTCTATTTAAGTGAATTAAAATCGCGTTTTCTAACTTATGGCCTTGATGGCCTTGCATGTGGCCTGTGTGCCCTCAAAAAAATTGCCCCGCTGCAGACCAAGTGGCCTTGGCCCTAAAATTACGAAATTCCAGCCCTGCGATTCTTTAGAGGGTTAGGGTCTGGTAACCCTAAGCCTTATTTCTGACAACTTTCTTTAAATCTTCCATTTTTCTGTCCAGATGTGTTTGCTGTTCCTTGTCTTTCTTCTTCTTGTATGCAGAGTATGAGATGATTTTCCATCTAAAAAACAGCTTTTCATGTTTCCCAAAGTAATGACGCTGAGGTATTTGGACAATCATCTATCTCTAGGAAGGATGCCCACTCTCCTTGAATAAAACAAAATCTGTCTTTGAGGAGAGATTTGTTGGAAAGCCATCTGGTGATGGGTTTATGTAGATCGCTTCTATTCCAGATAAGGGAAACAGGAGCGTGATCACTGTTTATAATGGGGCAGATTTGTGACTATAATATTTGGCATAATTGAGTGGCTGGTTAAGAAAAAATCAAGGTGTGATTATGTGTGGTGACCGGTGAGAAAAATGGAAACTCTTTAACAGTTGGCTGTTGTAGTCTCCAACTATCACCAAGACCAAAATCACTCATGAACTGTTTTAATGTTTCAGAGTATGTATGTTGCCTGAGTTGGTTTTTATCTACTGATGGATCCATGACTGTGTTGAAGCCATCACCTATTATGACTGGGCAATGTGAGAGAGGAGAGAAACTTACTGAAGAAAGATGGAGAGATAGATACCAATCTCTCAATTCCAACACTCCAAGATATATACATTTGAGTGATGACATGTTATTTGCAGCTGTTTGTATGAAGAACAAAATATTAGTGCTAATATATATATATATATATATATATATGTGTGTGTGTGTGTGTGTGTGTGTGTGTGTCTGTTTTCTGCACATGGCGAAGCTTTGAATCTTACCTAAACTGATGTGGCTGCCTTACATAAATTGCAGAAGTGTTCCACTTCCAACCAGCAGAGTGCAGTGAGGTACAAGGAAGATCTCCACTTGTTTGAGGTTCCTACATATTCTCAGTTTCAACATTGTATTCTTTCTATAACTTGAATTTCTCATCTGGGGTTGAATTAATTGTTTGTTATGAAGAGTTATGAACAGGTCAATAATCCAATATAAGGAATAATAGCAGGTCTACAACTGCATATTAAACAGGTATAGATATTAGAGTTGATGTGTGCAATTCCAAAATCTTTCAATCCACTGACATCAAGCTCAATTTTGGACCAATAAATGTCATAATCAGTGTAACATTTCTTGTCAACTGGAAAACCCAGCCAAGTAAGAGCAGAAATATAGATTCTAAATCAGTTTGGTAATTTCACAGTTTCCTCAAAATATAGTTTTCCTTGACTGACTCAAATGCATGCAGAAAACCTTCAAAACTAAAACCATGCTTGCCAAAAATGGGACAGATCCTCCTCAATTAAGATTCAAAAGCTGCCCCACAGAGAGGGGGTGGGGGCTGCTATGCTCACTCTGTTTTCCATGTAGATCATTTGAATGCTGGAGGGCAAATTTCTAGTCCACAAACCCTGAGGGCTTCCTTCACACTCAAGACATACATTCTTTCTCAATAGTATCGTATTAGGGTATACTTCCATGTCAACTTAACTATGTAACATTTGAAATTGAGTTAAATCAGGGTCAGATTCAGCCTTTGGTGCTTTATTTTGGACGCATTCATCTAAGGCATCTGCATATCTTGCACTTCTCTCCTGCATGCATATGCACTGAAGCAAGCAAACAAATACTTGGAGGGGATGTGACAAGTGCTGTTGACAGTTTTGTCAGGAAAATTCTCGGGCTAAAACAAGGCATATTAATGAAAGGTTGGGGGAGAGAAACGTTATTATTGTTTTTTAGAAATCCTGGACATGGTGAAGAGTAGAGTAGAAACGGTGAGCATAAACAAATGGCATTAAAAACTTTGAGTGAAAACTGAATTACATTTGAAATGCTGGTCTGGTATGGTCTAAAATAAATCAACGTATCTATGCATTATGAGAAAGTTGTCCAGGCCCTTTCAGCTACTGAATTAATTAAGTGTGTGAGTTCCTGGCTACAACAAAAACCCTTCTGTCAGGGAGGCCCTGAGGCCTTGAGCTGAAACAAATAAAGTTAATCAGGCTGGAAGTACTGCAGCCAAACCGGAGTAAATGGTAAAATTTGGAATTTTTTGAATGGATCCGGTAGGAGGTCCCTTTTCTACTGGACAGTGTTTAAAGGTGCAATGTGCAAGACTTGCAAGATCTGGCCACCTGTCGAATTCATACTCCAAACAAAGAGGGGCAGTGATGTTGATAGGTTTTCTATGAGTCCCCGAGACCCACAGGTGGTGAAAATGTATCTGAAAATTAAACAAATAAATCCCAAATCTGTAAATACACTGCAGACACACAGCAGCTGACAGACAGAGGAGGTCATATTATACAGAGAAATATTAGATTTTTCTTGGTGAATACATGTTTAAAATGGAAGCTAAAGAGCAACGAGAATGCTGAGCTTTCAAGTTTCACCAGGAGTCAAACACCATCAAGCACATCATGTTTGATTAGGAAAGTAGTTTAAGAACAAGCACACAAAAGGGCAACCATTTTCTGCATACTGCCTTTAGAAACTGAGTACAATTAGCTGATAATTAGCCTGATCAGCCACCGTCAGTAATCAGTACAAACACACATTATTAGACTGTAAACCATTAATCAAACCAATAATCGCAGTCAATGTCAGACAAGCTTATCATACTTTAGCAGTTACCTAGTGTTCCTGTAGTGGTGACAAAACCTTAAAAAAAAAAAATAGGCTAAACTGAAGCTCCCTGCGCTCTCCGGGGAAAATATTACACCAAACTCCCTTTAAGAAATGTGACATTAACAATTCCTTACGTGTCCGCAAAAACACATAACTCTAGAAACACAAGATAAAAGGCATCAAATGTCAACAGTCTTCTTGTCAATTTGGCATCATTATAATCCATATAGATAAACTGTATTTCCCTACTTCCATACTTTCCGTACATCACATTCAACGCGCTACCAGCCTCGGTTGTTTAGCTGCGCTGTTTTAGAAGGCCGTGGGAATGAGAGGCGAACCGTTTAAAAAGTGCTGGAGAGATACAGTATATGTGCAGACAGTAAGAAAAAGGTTTTTTGACAGCAAGGTTTCTTTTGTTTATTTCTATGATTTCAACACGGATTAGTTGTTCATAATGTAGCACTATCAGGGGAAAAATCAAGTGCGTCCCCTGGACGTGTCGATAGTGAGTATTTGCGTCCTTTTGGATTTTGACGTGTCAAACGTAGGACGCATACCGTTCAACTTCACTGTAGGGGGCAGCATATCACCAGAGTAGCCGCTAACTGCTGCTAACTGTAGCGGCCATTAACTAGTTAGCTCAGTTAGCCGTACAGCTAGCGGTCCCATTAGCTGACTCTGCCCCGACTGGGAGCTCGGAGCACCGGGAGAGTGTTGGTGTTTACACCTCTAGCAGAGGAGCTTTGGACCACTAGGAGGAGGAAGTTTTCAGGTCCGGGGGAGGGGGACCCAGCTGGGAAAGCCGGTGGGGAGCGGGCCACCAGAATGGGCACCAGAACTGCGAGAGGGAGGTCGGGCATCAGAGAAGCAGAGATTTCATTCGAGTTTGAATGAAGTGTGTTTTATGATGAGTTAACAAGGCAATTAAGCTGTTCGGCGAAAGAGAGAAACTTGAATTCAGAAGGTGTACAGATGTATTTTTCTGTTTATCAAGGAAAATAGGTGTAAGAATATTTCCTTTCTTGACATTTTGTGAGTTTATTTTGTTTGTTTATTTATTAGACTAAAAAAGCGAGATAGCTTGTGTATCGTAGTGAACTTGACGCTCGCACACATCTCCCAGGTGAAACTAGAGGCTTGAACTATACTATCAGACTATCGCCTCTTCAAGTACTAACTGTTATTTCTTCACATTCTGTTGATAATTTTAGTTCATTTTTTGTTTTAAACTATTATTCTTACACATTGCACATTTAAGTTGTACACTCTGTAAAATATGCTGATATGATATTATTATAAGGGCACAATCAATAATCCAAATATAAACAAAAGGGTAGTCCCATGCTAACAATCAAAACAGGAATAGAACCTGCAATCAGTTGACAGGTCTTTTACTACACAGACAACATCTCATGCTGGTATTGACATGTGATCTGTATCTGGATATCTGAACTGGATCAAGAAGCGCATGTTATAATGCAGGTGTAAATGCACGCAGAACACATTGTGTTATGCAATGCCACCAGCCAGCCCACGTCTGCATCTGGAGGTTTGTGATCTGATCTCAGCCAGGTGTAAATGCAGTTTGTACAGTTTGACCACATGCTTCAAGAAAAAAAAAATTAAAAACATGACTCTGCTAAACACAGCTCAAATCACATCATTAAGTTTGCTGATGGCACAACAGTTGTGGGCTGCATTACCAATTGTGAGGAATCTGCATTCAGAGATGAGGTAGCTGAAAAATGGTATGTGGACAATAATCTGTCTCTTAATGAAAAGAAAAGACGAAAGAGATAATCATCGGCTTCAGAAAGAACAATACTGGTCACTCCCCACTTCATAGCAACATAGCACCCCACTCTCACCACATTCTACAGGGGCTGCTTGGTATGGCAACTGCAACAACTCTGACTGTAAGACCCTGCAGCAGGTGGTGACAACGGCAGAAAAGATCACTGGCTGCCCCCTGCCTTCCATTCGGGACATTTACAAAAAGCGCTGCACCAGCAGGGCCATCAATACTACCACAAACTCTCACCTGTTCACCCCACTTCCATCTGGAAGGAGGTTCAGCAGCATCCAGGTCATAAACACAAATCTAACAGTTTTTCCCACAGGCTGTTAGGCTACTGACCGCTTTACTCCCCCCTGCGTGGCACTGCAGACTCATACAAAGGTCTAATCCCCCCCCACACACACTCACAGACAGACACACACCTAACTTATTAGAATTTTTTTTAATTAAACGACGATCTTTACATGTGTGACAGCACTGTTCATTCATTCACTTATCTTAATACTACTTGCACTTAACTGTCTGTGTACTTGTTTTTGTCTGCCTGTCTAGTAAATTTTACCCATGAACAGTTCCTAAATCAGAATTACCAATTCACAATATGTATCACAGATACTGCAATATAAAATGATACATACTGCGATAGAGGCTTTTATCTAAAATTGCCCAGTCCTACAATCCAGATAGCTGTGTTTGGATCTTTTGCTACTAACCAATTGGGATGGAGGAGATCTGCGTGTAGATATCCAGCATACGGTTGCCGTCCACATCCACCAAGTAGTTCCCCCTGCTCTCCTCATAGTTACAGAAGAAGTTGATTGCACCAACATTCTGGGAAGAGACATGTTCTGCATTAAGAACACACAGTAGAATTTAACCCTCCTGTATTAACGCCGCAGCAGACACACACACGAATAACAAATGGACACAAATTATACACACAAATTATTATACTGCGAGTATAAAAAGTCCAACATTTTGGTGAATGTTACCCAGAGACACTTGAAAATGTCATTATCATTTTAATCTCTGTGTTTCAGGTCTTTGTCATTTTTTGCTTAGCCTTGCTCAAAGAGTGGAAACACATGGAAACTGTCTGTCTGTCTCAGCCAAACTCTGCCATCCAACAACTCCAAAGCTGCCCTGTATCTTTTCAGTCAACACATGTAGAAATAGAAACGTAAAAACAAGACATTGAGTCTTTAGGAGCAGATATTGCAATAGTTGCAATCATCAAGGAATAAAACACAATAAAGCCTAAAAGGCTTATTTCCATTGTGGTCCAACATACGACAAACAACACAACAAAAACATAAAACCTTAACACCAGTCGAGACAAAGCATACAGACAATGGCAGGTTGGCACAGCCAATATGTTCCGAGTGGTCTTCATTGTATAAATCAGGTTACAAGTTACTGAGAAACCACCTTTTCAAGGCCACTCTGAAGATGCGCTCTGATGTGATAAACTTTAGGCTTAAAAGAAAATGATTCTATTCTATAAATGTATTATATACTGCAGCAGAATACAGACATGTGTGGAGATGTTGTTCCCTCGCAGTGTGTCTGTGAGATTGTGTGTTTAAGTTGAGCTGAGGTTTCAAGTGGACATGTGCTACTATTTTTAGGGATGTAAACAATTGAACAGGGCAGTACAGGTGTCACATACATGGCATTTTCTGTATTTTTCTAGCTTTTTAGAGCTCAGGTGAGGCAGACGATCAGTGGCTAGATACGGGACCCATTTAATAACTGGTTTGTTAAAAAACAAAATAAAAAACAATGAACTACGCAGTGTGACTTATGGATCCTGTACTTTGCTTCAGTCCTTCAATATGGCGCTTGGCACTAGATGGTGGTCAATGCAACATTGGCAATGAAAGTGCAAATGTATTTTTTGCACCTGCAAAAACATTTGTGAAACATGATTCTGGAAACATTTGCATGCCAATATACACACACACCCCTTGTGTTAAAAACAAGCCCATGGAAGGCTGCAGATTTCTACATAAGCACTACATACGCTATAAGAGGGGAAAGTGCTACTGTATGTGGAACACCATTAACTGCCAGGGTTCATTTAACTAGTTCACTGAGTTAACATAATTGGAGATCCCATCTGGCCACACACACAGAGGCATTGTTATAGTCTTTATTATGCTTAAAGGGAATTCTGTATTTTTTTATGTGGATGTCCAGTCAGTGTTGCTGGTAAATGTAGTCAATTGACGCAATACATTCCTCAGTGAGTGCTATATTGACAGAGAAAACTGAGTTTGCCAAGTAGTTCTTCCTGCATCCAGCGCTGTCATTTGACAGGATTCAATTCAATTTCAATTCAATATTATTTATATAGCACCAATTCATAACAGAAGTTATCTCATTGCACTTTTCCTACAGAGCAGGTCTAGACCAAACTCTTTATCTCTCCAAATCCCACCATGAGCAAGCAGGACAGTGACAAAGTTGGAAGCAGGGAAGAACTACAGGCTACTTCAGCTTGGATTTCTAGTCTGCCTGCGGTGGGGAAGTTTTTGGTTTAGAAGCGATTACTGTGGTGATATTCACAGTAGAAGCTCAGCTAGATTTGGTTAGCTTTGCTGTTATATGGAAGCCTGCTGGGTGAGTGTGGGCATCGGAAGCTTGCACGCAATGCATCCTGGTACATGTAAGCAGTGCCAGCATGAGAAGAACTCAGCTTTCTTGGTCAATACAGCACTGACTGAGGAATTTATTGCTTAAATTGACTACATTTACCATCAACATTGACTGGACATCCACACAATTGTCTCCCAGCTAGGGAGAGAGAAAACTGATCACGATTTGATTTACCACAAAAATTGGTTTATGTTCTACTGGAGCAGCATTTTTATATTCTTGGTGTTTAAATAGACACATCATCATGTGCCAGACACACACACACACACACACACACACACACACACACACACACCTCAGCTCACCTGGATTTCTCCCAGTTGTTTCGTCAGCTCCTACAGATTGGGGGGAAAAAAGTTAGTTACACTCAGTAATACCTGAGGAAGGGATGGAGTGTACTAATGTGTGTGTGCACGTGCGTGCGTGTCTCTGCGTGTTACTTGTGATCGTGGGCCAGGGACTGAAGTTTTCATGGAAGGTCCATCGTAGTCAAACTCCACCTGGGTCTTCGGTGCTGCCTTGCTGACATATCTGCACGCTGGTAGAGAAAACATAGACAACAATAATAAATAATCTAAACACACACAGAGGGAAACAGTGTGTTTACATGTTATCTAATATCCCTGTTATGATCAGGTTTTTGGTTATGTGTTCGCACATTTGCCTTTATCCGGGTTTTTATTTTCTGGATATGCTAGTTGGAGTATTCTGAATATACTGAAACCAGTATACTGTGACATGTTCACACCTAATCCAGGTTTCTGATCACTGCCATGTGCATAGGTACATCATCAACTCAAGTTGTGTAGTAGTCAGTCAGTGAAAAAGATGAATAATGCAATGATGATCTACACACTCAGTGTGTGTTCATCCTGAGCTGCTGAGCTAAGTCAGTTGGTACAGAGATAAGGTTGTGAAAAGTCATGTATGACATACACAGTCAGAAACTTGGATGTTAAATAATGTTAAATATGTTAAATAACCAGGTTCCTTAATGTTCCATGGAAACACCATATCTCAAATATAATTGAAACCAGGATGACTTAAAAACAATGATATCAGTGAGTTTGTAACCAAACTCAATATCAAGAACACCTGTAAAATTAGATGTAATCCATGCCATGTGGATCTTAAAAGATTAGTGAGTCCTTAAAGATCTGTTTTGTTACAGCTGAGTCTTTGGCATACTTGCATTCTACAACTTAGAAAGTAAAACTATCATCAATGTGTGTTAACACAGTAGAGAGAGACAGGGACATGGGGGAGAGAGTATGTAGGTATGTGGATAAGGATTGCATCTCTCCTTTTTTTTAAATGTTATTTTATGTAACCTTTATTTAACCACAAAGTCTCTTTGAGATACATTATCTCTGTTACAAGAGAGACCTGGCCAAAATGGCATGGCAAGATAGGTATTACATAGTTACATAAGAACAGACATCATTCATTTACAACTATCACATATAGCACAACAAAACAGGACAAGACAGACATGAGAGAGATATCTTTTACAGTGATTCTACTGTCTTCATTGGACCGTGACTTCCAGCACGCACTGGGATAGTTTGCTGCTGAATGTGAAGCTGCTGGGATGACACCTCCAAGTCTAAGGCCATGGAAAACTGAGGTGCTCCCTGTGGGGTCAGGTGTGAGGTGCTGTCCCAAGTATCTAGAGGAGCATTGATGGGTTGTCAGCAGTAATGTGGGCATAGTACCAGACTGTTGTAAGCTGTGCCCAAAGGAAACTTGGGGGAAAATCAGTTTACCAGTTGATCTACCTTACAAACGTCACCTATTGTCATGAGCTTAATAATGATACGGATATAAGCAGCCAAATTGAGTTTCCTTGGAAGGGTGGAAACCGGGACCCCCTCCTGGAGCTAGATAAGGGAGGGAAGCTTGATGGCGACTGTGGTGGCCAGGTCTTGACCCATGGGGCCCGCTTGGGCACAGCTCGAAAGCAATACATAGAGCCACAGCCCTGTGGGCCCACCACCCGCAGGGATAGGCATTGGGGTCGGGTGCATTATCATTCAGGCAGCAGGCAAAAGCGGACATAGAGTGATTCATAAGTGAATAAGTTCATAAGTGAAGTTTGGTAAACCCAAACGTGTAGTGAGGGTGAACTGGAAACGTCTGTCTGAGGCCCCTGTCTGCGAGGTCTTTAACTCCCACCTCTGGAAGAATTTCTCATGCTAGGAGTTGTGGTCAGAAGTCAGTACCTGTCGTGGCGACAACCTAAGAAGGAGGCCGTCAAGCTGAGGAAGGAGGCCTTTCAGTCTTGGTTGGCCCAGGGGTGTGAAGCAGCAGACAGGTACCGGGAGGCCAAAAGGGCTGCAGCTTTAGTGGTCACCGAAGCAAAAACCCGGGTGAGGCAGGAGTTCAAGGAGGCTTTCAGTTGGCCTCACAGGAAGTTCTGGTAAACCGTAAGACAACTCAGGAAGGGAAAGCAGGGCTTGGCTCAGGCTGTGTTAAGCAGGGGGGAAGAGAACTGCTCCAACCAACACGTCCTCTGTGGAGGAGGCAGAGTTTGAATACTTGGGGGAAACCTCACCCATATCTCTGGCAGAGGTCTCTGGGATTGTTAAGAAGCTCCTCAGAGGCAAGGCGCTCTGTGTGTCGCCCTGAGATGTTGAAGGCTCTGGATAATATTGGGCTGTCTTGGCTGACACGCCTCTTCAATGTCCCTGGAGGTTGGGGACAGTGCCTGCAGAATGGCAGACCGGGGTGGTGGTTCCCATTTTTGAAAAGGGGGACCAGAGGGTGTGCTCCAGTTATCAAGGTATCACAGTGCTTAGCCTCCCTGGGAAAGCATATACCAGGTTGCTGGAGAGGAGGCTCGGACCAATCAAACCTCAGATCCAGGAGGAGCAATGGAGATTCTGTGTTGGTCGTTGAACAGTGGACCAGCTCTTAACATAGCATAAAGGCTTAAGCAACACAAGGTGAAACATGCAGAGAGAGAAATGCTCATCTTGTAATTTTACCACCTTCTAAAATTACTGTAATTAATGTATTCTCAATCTTCATCTTCTAAAAACAAAGAAAATAAAAATCTGTTTAATTTTAAAGTTGTTGAGGAGATTCTTCTCAGGTCATTTTAGTCTACAAAAACATTTTTTCCCCTTTTCACCGCTGCTCCCTGTTGAACAGGTGCTAATATCGCGCAAGTTACATATTCCATATCTGAAAAGGGCTATGGATATCCTTCAGGGAAGGCTGGAGAAAGTTTTGGGGGAAGAGGTTCTATTTGGTGCTCTTGATTTTAAAAAAACTAAATGGTGAAGGCAGTGATAAGGTCCAGCAGTCACTTGTATCTTCCTCTGGATAAAAGAGAAAGAAGAAGAGAGAAGAAAGAAAGAAAGAAATAATACAAGAACCCAATATTTGATTTTACCTGATTAAGTTAAGCAGCGGAATTTGGCCTGGAAAAAAGGGGTCACCAGCTCTTAAGGATATCCTTTATCACCATTAAGTAGGTGACTTCCAGGGGTACATGACTGTGTTCAAATAAAAGTTTTAGTCCATTCTCACTGAGAAGCCTTTTATGCATTATCTGAAGAATCTGAGGCTAAAATTGTTAGTTGTGAACGAATCATTCCTGTGGTAAAGCTGTATATTTCCCGCTGCCAAAGAGCGCAAGTTAGTGTGGATCTTGGTCTTGATCTTTAATAAGCTTATTGCCATAAAGTAACAAATCATCTCTTTTCCTACAGAATGTCTCTGACCTCCATCTCCTGGCAGGCTACAGGTTAGGACCCCTCTGGAGCTCTCCTAAATATCAGCACAAATAAGAGTAATTTCACAGGTTGCTCCTAAGCCTAAAGTAGGACCAAATATGCGTGACTGAGAATTTTTGGCCTTTTAGGACAGATTTCCTAAGACTTTTGATAATTATGGACCCTGAGTTGCTTCAGTCTCTAAATTATTCCATCACCCTGTCACGCTATTGATAACTAAGTATATATCATTCTGGTTAACAATGTCTACTACATGGTTAAACTGAACTAGTACATCTGACTCAAACATATTGGCCTATTGATAATTGACAGGAAAGAGGACCTTTGAGATATCACTCAGTCATCAGCCTGTGAGAAGCATGCACACGTGCTGATTACCACATCCTGCTTCAAAGTCAAACATTTACACAGATTACATAATGCTGCTCTATTTTCACTGAAATGTGGTTTCATACTTTTTGTCCCTGAGAACATCAGAAGTATTATGATTTCATATTTAGTGGTGATATTGAAGTGAAAATTGATCAAAAACGACAACTCAAGTTCACTTGGAAATTAAGTTTGAAATGAGTTGCAACACATAGCTCACAGTGTGGTGCAGATGTAGCATGGCAAGGAGTTATATCAAAGTGGGGCATAGGCACAATATTTTGCTTTATTTTTTCAAAATCTGATTTGGTAAAATGATGATGCTGCTTCTCAGACTCTGCTGTTTCTTGATTACCTTTACCACCCAGAATTTAAGACCAATTCAGCGAATTAAAAAGGGACACATAAGTGTTCTTAACAGCCTCTTTCTAAGTAAACACTTGTAGTAAAAGTTGTAATGGCTGAAGGAGCAAAATAAGGACATTAATTGCAATCGGAAACAAAGTCCTTAAGCATTTAGTGAAATTGTAGGTTAATCAAATCAATTAGCAAAATGTCATTACCTCGTGAAATGGTACATACTGACTGGATTTAAAAGGATTTGTTTTAAATTGAAGAGTGCTGGATTTACCTGGAGCACTGAGCCACAAGTTTTTCTGCAGGGAGAGAGCAAACTGACGGCTGATCAAGGAGGACGCCATGACAAAACGGTCAACACACAGGAAGAAGTGCGAGAGAGAGGTCTTCACCAAGTCACCTACAAATAGAGAGAGAGAGAGAGAGAGAGAGAGAGAGAGAGAGAGAGAGAGAGAGAGAGAGAAAGAAACATGGGGTGGTGATTAATGATACTTACCTAACCCTATACTATGAAGTGGAGAAGAGAAAGCCAATGGGCTGTTAAATTCACAAACTGAACTTAAGTGGTATCTCTCAAAGTTGCTAAACGTATTTATTTAAATTTCTTTGTCTGACTGGTCTTTGTCACTGTAATTAACTCTATTCACAAGTTTATTTCATCACTCTGACAACTAGGAAAATCACAAACAAACAAACAAAATTCAAAAACTGGAATAATCAGACAACAAGGAGTGTAAATGTATAATGTTCTCATATGATGACATTATATTGTATAACTTTTGGCTTTCAACTAGAAGAATGTTTTCTTGAGAGAAATCTGAGATGTTCCATTTCAGGCTTTCTAACAGGCTCAACTGAAGTCCTGCAGCTGATCATTTCATAAACAGTGATTTTCTTATTTCAGGTGCTGGTGCATTGGCTTCCACTTTCAATACGGCACTTAGGAGTAGCTGTTGACATCACTGTAGGACTTTAACAGGCAGCCCATATGGCCATTCCACAAACTTTTCTAATCTGACACCTCTAGGGTGAAGGTTCGGTTAAGTTTAGGCAAAAAAATTACTTGGTTTAGGTTACGGACAGACAATTGTTTAGGTTAAGAAGAAGACTACCTTCAAGAATACAAGACACCAACACGGACTGTTAGTAGCAGACAGACAGACGCGAACTGCAGTCTCCGGTGTCCAAGTCACACCTCACTTTCAGCTGAAGTGTACTGTGATATAATAATAATACATTTTATTTCTATAGCGCCTTTTACAAACCAGAGTTACAAGGTGCTTCACGAAGTACAATATCATACAGATAAAAAAAAAGAAACAGCATTATAACGTGCAAATAGTTAGACATCGAAAGATGAACAAAATATAAAGAATAAAAAATTTAAACATCTGAATAGGCATAAAAATATTATACAAATGCCAGTCTGTACAGGTGAGCTTTTACTCTTTTTAAAGTGAGGTACTGACTCAGCTGATCTGATGTTGGGTGACTGTGGCTTAGTGATAGAGTGGGTCTTCCACCAATCCGAAGGTCGGCGGTTTGATCCCAGGTTCTCCCAGCCTACATGTCAAAGGGCAAAACACTGAACCCCAAATTCCTCCCGCCGTCAGTGTGTGAATGTGATATGTAGTGAATTTAAGTATGTAAGTGAATAAGGAGTTACAGTAGTCTAGGCGGGAGGAAATGATGGTGTGGATAAGCCATCCAGTCCTTAATGGCAGCAAGGCAGCAGTCCAGAGAATCAACAAGTCAGTCAGGTTTTAGAATGCATCATAGCACAAAGAGCACTGATGAAAATTACAAATGACCTTTTGATTGTATCAGTCAATGGACTTGTCTCTGTACTTGTCTTGTTAGATCTTAGTGCTGCGTTCAACACCATTGACCATCACATCTTATTACAGAGACTGGAACATTTAATTGGCATTAAAGGAGCCACACTAAGCTGGTTTAAATCCTATCTATCAGATTGATCTCAGTTTGTACATGTTAACTAAGTCCTCTGTGCACACCAAAGTCAGTCACAAAGTTCAACAAGGTTTTGTGCTTGGACCAATTCTATTCACCTCCTAGAATACTTCCTCTAGGCAATATTATTAGGAAACGCTCCATAAACTTTCACTGTTATGCGGATGATACCCAATTATATCTATCAATCAAGCCAGATGAAACTAACCAGTTAGCTAAACTTCAAGCATGCCCTGAGGACATAAAAACCTGGATGACCTGCAATTTTCTGATGTTAAACTCTGACAGAACTGAAGTTATTGTACTTGGCCCCAAACACCTCCGAGACAAATTATCTAAAACTATATTGTTACTCTAGATGGCATTGCCCTGGCCTCCAGCACCACCATAAGGAACCTAGGAATTGTCTTTGATCAGGATTTATCCTTTAACTCCCACATGAAACAAACTTCAAGGACTGCCTTCTTTCACCTAGGTAACATTGCAAAGATCAGGCACATCCTGTCTCAAAATTATGCTGAAAAACTAGTCCATGCATTTGTTACTTCTAGGCTGGATTATTGCATTTCCTTATTATCAGGCTGCCTGAATAAGTCCCTTAAGACTCTCCAGTTGATCCAGAATGCTGCAGCATGTGTACTGACAAGAACTAGAAAAAGATCATATTTCTCCAATATTAGCTTCTCTGCACTGGCTTCCTGTAAAAATCCAGAATATAATTTAAAATCCTTCTCCTCACCTACAAAGCTCTTAATGGTCAGGCACCATCATATCTTAAAGAGCTCATAGCACTTTACTACCTGACTAGAACACTGCGCTCACAGGATGCAGGGTTACTTGTGGTTCCTAGAGTCTCCAAAAGTAGAATGGGAGCCAGAGACTTCAGTTAACAAGCTCCTCTCCTGTGGAATCAGGTCCCAGTTTGGGTTCGTGAGACAGACACCATCTCCACATTTAAGAGTAGGCTTAAGAATTTCCTCTTTGATAAAGCTTATAGATAGGGCTGGCTTGGGTGAGTCCTAAACCATCCCTTAGTTATGCTGCTATAGCATAGACTGCCGGGAGACTTCCCATGATGCGCCTCTTTCCTCTCTCCTCCTCTCCCTCTCCATCTGTATGCATTTTTTTCCCCATTACTGCATGTTACTAACTCCACATCTTCTCTCTCCCATAGTTTTGTGCTTTCTCGTTTCTCTCCTCTCTCCTTCTATCGCTTTCAGCAGGTATTTCTGTCTCCGGAACTGCAGAGTCTGGATCTGTGGTTGTGGGCCGCCTGCTGCCCCCGTGTTCCTGCTCGACAACTGCTACTACAGTTATTGTTATTGGATCTATTACTATTGTCATTATTATTTCTACGATTATCATTCCTATTATTATTACTTTATTAATATCACCACTACATTATTGCTATTTTAAAATTCTAGGTGGAATTCTCTCTCTCTCTCTCTCTCTCTCTCTCTCTCTCTCTCTCTCTCGGCAGCAGCGGATGGCTGCCCACCATTGAGTCTGGTTCTGCCCAGTGCCAAAGTGCAATGAGATAACTGTTATGAATTGGCGGTATAAATAATTGAATTGAAGGGGCAACAGATACAAACTGAACAAAATAGGGCCAAGGACTGAGCCCTGTGGGACCCCCCATGACAGTGATTTTGAAAACTCTGAAAACCACTCTGGAACAGTTTCACCTAGGCCAACCCAGTTCCTGAGTCTGTTGAGTAGATTTGTGTGATCAACTGAATCGAAGACTGCACTCAAGTCCAGCAAAATGAGAACGGTGTGAGTCTGCACTCATCAGGATGTCATTTGTTACTCTGAGTAATGCTGTTTCCATAGTGGTGGAGGGCGAGGGCTCAGGTGAAGGGAGAATTGACACAGCAGGAGTAATTGCAGCTTTGATGTTTTGATTTGGTTTACTAAACTGTTGATGGTACTGAAAAAAAATCTTGAGTTATGCTTTTCAGAGGCAACATTAGAGAAATAAGAGTGTCTCTCACATTTTACCAGTGAATTAAATGATGATAATAACTCCCTCATATGCAGCCAAACTTTTGACTTTTTCCATTGACGTTCAGCTCGTCTACATTCTCTTTTAGTTTTGTAATATTTTCATTTATCCACGGCCTTGGATTGGAGGGACGACATGACCTAGCTGTCATGGGGGCTATTTGGTCCAGAGATCTCCTGCACATGGTATTAAATTGGAATGCCTCACTTGGATTGTTATATACATGACGTCAGACGCTGTGAGGTTGGCTACTACTTGATCGCTTCAGTTTTAATGCCGATTTGAACTGCTTTTAGTTTCAATGTTTGTGTCTCCTGATGCCTAGTTCACAATCTGATTTTAAGATGCCTTTTAATCCGTGCCTTGATTAGCACATACTGGAGTTTGCTGTCAGCCGAGTGAACACCCAACAGCTGGTTAATATGACTTTGGCCTGCGAGACATTACTAACCTCAAAGAGGATATCTGATGGCTCTCAGATGAACTACGAAAAAAGGATTTTATTGACACTTCAGCAACACAGCGATCTCAACCATGAACTTAGCCATTTCGGATACCATCCTATGGGACTCATCTTCACGTTGCCTGCACCCGATATGAACGTATTTACTGTACATTAAACATGCTGCCCTGATGAAGATATAGCCGTTTACTAAAATGTAAATAGTATTGTAAATTATTTCACTAAGAATAACTTACTGAACATATTTCGGGAGTCATATTTTTGCCCTCTCTGCGCTAAAGCAAGTGCTTTGAGCGGTAAACGCTGCAAATCCCTGTCCGTTAAAAAAATGCAGTGAAAATACAAAACATAAATACAGTCAGCTGTGCCCTCATAAATACAGGATCCCCTATGATATTATTGAGGTGGCACTATTTAGAGGTTAAATGGTGAAATGACAAAAATCACAAATGACAAAACGCATTTTGTAATTTACTGCTTATTGTTATGCAAATCATTTTTTGGAGAGGGACAGGGAGAGCAAGCAAGAACCCACCCCCCCGGTTGTGTGTTTAAAAAATGTATACAGTTTTGTTGACACATATGTTAATAATAAAAGATAAAATAAAAGAATAAATGTAAGAGAAAAATGGGCAGAGTGAGGCAAAGAAAGGCATGGCTGTCTGCTCTCTCTCCTCTCATCTCTTATGTAATACTTCCAGCAGGAACAGGAAAATTCCAGCTATCTGCTTTCACACAGCAAAGAAAACCCTGACCCTTCACATGCATGCACACAGACACACACACACAAGCATACTCGTACATGCATGTACGGTACACAGTTTCTTGGCAACACCTCCTGAACTGGACAAAACTGGTTTAGAGTGTGAAAGTTACACAAGACTGCATCTTCATATGCCGGGGGTGTTATGTGAGGGGTGAGTATAATAAAGTGATGGAGGACAGCTGAAGGGACACAGCAAGTTTGAACTGGGCTAAGCTGGAATCTGAACACAAAGGGAGTGCAACAGCAATGATGCCTAATGGAATACTTGAGCTGGAAGTCTAATAGACTCCTTGTTTCTATCTAATTTCTAAAAAGAAGCATTTCTGATGCTGTGTTGGAGGTTTCAGTGGTCCTAACCATTGTACGTCGTCACAAGAATAATTTATACTGAAGCAAACGATAATACTAAGCGATTATAAAAGCACCGCTGACATTAGAATGTGATTTACATTATCTGATGTACAGTGATGATGGGAAGGTTTGCCTTTTCTGGCTTTTGAGACTTAGGGCCAGGTTATGCTAGAAAAGAATTAGTTCATACACAAAAGTGTTAAAAGCTGTTCCAAACTCAATGCGGGGTGCAAAAAGAGGGGACAGACAGTCTCTCCAGAACGGCTTTCATAGTGTAGGACTCATTTTTACACATCATAAGTAACAGAAATAGTTGTGTAAAGAATGAGAAAAGAGAGGTAGAGAAAGATGTTCAAACCCTGCATACTTTCTCACCTCCCCACACCTTGTCCAATCACTGAATGCAATATTGGATTATCGATATGCTCTGTGATGCAAAACAGACACAAAGTGCTTCAAATGAAAACGACATTAACACAGGGAAGTGATGCGTCCTATAAACAAATTTTTTCACAATTTGTCACACAAAGTCCAAATGAAGTTTATAAATGCACCTTTGATGTGGCCCATCACCAAGGGAAGGGTATTGAGAAGCAATGCCTGCCCATGGGACATCACGTGCCGCCTTCAAATATAGCTTACAACCAACAGCAGCACTTTGGTTTTGGCTATGTTACTATTATTGTCATTTTTATTCCTATAGCTATCATTCCTATTATTATTATTATTATTATTATTACTACTACTCCTACTTATTATTACCACTACAATTACATTATTACTATTTTAAAATTCTAGGTGGTATTTGCATTGTGCCTCTCTCTCTCTCTCTGGATGGCCGCCCACCATTGAGTCTGGTTCTGCCCAAGGTTTCTGCCTGTTAAAAGGAAGTTTTTTCTTGCCACGGTTGCCAAGACCTTGCTCATGGTGGGATCTGTTGGGTCTCTAAATAATATTATATACAGTACGGTCTAGACCTGCCCTATAGGAAAAGTGCAATGAGATAACTTATGCTATATAAATAAATTGAATTGTAGTATCACAAACATTTGATAAACTGGAAAAAGTCATTGAAAAAATCCAAAGATGCAGCCACCATGACGGGCTACAGAAATGACACATTTATTGTACAAACGAAGCAACGTAGATTGTGATTAATTAATTTAAAACAAGTTGGGGAGGAAAACTGCAAGGTTGTGGGAAACACAATGACTGAGATTCTCGAGGTCATAATAAAGCTAGCTGATCATAAGAGATAGATGTGATTCGGATCTGGTGTTGCCCTTGAATTTAGCATCGTAGCAGTTGCACAGACAGACATAGCAAAAACACCCATAAACCAGCTCACTCTGGTACTGTGTGTTAATGTTTATGGCTGCTTTAATGAGCAGTGCAAGAGTCTAGAGTCTCTGCATGAAGAGTCTCAAAGTGTAACTTGCAGCTGCTAGTTATTCATGTTTGACAGAGGTGGCAGACTGATCAAGCTCACAAACAAATGCAGTATTTTGTTATGATTTATAAGAGAATATCACAAAGAGTGCAAAGAGCATGTTTCTGTCTGCTCTGATGTTCCCCAGCAGCTAAGTAAATCCTGTACTGACACATATGTTCCCTGGAATGAAATGTGCTATGTGAATACAATTTTTCTTGGTTGCTTTTTGCTTTAAACTGGTCTGGGACAGTCAAATCAGCTGTCCTGTCATCTACTGACCTGAAATTGCATTGACAAAACAACTGTTAGGTAACCACAGCTGTAGTGTGGCATTATCGAACACTGGAGCTGGTAGTCACAACTGCCAGGAGCAGGACTTGGTACGGAGAATGGGTTAAGTTTTGGAACATGAAAAAGGAACCGGCTAAAAACTAAATCCACTGATAAATCTGCAGTTGTTAAGACTAAGCTATTTGTCGAGACCGATTTATTTCCACTAACCCAAAGTTACTCTAGCTTGGGGTCAACCCCACATGCAGTTGGAGGTGTTGGAGATTTCTGAAATATTGATAGTATTTCATAAAATTGTATTAAAAATGAAAAAAATAGGTCAGCATTTGCACATGATCATTTTGGAGCACACAAAACTGTGTGATCTCTTATTTTTTAAACAGTTCTTGATTCTCTACCTGCTAGGTTGGTGAGCTCTTTGGGACCTAACGTTGAGCCAGACATGGTTTAGAAACTAAATGAAATATTCCAGGGCTGCTTTGATCATCGGGTCATTTTGAGGACACATTTCTCTGGAACTACAGTTGGGAGTTTAAGCCTTGGTAGATAGTACTCACTCACTAAGTGGAGTGCAGCTACATGTTCATGGACAAGGGCATGGACATCCATTTGGACACCTATTCCTCAAAAGATAAAATCCACAGTGATAAAAATGTCAATTGAAGCAGTAGTTCAATGAGAATGTGATGAAAATGAACACAGAGGTAAGAGTCATTGTTGTCTGAAAAGGTGGTTGCTTTAGCCCACCTAAAGGATACCACAGGTGCCCTGCTGGATCCCCTGCAGTTTGCCAGGTCAGTGGATGATGCAGTCAACATGGGACTGCACTACATCCTCTAACACCTTGATTGTTCAGAGACATATGCAAGGATCAAAACCATCATCCTAGAAATCCTCCAATCAAAACTCACCCACCTCACTGTGTCCACCTCCACCTGTCAGTGGATCATCAACTTCCTGACAGACAGGAAGCAGCAGGTGAACAATTGGGTAGGTTGACGCTGTCCCCCTCTGCCAAACAAAGCTGAAGTTAACGCACTTTGGACAGACAGGAAGCAGCAGGTGAGACTGAGGAAAATCACATCTAGTACCCGGACAGTCAGAGCTGGTACCCCCGAGTAGTGTGTGCTCTCCCTGCTGTTCTACATAATGCTGGACCTCTGGTGTGGTCACAACAACCTGAAGCTGAACACGCTCAACTGTGAAGATGACAATGGACAGGCAGCAACAGACAGTGAGGTCTGCAGAGAACATCACTGTTGCCGACCTGCCCACCTTGCAGGACTGGTATGCCTCTAGACTCAGAAAACGGGCAGGCAAAAATCACTGCAGACCCATCATGCCCTGGACACAATCATTGACGTACATCATACAATGTCAGCTACAATGTCTTGAGAAGCGACTCGCTCGCTTCCCAGAGAAAATACATTGGGGTGAAGGCGCCGCTGCTCCTATTTGAGGGCGACTGTGGCTAAGTGGTAGAGCGGGTTGTTCACAAATCAGAAGGTCGCCGGTTCGATCCCGGGTTCCCCCAGCCCACATGTCAAAGTGGGCTTGGGCAAGACACTGAACGAGGTGTGTGAATGAGATATGTAGTTGAAGCGCTTTGAATAGTCAGAAAGGCTATATGAGTACGGTATTATTTAACGGTGTAGTCTACACCGTCTTATTTAGTTGAATTTTGGGCAGAAAACCTTGGATCTGGATCGAGAACTCGAAAAATGGAATGCTCCTTCAACTAACTTCAACGATTTCTTCATCTAAGCCATCAACCTGTCTCTTAGAGCCCATTCCAACTAGGCTGCTTAAAGACGTTTTACCCTTAGTTAGCACTTCTTTACTGGATATGATCAATCTGTCTTTATTAACAGGCTATGTACGACAGTCTTTTAAAGCAGGGGTTTTAGCCAACTATAGACCTATATCTAACCTTCCCTTTCTCTCTAAGATCCTTGAGAAAGCAGTCGCCAATCAGTTGTGTGACTTTCTACATAACCAAAGTTTGAGGATTTTTAGTCAGGATTTAGAGTGCATCATAGCACAGAGACAGCACTGGTGAAAAATACAAATGACCTTTTAATTGCATCAGACAATGGACTTGTCTTTGTACTTGTCTTGTTAGATCTTAGTGCTGCATTCGACACCATTGACCATCACATCCTATAACAGAGACTGGAAGATTTAATTGGCATTAAAGGAACCGCACTAAGCTGGTTTAAATCTTATCTATCAGATCAATGTCAGTTTGTACATGTTAACAGTTAAAGTTAGTCACAGAGTTCCACAAGGTTCTGTGCTTGGACCGATTCTATTCACCTTATATATGCTTCCTCTAGGCAATATCATTAGGAAACGCTCCATAAACTTTCATTGTTATGTAGATGATACCCAATTATATCTATCGATCAAGCCAGATGAAACTAAACAGTTAGCTAAACTTCAAGCATGCCTTAAGGACATAAAGACCTGGATAACCTGCAATTTTCTGATGTTAAACTCTGACAAAACTGAAGTTATTGTACTTGGTCCCAAACACCTCCAAGACACATTATCTAAAGACATAGTTGCTCTAGATGGCATTGCCCTGGCTTCCAGCAGCACCGTAAGGAACCTCGGAGTTATCTTTGATCAGGATTTATCCTTTAACTCCTACATGAAACAAACTTCAAGGACTGCCTTCTTTCACCTACGTAACATTGCAAAAATCAGGCACATCCTGTCTCAAAATGATGCTGAAAAACTAGTCCATGCATTTGTTACTTCTAGGTTGGACTATTGCAATTCCTTATTATCAGGCTGCCCGAATAAGTCCCTTAAGACTCTCCAGTTGATCCAGAATGCTGCGGCACATGTACTGACAAGAACTAGGAAAAAGGTCAGTTTTCTCCAATAATTGCTTCTAATATTGCCAATGCATGTGTGAAATAAAATATATCATAACATATACATAAACAGAAGACATGTGCTATTAAAATATATACAGATAGGTAAGATAACAATAATTTAAAAAATTGTAGACTTGCAGTGAAAAATACAAATAAGTGAAAACTACATAAACATTGCAACATTTTTTATGAATCTCTCTCACTCTCTCTCGAAAGTTTTGTTTTCTTTAGGCTAGTTGTGGTCTCTTCCTCTGATTTAGTTTTTGATACTGTGTTGCGTATCGCATTACCTCGAGTCAGCTGGGCGTAATCCGTCCTGTGTTTTAATATTATCCATCCATCCATCCATCCATTTTCTACCGCTTGGTCCCCGTTAGGGGGTCGCGGGTGACTGGAGCCTATCCCAGTGACTTCGGGCCTTAGGCAGGGCACACCCTGGACAGTGGCCAACTCTGTCCTTGTCTGTGTCTGTGTTCGCCCTGCGACGAACACAGACACAGACAAGGACAGACAACCATTCACTCACACATTCATTCAATACAGGCAATTTAGAGTTATCAATTAACCTACACATGCATGTCTTTGGACGGTGGGAGGAAGCCGGAGAACCCGGAGAGAACCCACGGTAACACGGGGAGGAGAGAGAGATTGTGTGATGTTGGTCCGGTCCGGGAATCGAACCCACGAACCCACGATCTCCTTATTGGGAGGCAGGAGCTGTAGCCGCTCTGCCACCGTGCACCCTTTAATATTATCATTATTATTATTATTATATGCCCCTGTTTTTCCATTATCATTACAAGTTTGCTCTGACAGGTACATGCTTTGCTCATGGCACTAAGGATTGCTGTCGTTCTATAGGATTATTTGGGAATTTCCTTGTGCTATTGGAGGAGGTCAATAATAAAAAAAATGTGTAAGCTATCTACATATCTGGAGAATACTGGACCTGCCAAAGCCTCTTGACTTGTAACCTGTGAAATTAAATGCTCAAACTCCTTACTTGTTGTGTACAACTGCGTGTTTTTCAGTAGTTCCAACATCTAGGATTTGTTGGGTCTCTCTAAATAATATTATAGAGTATGGTCTAGACCTGCTCTATAGGAAAAGTGCAATGAGATAACTTCTGTTATGAATTAGCGCTATATAAATAAAATTGAATTGAGTTTATAAGGCTACAGCTGCTATTGGATCAGACTCAGTATCAGCAGATATCCAATTCTAAAGGACCTGCCAAGACTTGACTTGTAACCTGTGAAATTAAATTATTAAACTCCTTACTTGCTGATTTTTGTTTTCCAATGTGGGTCCAGGGACCTCCAGAAGTGCTTAATTGAGCTGCAAGGGGCCCTAAACACAATGAATGTCAAAGTATGTCATTTAAAGTATGGCTGATAAAGAGTTAATAGCTATTTTTAAATACATGTGTACTGTGTTTATTACTCAGCCTATGCTAAACGTTGAGCTCCAGCTCCACATCTTTAACCATCTTTAGACTTCTCTTATTAAGGTGAAGGTGACAAATGCTGGAGTAGTGGCTGATTTGGATCCAAAGGCAGGGACTACACGCTCCTTTTGCTCCTCTGCTCTTGCAACAATGATCAGAAGGCCTTTCTAAGCCCACATTAACACATTCAGGCATTAAAGAGACCCTGCGCCTTCAAATGATAACGGCATTTCAAACTTCTTCAACCTTGTTGTTTGTTCATGTGTTTTAGGCGTTTCTGGTCTTCTGAAAAATCTGGTTCCGACTAGATCCGGCTGGCTCACACACTAGAGGTTATGGATTATTATAGGTGGGTTAGTATGTTAGTCTGCTAACCCACCTATTACTACTAGGCTACGTTAGATCGAGACAGATGCTTTCCTGACATGGACGCTGCAGACCGCTGCGCATCATGACGCTGTGACGGCTCAACAGCACTAACTGAGTCAAGGCGACATCCCAGACCCGCTGCAGACCCGGTTCTTCATAAGCCGTGTGTCCGTGATAAAGTCTTTGAGAACCCTTACCGAGGATCCAGCGACGGCAGCGGGATCTGCGCGTAGATCCCCGAACCACAGGAGGACACGATGTCTGGTCTTGGTCCGTGTCTGTCTCTGGTCTTTGCAGCCAGGCCGGCTCTCTACAGGGGGCGGGGCTTATTTGGCCCACTCTCTCTCTCTGTCTGTCTGTCTCTGTCTTTTTTTTAACAAATCTTTATTTGTATTAAAATACGACCTGTCCTCGCGTCCTCGGCTGCACAGCGGCAGGCCCGGTTTCAACGCGCCCCGGTTTACTGCCCCCCCCGGGAAGCTCCGTTTGTCTGAAAAGTGAAGGGAACTCGGTGAGAGCGAGTCTTCAGCGATGGTCACTGCAGGTGGATATCACCCACAATGCACTGCAGTTCTGCATTTGGTGCAAGAAAATGTAAACATCCATGGTTCGGTGGCAGTAATGTACGTAAACCTAGTTTCTTAAGAAAATCTCACTGACAGCTCAAGATTGTACTGAAAAACTAGTTGCAGTTAATATTTCCTTGGTTTGTTGTTCAGCTTGTGTGATTTCTTTATTCCCACCATCATCTGGAAACGCATGGAAACACTGCTGCTTTGCCAGATATCATAAACCTGCAGCAACAGTTAGGCTGTAACTGAGTTAATGAAATGTCATTTATATGATCAAAATGTGAATGTTCAAATGCCTTGTCTTACAATGGGTGGGATAAATTGAATAAGCATAAAATGTACAAATATAAGAACAGAACTAAAGAAGAGTTCACCCAGAGGAAACCTTTTTGGAAATCAGTTGCGTAATATGAACCGGCGCAGGGCATGGTTGTGAACCTTCCAGTCCTGTATCTCGAACCAGATCAGAGAAATTCACTTTGAAATCTTACATCACATTTACCCATGTGACACGGTATCGTCCAAATGTATTGACATAGATGCTAAATGCACCTTTTGTGGCACTGAGCCAGAAACTGCTCCTCTTCTTTTGTTGTGTTGGAGAGACAGAGACGTTTCTTTACAACAGAACTATACTATAACTATATACTTGTGATTGACAAATTTCACATACATAGCGCAACATTTTCTACGTCCCTCCCAAACTTTAAGATTTTTACATGAACACTTTGACCCTTGAACGCACGCTGCTGTATTTTAGAGAATTATTTTCTGTAGCTTCTGATTAAGGTATTTTACACTTTACTGAGTTTGTTTAGATATTTTTTTCCTTATATTTAATTTAGTTATTTACGTATTTTATATTGTATATTTTTAAGTATATTATTATATAGCCTATATTTAATTTTTATTCATATTCTTTTTCTACTAGATTGGATTTAATTTGTTTGCTTAAGGTATTTCTTTACAAACTCGTCGTTTCACACATTATAATCTGGACTACACAACGTGTTGAACTTGAGCTGAATGTCTGCATATGTTCTGATTGTTTCAATAAAAATAAAGGAGGGGAAGTGGAGCTACTAATGAAACGCAGCATCACTTACTGATGACGTGCTGCACAGCTGTACTACCTGTCAAACCGAGTAGGACGGACGTCCACAGAACCCCTTATTGAAGAACCATTTCCAAACCTTCGTGTCTTTCAAAGATAGATAAGAAACTCTCTTACAGCCTACAACAGTCTTACATATACAAGAGGCCTGTATTCATTTACATATGGACATTGTTTAACATAGCCGATTATTAGTGTTGTTGATTTTAATCATCGTTTAATATTCCTTTTAAATCTTCTAATGTATGTTTGGATCAGTGTTATTTGTTGTGACTGCATTGGATTGTATTTACATGCATTATTGTTATTTGCACAATAACACAACACAATGTGTGTGTGTCGACTGTGTGTAAAATAAATAACAAACGCTGCTTTGCAGTGAAATGATCCTGTATATTCTGCATATCTATAAGTGTCGGATTCATCACACACCAGGAGAGGGCGCCTCATATTGCACCTCACCACGTGACTGTGTTCTCTTATATTGTCTGTACACACGTGGAGCTGCGGCATCTCGACGTCACGCCACTTGATATAAGACTTCCGCGTAGGACACACCTGTGCTTCCTCATCTCCTCTCTCCTCCAGGTGCATTTAAGGGATTGGAAGATCCTCCATTATGGGGGAGGGGGGAATGATTTCCAGGTCACGGGAGGAGAGAGGACGCAAGGAAGCATAAGTTAGCGTGATGAAAAGCCCCCGCTAGAAAACAGATTGTTTAGGTTTCAGTAGAGGTCTTTATGTACAGGCTGTGGCTTTAGGGTAGTAATAAGAACACCTTAGCATTCTCCAACGAGGTTGAAAAGTAGTAGATTTAAATTGCTCAAGAGTTTGCAAGAAAACACAAACAAATAAGGAAAAGATGTCAACAAGATGACAACACATTCGTTGCATTTAAAATGCTGCTACTAAATCAAACTAAATTAACTTAACTTGCACTAAGCTCTGCGTTGGTTTCAGTTCATTCAGGTTAAAAAATGGACACAGACAGCCAGTCTCATGCGTTCATATCTACTCTCTCTGAGGTCCTACCGAATAAAGTAGAAGATACGGCCTTTTTGCACATCTAGCAGTTACGGAGCAACATTCGTATTCTTTTGGAGTCATGCTTGTGTCCACCAGATTAACATAAGTCATTCAATCTCCTTTTGGCTCTGGTTTGGTCTCCACCAAATACCACAAAAATCACTCATACAAACACATCTCTTCTTAAGTGGCAGGTACGAGTGATTTAAGAGAACTTGACGCATTCACCAATTTTCTCGGGTTTAGGATTTTCTCTTATGTATGAACCAAATGTAAGAGTGATCTCGATCTGTCATAAGAGTCATGTACAGAGCCTGCCTTTCTCCATGGGGGGACAAACAATTCTCGTTTGACTTAATAATTTAATACCTTCTCAATGAATTCATATGGAGCCGTTACGTTATTTACAATAACGTAAATTAAAACTAGACCTGCAAGCAGGTATACTGGCCTCCGAGCACCTGATGCAACTCAGAACCAAAGGTGCACGATCACTGAATAGGGCTTTAAGTAGCTCGTTTAACATGCATTTGTTTGTATGCTTGGGCAGGCTGAGGCACATGTGATTATGAAATATGACCAGAAATTATGCAAAAGTCATGAGTGTAATGCTCAAATGGTGTTTTGATGACTAGTAGTGCTATGGAGCAATGCTTTTATGAGTGGGTGGTAACGTGCCAAGAAACAAAGCAATGCACCAACAAAGGCAGGAGAGAAGACTGCAAGCACATAAGTACACATGGATGGAAGCAATGCAGGTTTTAAATATTTAAGAAAAATCAGCATTTCAAATGTTTTGTGTAAATGCATTCAACATGTTTATTAGACCTCAAGGATACACACAATGAGTCTGGGGGAAGAAACACCGAATGGAAACAGAAACTTTGTATACAACAAAACTCCACAGGGCACCTTTCATTTGAATCAGTGTATCTCATAATAATGAATCAGAAAAATGGTGGAAGATGATAATAATCTACACTCACTGTTCCTAACCAGCAGAAGGAATAATGTCCTAAAACAGACTTCAGCACTGTTTGTGCAGGAAAACTGTTTGCTTCTCTTCTGTTTGGTTTTGATTCTTGTTGTATTTCAGTCTTACTCAAGTGCATTTGGAACAGAAATCATTACTTTGTATGCTGTATGCCTGCTGTTACATTTGGATAATCATGTTGCGCTACTTTTATATATTCACTGTTTTAATCCATATGTATTCAGTGCTCTGTTCTTTCCTTCTCAAATCTCAAAGAGGCTGGTGGTCTGCTGATCCTCTGCTGCGGCTCAGTTATCACGTAGTCATGCCACCTTATGACTCTGTTTACAGCTGTTGAACAATGGATGAAGCAACAACGAGAGATTCAGATTCAATCCAGTTCAATCCAGTTTTACTTATATAGCGCCAACTCATAACAGAAGTTATCTCAGGGCACTTTTCATATAGGCCGTACAGATGCAAGTAGGGCTGGGCGATATATCAAATAAATTTGATTAATTAGAATTTGTGTTTTTGCATGGTGTGTAAAATATCTACATTGTGAAAATCAAAGTTATTATGACGTACATGAAAAGGTTATTTTCAGTCAGAAACAATGTAGATTACTGGCTACATTAGCCATCTTGAGTCACAACAGTCCCGTAAACTGTTTGTTACACTATATGTGCACCCACTGCAGTTTATGCGGTTTGTCGTGACTCCAGGTGGCCCCCGACTCCAGGTGGCTAGCTGGCTCCATCTATGTCATAGTGAATTTAATGATGTCAAAAAACAAAAACAGCAGCAGCAGGTGAATTAGAGTGTGGACTTTCTGCTCTATCTGTGCTGAAACTGTTTATTAAACTAGATGTCCGCGCTCTACTCAGCATCTGGTACTGACAGTCCATAGCTGTATAGGATAATCTATATTTTTTGAATATGCATATCGACAGTCTTGCAGGTGGTGCAGGTCTTTTATTATTCTTGCTTAACTGTTCTGCACATAAAGTTGCAATGCTGCAGTTGATCTCCACCGACTGCATAATAGGAAATGCCTGGCTGTCCCCTGATCTAAGAGCTGATTGGTTTAGATGTTGGATCAACAACACAACATTTTATAGAAACTGATTCACCATCTAGTTACAAACAACGTTCTTCATTTAGTAGAAAGATTTTTCTTTTCATGATCTGTTATTTCCCCCATTAACTTTTCTTATGGATAGAATTAAAGTCAATAGTTTTGTATTGGAGTGTCCTAACTGGCTGCGAGCCACGCATCTTCTCTACAAAAACCTAAATATGTGGTAGTATAAGGTTTTTTATTTCCCGTTTTATTTTGTAGTATTCTCCTTCCCTTGTGTGTCTTGTGTTTTTACTTCCTGGCTTTGTTTTCGCTCCCGTTTTGATTGTTGGCCCTTCCTTGATTGTTTGCACCTGTGTCTCGTTGTCTCACCTCCCCTAGGGTATTTAGTCCGTGTCTCTGTTTTTGTTCAGTGTTGGGTCATTGTTGTCACACATGGTGTTGTTCCTGACCTTTGTGTGTGTTGCCGTTTGGTGCACCTTTTGTTGTATCTGGTTCCAGTGCCCAGTTCCCCGTGGACCTTGGTTGGATTCTGGATTTATGTAATTTGCCTGCTCCCTAGTGAACTGTTTGCCACCTTGGACTCACTTCCCTGCTTCCACCACTGCCAGTCGGTAACCTATCTGCCTTTTGTCTATTTGTTTACCTGTCTGCCTACCGGTCTGCCTGTACCTGCCTGTAAACCACATCACCCTTAATAAACACTGTAGCCATCCGGATACTTCACCCTGATACCGCTTCCTGGTCATCTGCTTTTGGGTCCACATGCCGCTACACAGCACATACAACAAAATGAGGTAAATAAGGTAAATAACCATCTCTAATAACCAGTAGAGAAACATCAAAGTATCACAATAAAATAAGTGTCTTTTCTGTTTAAAAAGCACAAACGTAAATAGCAAGTAGCCTTCTCACTATGGAGTGGTTAACGCCTCCAGTCTGATCTCAAGCACAGCTGATAGGGACGTGGTTTGTTTGCATGACAACAGACGTGCAGGGATTGTCGGTCACTCACATTCAGTTAGGACATGGTGTTACATCATTTCTATTTTCTTTGAAACATTTAGCCTAACAAATAATTTCCAATGTTCAAAAAACGCCATCATATTCTGGGTTATTAAATAATGAATTCACAATCAGAATATCAATAAATACAGATGCAAAAAATTAATAAATAATATCAAACGTCTCTACAGCTGCTAAATCTGACTTCAAGCTGTGATCAGCTGCCGCCACGGACGTCGCTTCATGTGATGCTTCAGAAGAAAGGACGTGTCATTTCTCTAAAAACACTTTTCCTGTTTTTTTCTCTTCTCGCACAGAAGGAAAAGATGCAAGTGTGGAAAACGCGGATCCCCTCTCTCCCTTCTTTTTTTCTTCCTCTACCTTTTCTTAACCCCATGAACTACCAGCTGCCTGAACAGCGCTGACTAGCTGCAATACCTGATACCAGAACATTAACTTAACAGTACTGTAAATATGTGTAAACAGTTCAGTAAGAATATACTAAACTTATGTTTGCACAATTATGTTTACATCGCACAATTTCACTCTTACACTATCAGCATGGGCCAAAAATTGGGAAAGCATAACGACTTTCCACCGGGCACGGCTGCGACGCGGCAGCCAGAGCTTATCACGGCCACTCCGGACGATAGGCTCGTTTGAGATGAGCCAGGCCTGCGCAGGATCGACTGCCGCAAAACAGATGAGATTAGATTTGTCTCTGACATCTTCTTCTTGTTTTATGGCAGTTGGCGACCAGCTTATTGGTGCATTTCCTCCACCTTCTGCTCCAGAACAGACAATAGATTTACAATCTAAATCCCTTCAAAATAAAATAAAATTAGAAACAAACAAAACAAAAAACCTGCACACACACACACACACACCCTGAACTACGTTTTATCCTCCATCAATGTCAGCCGCCCTAGCACCCTATTCCTGTTTTTCCATCATATCCTATTTAAAACTTAGAAAAGCTAACAGTACCCTGACCTGTGCTCTCTCATCCATGCTCAGTAATTCTTTTAATGTGAATTCCCGCAGCCCTAACTCCCTCAGATTATTGCTCATCTCTCTCTGTGTCCCAAACCCTCTACAGCTCAGAACTACATGCTCCAATTCAATTTTATTTATATAGCAGCAATTCATAACAGAAGTTATCTCATTGCACTTTTCCTATAGAGCAGGTCTAGAGCGTACTCTTTATAATATTAATTACAGAGACCCAACAAATCCCACCATGAGCAAGCATTTGGTGACAGTGGCAAGGAAAAAAATTCATTTAAGAGGCAGAAACCTTGGACAGAACCAGACTCAATGGTGGGCGGCCATCCGCCGCTGCCGTGTTAGGTTATGAGAGAGGGTTTTTTTTTTTAGTAATTGTAGTGTTAATATTAATAAATTAGTAATAATAGGAATGACAGCTATAGGAATAATAATGACAGTATTAGTAACAGAGCCAATAACAACAACTGTAGTTGCAGTTGTCGAGCAGGAACACGGGGGCAGCAGGTGGCTCACAACCACAGATCCAGACTCTGCAGCTCCAGAGGCAGAAATACCTGCTGAAAGCGACAGAAGGAGAGAGGAGAGAAACAAAAAAGCACAGAACTACGGCAGAGAGAAGATGTTGAGTTAGTAACATGCAGTAATGGGAATACAAATGCATACAGATGGAGAGGGAGAGGAGGAGAGAGGAAAGAGGCGCATCATGGGAAGTCTCCCAGTAGTCTAGGCCTATAGCAGCATAACTAAGGGATGGTTTAGGACTCACCCAAGCCAGCCCTATCTATAAGCTTTATCAAAGAGGAAAGTCTTTAGCCTACTCTTAAATATGGAGATGGTGTCTGCCTCACGAACCCAAACTGGGACCCGATTCCACAGGAGAGGAGCTTGATAACTGAAGGCTCTGGCTCCCATTCTACTTTGGAGACTCTAGGAACCACAAGTAACCCTGCATCCTGGGAGCGCAGTGTTCTAGTCGGATAATATGGTATTATGAGATCTTTAAGATATGATGGTGCCTGACCATTAAGAGCTTTGTAGGTGAGGAGAAGGATTTTAAATTCTACAGGATTTTATAGGAAGCCAGTGCAGAGAAGCTAATATTGGAGAAATATGATCTCTTTTCCTAGTTCTTGTCAGTACACGTGCCGCAGCATTCTGGATCAACTGGAGAGTCTTAAGGGACTTATTTGGGCAGCCTGATAATAAGGAACTGCAGTAGTCCAGCCTAGAAGTAACAAATGCATGCACTAGTTTTTCGGCATCATTTTGAGACAGGATGTGCCTGATTTTTGCAATGTTGCGTAGGTGAAAAATGGCAGTCCTTGAAGTTTGTTTCATGTGGGAGTCAAAGGATAAATCCTGATCAAAGATAACACCAAGGTTCCTTATGGTGGTGCTGGAGGCCAGGGCAATGCCATCTAGAGCAACTATATCTTTAGATAATATGTCTCAGAGGTGTCTGGGGCCAAGTACAATAACTTCAGTTTTGTCAGAGTTTAACATCAGAAAATTGCAGGTCATCCAGGTCTTTATGTCCTTAAGGCATGCCTGAAGTTTAGTTAACTGGTTAGTTTCATCTGGCTTGATCGATAGATATAATTGGGTATCATCTGCATAGCAATGAAAGTTTATGGAGTGCTTCCTAATAATACTGCCTAGAGGAAGTATATATAAGGTGAATAGAATCGGTCCAAGCACAGAACCTTGTGGAACTCCGTGACTAACTTTGGCATGCACGGAGGACTCACCGTTAACATGTACAAACTGAGATCGATCTGATAGATAGGATTTAAACCAGCTTAGTGCGGTTCCTTTAATGCCAATTACATGTTCCAGTCTCTGTAACAGGATGTGATGGTCATTGGTGTCGAACGCAGCACTAAAATCTAACAAGACAAGTACATAGACAAGTCCATTGTCTGATGCAATTAAAAGGTCATTTGTAATTTTCACCAGTGCTGTCTCTGTGCTATGATGCACTCTAAACCCTGTCTGAAAATCCTCAAATAAACTATTGTTATTTAGAAAGTCACACAACTGATTGGCGAATGCTTTCTCAAGGATCTTAGAAAGAAAGGGAAGGTTAGATATAGGTCTATAGTTGGCTAAAACCCCTGGATCAAGAGTGGGCTTTTTATGAAGCAGTTTAATTACAGCTGCTTTAAAAGACTGTCGTACATAGCCTGTTAATAAAGTCAGATTGATCATATCCAGTAAAGAAATGCTAACTAAGGGTAAAACGTCTTTAAGCAGCCTAGTTGGAATGGGCTCTAAGAGACAGGTTGATGGCTTAGATGAATTAATCGTCAAAGTCAACTGAAGAAGGTTGACAGGAGCAAAGCAGCCAAAACACACATCAGGTTCTACAGCTGTTTCCAAGGTTCCTGTGTTTGAAGACAAGTCGGCACCGGTTAAAGGCAGGACTTGATGAATTTTTTCTCTAATAGTTACTGGGGTTGTTTTTATTTTCCTCTATTAATGATGAGTAGTAAGCTGCTCTGGAGGGCCTTCCTATATGTTTTAAGACTATCCAGGTTGTTGGAACGCCATTTCCTTTCAAGTTTTCGTGATGTTTGCTTTAATTTGTGTAACAGGAACGCGAGGAAGCACTTCGTGAGGAACTCCTCGCAATTTTCCACTCTACCGGAGAAAATCCCCGACTGTAGAAACTCGTCCACCGCAATAAAGGGACTAGGGAGGCTGAGGATATATCGTTTGGCCAACTCACCCAGGTGTAGGAGGGAAGTTTTGGCCGTCATCCTTGTCTCTTTTCTGGTCCGGTCTTCTGTTACGGACAGATCAGGCCGGAGACACAAGGAGAATCGTGAGTGCTTTATTTAAACACAAACAACGTGGATTTGGGTATGGTGGGAAAGCTACTGTATAAGTCTGGATTAGACGGAGATCTGGAGCGGAGTGGGAAGTCCAGATGAGAAGCTCGACTCGAGCCAGGAGACTGACGTAACTCCCACAGAAGACGAGAGAAACACGGAGACTGGAGCGGGTGTGAACACTCACGGGAGACTGGAGATACACGGAGACTGGAGCTGGTGTGAACACTCACAGGAGACTGGAGATACACGGAGACTGGAGCTGGTGTGAACACTCACGGGAGACTGGAGAAACACGGAGACTGGAGCTGGAGTGAACCACACAGAGGACAGGAACACGATGGAGCCAGGGAAGAGGTACTGAAGAGCGGTTGCAGGGAATAGTTAGGTTTAGACGAGGTGAGTCCAAATTGTTCTTAGGCTACAGGGGAACTAACGTTCTGTCCTTCACCATGAACGCGACCGGACACTGACTGACGTGAGGAGCTGGGTTTTATAGGTGAGTGGAGTGGCTGATTATGTGCAGGTGTGCGAAGGGTGACAGGTGCTGGGAATTAATACTCAGGTGAGGAGGTGAGGTGTGGCTGTGATGTGGTGGAGAGAACATGACAGACTGTGACACTCTCATCCTCTTTATCATTCCCCATACCTCTCCCACAGGTGTTGTTCTTCCTATTTTTTTTAAAAACATTTCTCCAACTTTCCCTCTTAGCTTGGCGTACTGTTCTTCTCACCACTGCCTGTGCCTTTTTACACTGATTCAAATGCTGCATGTTATGGGTTCTTTTAAATTGTCTGAATGCTCTGTTCTGGTTTCTTACAGCTTGACAACACTCCTCTGTCCACCATGGTACCAGTTTTCTATTCTTCCTATTTTTACTCCTGAGTATTGATCCATCTGCTGCCATAATAATTGCTGCACTTACCTGACTGTATATTTCTTCTATATCACCAGTGATGTCCTTGTCATTGTTTCCTCATTAAACTTCTGGAACTTATCCCAATCTGCTTTCCCAAAGACCCACTTTGGGATTCCACCACCTGGTCTCATTTCAACTCTTTCTCCCACCGAGCATGAGACTGGGTAGTGACCACTGCCTGCTGTTGCAGCTGTCCAAACTTGCCAGTTACTAACTCCAGCCAAGGGATTAGACACTAAAGTTAGATCCCTTGTTCCTTTCCCATTACTGCATGTTACTAACTCAACATCTTTTCTCTCCCGTAGTTCTGTGCTTTCTTGTTTCTCTCCTCTCTCCTTCTGTTGCTTTCAGCAGGTATTTCTGCCTCCGGAGCTGCAGAGTCTGGATCTGTGGTTGTGGGCCACCTGCTGCCCCCGTCTTCCTGCTTGACAACTGCTACTACAGTTGTTGTTAATCGCTCTGTTACTAAAGCTGACATTATTCTTCCTATAGCTGTCATTCCTATTATTACTAATTTATTATTATTAACACTATAATTACTACTCTACCCCCCACCCCCATATTGTATTGTGAGCATTAAAATCTGCACACCATATTACTTTGTCTCTTTTGCCCTTGTATCCTTAGTAGACTATCCAACTCTAACCTTTTGCATGGATTGTAGTAGATTATTATACCCACCTTCCCCCCTCTTTCCCACACTTCCATATTGTCCCTCACTTCTTCCAATGTCAGTTCCATTAATCCTAAATGATTAACTGCTGCTCTGACAACCAGCTGGATTTTATCATTTTTTGACTTCAGCTGTACTGTTAATCACTTCTGCAAAGAATGTTACTAAAGCCCTTTTGTCCACATGCATCCTGTCACTTGATCTTTGTTGTAGCTCTCAAACCCCCATTGTAATTGTAATATTTAACACTAGATTGTTGGATATTAGACTCATATAATAATAATATAATAATCCAATAATGAAGGTGATTTATTCCGCACTTATCAAAACGAGCATTTACAAAGTAAACGAATCGAAAACGAATAAAAAGCTATGAGAGTAGATTTATTGTTATTGTTTATTGTCCATCTTCACAGAAAAGTAGGGGGATCTCTTCTGCTTCAACTTCATCAGTGATCAAGAACACATACGTTATTTCTTACCCGAACAGGTCTGCAAACTACAGGTAGCTTCCAGATGGATCTAACAGGATGTAAATATTTCGGTGACTTCCTGTGTATTCTTTGAAGGCTGCTGGAAACTGTCTGACTTGACTGCAGCTTTCTGTCACTGCCCCCTGCTGCTGCTGCCTGATCTCGTCCACCTTCCGGGCGAGAGATGCCTGTTCCTCTCTCCTTGTGTCTCTTCCTCGCCTCCTCCGCTCGCATCTCGGTGGGAGAGACTAAGACACGAGGAGAGGAGGCGAGGAGGCGAGGAAAGGAATCGAGGGTGTACAAACTGAGAAATGAGAAAGGCCTTCCCTGCGTTCCAAATCGCATATCGCTCAAACATTGCTTATTCTTTTCACTTATAGTACGTACTGCAGCTGCCCTTACAAAATATGTACTGTTGCATGGGACATACTACTTCGTCATAACATTGTACCTTGAAATTTGACCACCTTGCTCATACATCTGTCGCAGTCCGTTGCGCGACATTTGAAGTAAAAAGAAAAAAGTGTGCAGTTTGGAGCATTACACGTTACCATGGAGATACAACAACATGCAAATCGCTGAGCTCGCCAGAGACAGAGGTCCACCAGGAGAGCTCTACTGTTGTTACTTTGTAATGTATGTAACATGCAGTATTATATTAACGACAGTAAAATTGCACATGCATTTCTGTCAGTTCTTTTCATAGTTACAGTATGTCCTGTTGTTGTTATTGGTTATCTTAATGATTATTTTGTTCACTTAAACCATTCCTATTCTTGTTATTACTATCTATTGGACTGGTCACCAGTAGGCATGTTACCCCCTTTCACACACAGCTCTCTGTTGCTGACAGATGTTTTTTTTGTTGTTGAAAATATTTTCATGCAGAGATGCGGCTGCTGGCACTGTGTTCTGTCTGCACGTGAAGCTGCCGTCTGTGCTCTCTTGGCGGCTTCTTTTCATACTTCTTCTATTTAATGGCGAATTGCAACCAGGAGGAGCATTAGCGCCACCAACTCTCTTGGCGGCTCAATCGATGTGACATATCTTCCACTGCGCAGAGGATTGTGGGTCAGAATAGCCAGAAAAGCATCCTGGCTGACATACTGCATAATGCGACCGGATGCAGTAGGACATCCTGGTATTTTTCACATACTGCACGTGACATACTATGTATTGGAACACACTAACTGTGCGTTCCAATACCCATACTACCATACTATTTAGTATGCCATAAAAATGTTTAGTATGTCCCAATACATAGTATGTCAAATGCAGTGTGCAAAAAATACCAGTTTAGCTAGTGAGTTAGCTGCTACCACTGAACTCTACAATCATTAACGTTAACCACAGAGCAACCATGATTTCCCTTTTTGACATGCTGCCTTTTTTTAGAGAATCACTACAATACTATTATAATGACAAAGGTTCAATTCCGGAAGAAGGGTGCTACTACCGTTAGGTTGGAAGTTGTTGGAAAAGTATCATTTGCAATGGTTTATGGGATGCGTAGTTCCGTCTTTTTTTTGCTCCGCATCAAGTGTTTTATGTTCACGATTGATCTCGTAGTTGGTTGGCTTGGTTCCAGGCTTAAAACTCTTTATATAAAGATTTTCAGAAATGAATGGGAAATTCACTTCCGAAACCGTAGGTGTTAAAAAAGTGGGCAGTCACCAGGGCTGGACTGGCCATCTGGCAGATAAGATAAGCAAGGTTTGGGTTTGGCTAGCTGGCTATTTAGCTTAATCAGGTGCCTTTTGTTGAGCCATTGTTCATTCCCAGTCCAGCCCTGGCGGTCACTGTTGAGCTCTATTACAATTCATCCTGCGAGGGGCATGAATGTGTGTAGAAAATTTCATGGCAATCCAATAGTTGTTCAGTTATTTCAGTCTGGACCAAAGTGGTGCACAGACACGGCTAAAAACTGCTGGTCAACGTTGTCTAGCTTCACATTATTATTTTTTGAAAAATATCATAAAGTTGTTTCTTCTTTCAATGTCCATAATCACCCCTATGTCTATTTATACGTTGCATAACTCTTAGATAAATGTGGTTACTCAGTTGTTTACCTGCTCAGTCTCACAGTCCTCCATAAGGTAAATCCAGTTAGTCATGTTTTAGCGTGCTATCCTCTTTAGTTAATGAGGTTCAAATTAAGACGGAAGCATGGTTTGCTTGCCATCTTTCAGTTTGCTCATATAACAGCCCATGGCACTTTTCCTTATCCCATTCCATGTGAGTGCACCTCAGCTCTGGAACTCCCTATGTGCAGGATCTCAGGCTTTTACTAACAATATTACATGCTGCTAACTCTTATCCATTCTACATTCTTCATTCAATTCAATTTAATTTTATTTATATAGTGCCAATTCATAACAGAAGTTGTCTCATTGCACTTTTCCTACAGAGCAGGTCTAGACCGTACTCTTTATAATACTAAATAATTAATATTCATACATACTTAATAATTGTATTTAATGCTAATACTTATTTTAAGTTTCAGTGCAAGACATTCAATTATAATGGAGTATTTTAAAATTGTGGAATTTTACATATAAATTTGTATTGCTATGGCAGGGGCTGGTAACTTAGCTACATTTTTGTTTTAATCAGCTTTATTGCTGAACATCACTGAATGATATCTGATTGGATTTGATTTAAAGGGCTAAGCCAAAATAGTTCAAATCGACCAGATCAGAAGATTTGGACTATGGCAGCGGCTGTACCTGTAGCTCCTTCAAACTCTGCAAGCTACATTCTTGTTTTTCATCTGTTATTTCTTTTTCGGTATTAGACTTAGTTAGTTAGTTTTTAAAAATCTACAAAGGGAGGGAGAATATCAAACAAGCTATGTAAATATTTACCAGCCATAGGAACACTGAGAGAGAAGCTCCAACCTGCCGCACCTACGGACTGCCTGCACACGGCGCAGGAGGAGTGACGCACTGCGATTACTCAGGCATGCTGTTGCCTTTTCCCTGATGGTCAAAAATGGGTCGTTATATTTATCGCTAGCATACCTGCTAACACTCCCGTTGTTCCCGGGTTTTTCCCGTATTTCAAGGCCATCTCCCGGCACCCTCCCATTTTGCTGTTTCTCCCAGGATACTCTGGGACAAATTTGAAAAAAATTTCAAACCTAAATGTTGGCAGGTATGCGCTAGTCGCTTTTTAGAAATAAAGTCACTAAGAGGGCCTGAAAAGTCTAATGTCCAGTCTGGACGAAATGGGACTCAGGCTGGCCAAGCAACAGGAATCAGAGACTGTTTACAGAGACCTGCTCCACCAACATCCTGGATCAAGCACTTCATATGAATTGAAGCGTCCCAGGGTGAGTGATGAGGGGCTGTGCAGTTATGTGTTCAGGCACACATTTTAATCTGACAGTTCCATCCTTGGTTCTTTTCTTTTAGCATATCTTGAAGAGTGTTCCACTCTACTTTCCTGTAGATTGAGGGACAGTCAAACTTGTCTTGGTGACCTGATGGTCTCACAACTACCGGGAAAGGAAGTAGAGTCCTTGATTGGGGGGGGTGTGTTATTGAAGGCACCCCCCTTTAAGCTGTCCCTGCGTTCTGCTCAGCGATATCCTACACAAACTTTGATTTCATTATACAACCTTGTGTTGTAAAATGATAAATAAATTACCTTGTACCTTGTACCTTGTAAATGTTCGTAGTATTCTACACCACTAATTTAAAACTGCAAATACATTTTGAAAGACATGATGACAGTATTTAACTACAGTAACTACCAATAAGCAACTTGTTGGACTTGCTGCACTTGGCCCTACAGCCATGTCTTTGGGCCAAACAGTCAGTACTGTGAATACAGATGGGTGTGACACCTGGCTGACAGGGCTGTGTACTGTACTACTCATCTGAGGACTGAGGAGAGAACACAGAAATGGAGACCAAAGGGGAAAAGAGGGAACAGTGGAGGAGGAAAAGGGAATATTTTCTGGCAGCAGCAGGCAATGTGGTGGGCCTGGGCAATGTGTGGCGATTCCCCTACCTGTGCTATAAGAACGGAGGAGGTGAGCTGGAACACACAAAGTCAAGATACTGTTATATTTGACATGATTGCACCTTTCATGAAAATTATAATGACGTCTTTACAGATAAAGGTAATCGTCCGTTATTGATTCCTTCATTACTTCTACAGTATATCACAAAGCAGAAAAGTTGGAGAAGAACTTAAAATCTGTAACAATGAAATGTAAATGAAATGTGGATAATGTAAAAGGAACTGGAAGTCAGTTGCAAAAATTCCTCATTATTTGTACATTCAGCATATCTGAAATGATTATACCAGTTTGAATTAAATTAATCTAACCGTTCCCTCTTTGCAGGAGAACAATGTTAAAGTTACAATATATACTATAGCTGCTTCGGATTACATGAGATAAAAAGTCATCATTTCACTTATAGTACATTTGCAAAAGTTTATGAAAGCTCACTCCTACTCTGTATAAAGCATGAGAGAGAGAGAGAGAGAAGGGGGGTGGGGGAGAGGGAAGCACAATACAAATTCCACCTAATTTTAAAATTGTAATAATGTAATGGTAGTGGTAATATTAATATAAATAAAGTAATAATAATAGGAATAATTATAGTAATAAGACTAATAACAACAACTGTAGTAGCAGTTGTCGAGCAGGAACACGGGGGCAGCAGGTGGCCCACAGTCAGAAGTATGTGAAATAGATATCTGATATGGGTCAGGCAAAAAGGCTAGATAGCGCTCCCTAACAGTTATAAAAGGGAGAGCCCCCACCTTTAAATTTGGCCTAGATGTATGAAATTTGGGAGGCAGAAGTATCACCCATACAAAACCCTTGGAGTCATACCCTAAACCCAACAGGAAGTCAGCCATTTTGAATTGAATGTGCACTTTCAGGCCATTTTTTGCCATTTACAGGCTCTGTACTTCAACGAACTCTTCCTACAGAAGTAATCGGATCGACGTCAAATTTGGGCAGTCCAATCGAAAAAGTTGAACGACGTGTCCGTGGCGTGGTGTCGAATGTTTCGCCATGAAACAGGAAGTACATTTTAACTGGATTGTACATGATTGTACAACTGCCCCAAACTTCACAGTTGACTCAGTCAAGAGTCCCGCCCTGAAGACATCTACAGGCCAGTATTCAGTCAAAGTCATAGCGCCACCTACTGGCTACAGGAAATGACACGTTTTATACTTTGATGTACTCCTCCCAGATCCACCTAAAATTTTGGCAGAAAAGCCTTAAGAGCTTGATGATCCTTTATTGTGTCGATTTTCAGTTTTCATCAAATGCTGTTGCCGTGGTGATGCATTATTCGCCATGAAACAGGAAGTTGTTATAACTTGAGTGTACGTTGTCCAATCTCCCCCAAATTTCACATGTTTGATAAGAGTCCGGCTCTGAGGACTACATGCCATTAAGAAGTCATAGTCATTGTGCCACCTACTGGCCACAGGAAGTAGGCCTTTTGTGACAATCATGATTAAAGTCGTAAATTTTTAATGGTGTGATCCACACTTGATATACTGCAACTTGACGCATAATTAGGGGGTGTTGTCTAGCGCCACGTAGTGGACACAGGAAGAGACATTTAACTTTTTCGTTCAGTGTTTAAAATCCATGAAAATTCAGAGATGCGTCGTTTGACCTCCGGCAACACCCCTGCGGATGCCGCACACCCCAACGTGCGGTCAGATGCGAGGGCCCGTTCATCACTGCTTACAGCTTTAATTGTACTTGTTATACAATTTGCACTTGCAGAAAAACAGCCATGTTAATATATTGACTGTTGGCATAAATACAATAAATTGATGAAGTTGTGGTTCCACTCCTGCAGATAATGCAAAATGTTCAGGGTGCCTTCAGTGCATTCTTTTTCCCCTCCTCTAATCCTCTGACTAGCACTACCATCAGATAAAAATTTGTCAAATACTGGTACTTAATGACACTCCCATCAGCATCAGTTGCACTTTGTGTTTGGTGCTAATTAGCAAATGTTAGCTTGCTAACATGCTAATTTAACATTATACCTGTTAAACATCAGTAGATTAGCATTGTCATTGTGAGCATGTTAGCATTAGCTTATTATTAAATGTTAATTACTACGAAGTTCTTGCACACCAGAAGGTCTTACTGATTGTGGATTGGATTAGAACTGAAGCGATTACTTGACTAATCGATTAGTCTTTTCTTTGTTTTAAATCATTGTAAAACTTAATATCTTTGCCTTGGGCTTAGCAAAACTTTTATGGACATTTTTCACTCTTTCTGGCATTTTATGTCAGAAATCCATAATGAATCCATAATGAAAATAATTGTTAGTGGCAGCTCTACAGTGGATCAAACACTCACTTTATTAACACAGATCCAGTCCTTGTCCCAGTGCACAGCATCACTGGTCTAAGGTGTGTTTCTGTGTGTGCAGGTGTCTTCCTGTTGCCTTACTGTCTCTTTGCTGTGCTGTGTGGCATGCCACTCTTCCTGCTGGAGACTGTGATTGGTCAGTACACACAGGAGGGCGCCATCACCTGCTGGACCAAGCTCTGCCCGCTGGCACGAGGTAATCACATAATTTCCGGTTAAGTCACTGTTAACAAAAAACCTTTCCCAAACTCTGTGAGTCTGTGAATTTGAAATGCTGTATGTATTCTGTATATGTTTGTTGTTGAATATATTGAGCATGTAAATTGAAGACACTATGTGACTGAAAATGGACTAGAACTGAAAATTAATTTCTTTGGGTTAAGGTTAGGAAAATAACACTGACTTAAAACTCAGGACCCACTAAGTCTTATAAAAGGGCAATTCCCTGTAGTTAAATTTTATTGATGTCCAAGAGCTTGCCAATACTTGAAGAAGACTCAAAATAATTAACAACCTTGTCTGAACCAGCTTCACAGTTGGAGACAAAAAAGAAATGGTAACTATAGCGCCTTTCTAGTCTTTTCCGACTACTCAAAGCGCTTCAAATACATATCACATTCACACAGTGATGGCAGGTGCCAACTGCTCATCAGTTTAAAGAAAATAACTAATTCACAAGGAAACTTTGACACGTGGGCTGGGGGAAGCCAGGATCGAACCTCCGACCTTCCGATTGGTGGACAACCCGCTCTACTTAAATGCTCTATTTAAAACCCAACATGTAGAAACATAACCCCTCCCTTTGCCACAATCTGGGCTTGCACATTTAAGGAAGGTGACAAAATACAGAAATTAGCATATTTCATGTTTTATATGTTATACGGACTATGCACAAACTAATATAGATTAATTTTGTTTGCCAAAATGTGATGAAATATACAAATCTCTGATGAGCAAACTGTTATGCTGCTTATTTGGGATTTGGGAGATGTAGTGCCACGTAGAAAGTGCTGTCAGTACCAATCACAGATGTAGAGCAGATGAAAATCCGCTGTGTTTAACCAGGTTTAACAGCCAGGGTTCTAACATTCCAAACAGAAGTAACGTGACATTTTCTGTAGCAGACGTCTTCATTTAAAAACTGCATTTTGTGTTTACTTGTATTATCTTTGACTAATATTTAAATTTGTTTGATGATCTGAAACATTTAAGTGTGACAAACATGCAAAAATATAAGAAATCAGGAAGGGGGCAAACACTTTTTCATACCACTGTATGTGAATGGGGTGAATGTGATATTTAGCATAAAGCACTAGACTAGAAATGCCCTATACAAGTACCGTCCATTTACCATTTACAAAAAAGGCTCAGTGCTTTCCTCAAACAGCTGCTCGCTGTGGTTTTTATCAGACCAACAGCAGGAAACAGAGCATCTGTTGGGGACTATTTCCAGCGGCGGATGAATCCACATGTGGTGCTGTAGTGAGTGTTTGGGGCAGCAGGACGGTGTGTGTGGGACTGAGTCAGAATAAACTCTAGTGTGTGTGTTCATGGTGATGAAGGAACATGTCACCCAGTGCAGCAGTGCGGCTCACTGATGTGTTTTAATAGTTTGTGGACAACAGTGGAGCTCTGCGGCTCAGAGGAGGAAGATCCATCAGCTGTGATACACACACACACCTGTTAGCAGATACATTCGCTGCTGGTTTGGCTCTGCACAGGGGATTTGCTGACAATGAGAAAAATATAAAATGTCATGAGCCTTTATTCTTTAAAATTTTGTTTTTTATGTTAAATTCAAGAGTTTGTGATGACCTTGTTCTGGTGACAAAAATGCTGCCAGAGGTTTATACCTACTTCCTTACTCTCATCTTTATATTTTCACCTAACTCATAAACACACCTGCTACACTCGCTGGGGGCTTTCTGATGTTGATTTTTTTAGATTTAAAAGGTGAGACTTGATACATTTTGTATGTGCACATACCTAAAACAAAACTGCTGCATTCATCTTTGTTGAACTATAAACACGTCTATATGTGCTCTATATGAAATTAGAGCCTAAACTGAGATATTTAGGATGTTTTCTCCCTCCAGGGACTGGCTATTCTATCATAATGATCCAGCTGTATTCCAGACTCTACAGCATTATCCTGGCCTGGGCCCTCCTCTACCTCATCTACTGTTTCAGAGACCCTCTGCCCTGGGCCACCTGCAACAATCCCTGGAACACGGGTCAGTATGGGACGAGGGTAGGTGGATGTGTAGCAAATTTAAAACACATACCTACCTCTTTGAAAGATCTCACTGTTTTTTATTGATTCAAGGTATGAGCCAGAGCCCCTTTCAGATATGCACCCATTTACATTAATTTGATGGCAATTTAACATGTTGGTCTCATATTTGAATAAGCACCCTGGTCACTTTTATGTAAAAGTCATGATGCCAATCTTACTAGGTCAGACCAGACATCACTTTCAACACGGCTCAAGTCTGAATTGAATGCTGTCAGATAAACCTAAAGGCTGCAGCACTAAAAGGTTAAATATGCAGAGAGAAATGGGCATCTTGTACCACCTTCTAAGATCACTGTAATACACTGAATATCTCAATCTTCATCTCTTATGCACAAAGAAAATAAACTTAAATAGTTTAATAAACTATGGCTTAACGCTTTAGATCTTTTCTTCACTCTTTAATAACATTAAATGATGAAACTGATGTGTAAATGTATCAGTGGGTTCACAGTTAGAAGTGGAGGCAAGTGTCCCTCACTCTCACAAAGGTCATTAATTAAGGTTTCAACAGCAAAATGTGTGGTAGTTTAGGTGTTGTCACTTCCTGGTTTATTTTGTAGTTTTCTCCTTCCTTTGTGTGTCTTTTGTTTTTACTTCCTGTCTTTGTTTTCCCTCCAGTTTTGATTGTTGGTCCTCCCTTGATTGTTAGCACCTAGGGTAGTTAGTCTGGGTCTTTTCTTTGTTCAGTGTTGGATCATTGTTGTACACATGGTGTTGTTCCTGCCGAGCATTGTTACCGTGAGTTTGCGTTGGATTCTTTGTTCTCCCGTTGACCTTGGTTGGATTTTGGATTTCTGTTTTCCACCTTGGACTCACTCCCCTGCTTTCACCTCTGCCAGCCAGTAACTTATCTGCCTTTTGTCTGTTCATTACCTGTCTGCTTACCGGTCTGCCTGTATTTGCCTGCATACCACCCCACAATAAACACGGTAGTCATCCGGCTACTTCACCCTGATACCACTTCCTCTTCATCTGCTTTTGGGTCCACATACCACTATACAGCATTCCATACGACAAAATGAGCTTTATAATCCATCAGTGAAGCAGCCTGTGACAGAACAGAAAACACTCTTCCTCACTATCATAGTATTTTAAACTCGCCACCTCTCTCTGCGTGCGCTCCCTCTAACACATCAGGTGCCAAATATCAACCAAGCATTGTGGCGCTTTTCTATAAATGTGCTGTTGTGTCTGAATGAAGCCGCGAGGAACATAAACGTAAAAGTCACCTCTGTCTGATGTCACAGCATAAATCCATCACAGTGAACATCCAGTCTGCGTTAATTTTTGTCAATGTTAAGGCCTAATCTCACCAGCATTTTAAGCGGCTACATTTTGTAGTGAAATCAATCTATTTCAATAGAATTGTTGCAATTATTGGATTCAAGGCAAAGTAAATCCGCGCAAATATTTTGCGTCAAGTTGTTCAACTTTAGTGAACTATGACCTGTGAATTTGACAGTGCTGACCTTTGAGGGGACAGAGTCCAAAATAGAGCTCGTAGCTTATTAGCTGTGTTGCACATCCACCTTTATTGAACCTCTTCTGTCGGAGTATAAACCACTCCACAACAGAGGCATGGTTTGCAGACAGGAGTCTATGGTACAACTATGTTTAAATAAAGTGTGTGAACTTATTGTCCTGTTAGCGGCCAAGCTAAGATAGCAAGCTAACATGTTTGCTAAATACATTAGCAAGCTTGTTAGCTCTGAGAACTTTATTTTCCCTCCTCCATAGACTGCTCCAGGTATGAACTATTTTTGTAGGCCACTGGATTTTGGATTATTGCGGAAAATAAGCTCTGTGGCAAAAGTTTGATACTTACACCACGTTTTGTTCACCAAGATAATCTTCACAAAGGAACACTACTTTTATGATTTTTGAAGCTTAAATGCAATCACCAGAAGTGAAAAGCTACTCTTAGGCTATGAAAGAACTATACCATGGTTGCATGCCAAATAAGAGGAAGCCTCAAGGAGACAAGAGTGTGTTTGGAATAATAATAATAATAAGAATAATAATGATGATAATAATAAGCCTTTATTCCTATAGTGCTTATTTATATTGCAATATTTGTCGATCGGCATGTGACCCCAGACACATTCAAAAATTTAGTTAAAGTCCAGCTGACTTCATTGTCTTCATCTTTTCCTTTCGGCTGTTCCCTTTCAGGGGTCGCCACAGCGAATCATGTGCCTCCATCTAACCCTGTCCTCTGCATCCTCTTCACTCACACCAATTAACTTCATGTCCTCTCTCACTACATCCATAAATCTCCTCTTTGGTCTTCCTCTAGACCTCCTGCCTGGCAACTCCAACCTCAGCATCCTTCTACCAATATATTCACAGTCTCTCCTCTGAACATGTCCAAACCACCTCGATCTGGCCTCTCTGACTTTATCTCCGAAACGTCTAACATGAGCTGTCCCTCTGATGTACTCATTCCTGATCCTGTCCATCCTCGTCACTCCCAAAGAGAACCTCAACATCTTAAGCTCTGCTACCTCCAGCTCTGCCTCTTGTCTTTTCTTCAGTGCCACTGTCTCTAAGCTGTACAACATCGCTGGTCTCACCACCGTCTTGAATACCTTTCATTCCTGCTGAGACTCTTTTGCCACACAACACACCAGACACTTTTCTCCACCCGTTCCAACCTGCTTGCACTCACCTCTTCACCTCTTTTCCACAGTCTCCATTGCTCTGAACCGTTGACCCTAAGTACTTAAAGTCCTGCACCTTCTTCACCTCTGCTCCCTGTAACCTCACCGTTCCACCTGGGTCCCTCTCATTGACGTACATGTATTCTGTCTTACTGCGGCTGAGCTTCATTCCTCTGTTTTCCAGAGCTGACCTCCATCTCTCTAGATTTTCCTCCACCTGCTCCCTGCTTTCACTACAAATCACAATGTCATCCGCAAACATCATAGTCCATGGAGATTCCTGTCTAACCTCATCTGTCAGCCTGTCCATCACCAGAACAAACAAGAAGGGGCTCAGAGCCGATCCTTGATGCAAACCCACCTCCACCTTGAACTCCTCTGTCACACCTACAGCACACCTCACCACGGTCTTACAGCTCTCATACCTGTCCTGCACCACTCTAACATACTTCTCTGCCACTCCAGACTTCCTCATACAATACCACAGCTCCTCTCTCGGCACCCTGTCATACGCTTTCTCTAAATCTACGAAGACACAATGCAACTCCCTATGACCTTCTCTGTACTTCTCCATCAGCATCCTCAAAGCAAATACTGCATCTGTTGTACTCTTTCTAGGCATGAAACCATATTGCTGCTCACAAATGCTCACCTCTGCCTTTAGCCTAGCTTCCACTACTCTTTTCCACAACTTCATTGTATGGCTCATCAGCTTTATTCCTCTGTAGTTGCCACAGCTCTGCACATCTCCCTTGTTCTTAAAAATTGGCACCAGTACACTTCTCCTCCATTCCTCGGGCATCCTCTCACTCTCCAAGATCTTGTTAAACAAACTAGTCAGAAACTCTACTGCCACCTCTCCTAGACACTTCCATACCTCCACAGGTATGTCATCAGGACCAACTGCCTTTCCACCCTTCATCCTCTTCAACGTCCTCCTCCCTTCACTCTTGCTAATCTTTGCTACTTCCTGCTCCACACCAGTCACCTCTTCTACTCTTCGTTCCCTTTCGTTTTCCTCATTCATCAACTCTTCAAAGTACTCCTTCCATCTTCCCATCACACTCCTGGCACCTGTCAATACATTTCCATCCTTATCTTTAATCACCCTAACCTGCTGCACATCCTTCCCATCTCTATCTCTTTGTCTGGCCAACCTGTACAAATCCACCTCTCCCTCCTAGCATACAAGTCCTCATATGCTCTTTGTTTGGCTTTTGCCACCTCTACCTTCACCTTACGCTGCATCTCCCTGTACTCCTGTCTACTCTCTTCAGTCCTCTCAGTGTCCCACTTCTTCTTAGCTAACCTCTTTCTCTGTATACACTCCTGAACTTCCTCGTTCCACCACCAAGTCTCCTTGTCCGCTTTCCTCTTTCCAGATGACACACTGAGTACCCTCCTACCTGTCTCCCTGATCACATTAGCTGTAGTGGTCCAGTCATCTGGGAGCACTTCCTGACCACCCAGAGTCTGTCTCAGCTCCTCCCTGAAAACTACACGACATTCTTCCTTTTTCAACTTCCACCACTTCGTCCTCTGCTCTGCCTTTGTCCTCTTCATCTTCCTCACCACCAGAGACATTTTACACACTACCATCCTGTGTTGTCTGGTTACACTCTCTCCTATCACTACTTTACAGTCACTGGTCTCTTTCAGATTACAATGTCTACACAAGATGTAGTCTTGAACATTCCTCACAAACCCCTCTTTCAGGATAACTCCTACTGTTTCTCTTCCTATCTGACCCATGGTAGAACAACTTGAACCCTGCTCCTAAGCTTCTGGCCTTGCTACCTTTCCACCTGGTCTCCTGGACACACAGTATGTCCACCTTCCTTCTCTGCATTATGTCAATCAACTCTCTAGCCTTCCCTGTCATAGTCCCAACATTCAAAGTCCCTACTGTCAGTCCTACATTCTTAGCTTTCCTCTTCTCTCTCTGCCTTCGAACGCACCTTCCTCCTCTCCTTCTTCATCTTCGACCAACAGTAGTCCAATTTCCCCCGGTACCCTGCAGGTCAACAGCACCGGTGGCGGTCGTTGTTAACCCGGGCCCCGACCGGTCCAGTATGGAAGTCATTTTCACGATTCGCATTTTTAATTTGGCATGTGTTTTACGTCGGATCCCCTTCCTGACATAACCCTCTGCATTTATCCAGACTTGGGACTGGCACAAGAAGACACTGGCTTGTGCCCCCTTGTGGTTGCATTCTGACTTCATTGTCTAATGAATGCATTATGCTACAACAGTGCATCATGCATTGGTATTTATCATAGCTCTTATTTATCAGACAGTACCATTGGTTAAAATCTTAATTTAGCTGCCATGGTGTCAGAAGATTAATTGCCTTTGTAGTCTTATCAGTAAATATGTGTGAAAGCACCTCTGACATAATAAGAAATATAGCCACCTGCGGCAATTCCGGTAGAAGTTTAAAGGTTTTGATCTGGACCTGGTCAAACGTGGCCTAGATGTGATAAAAGCAATGAAATCTCCCTTTTTTGCGTTTTCACAAATAGTATGAAGAAAATATACAATTTTTGGTTCATAGTCTGATTCGTGTTATGCCATGCCCAGTTTTTTTTGCATTTGTAGCTCTCCTAGTGGTCAACTTGAATGAAACTTTCAGGGTATGTTTCAAGTACTTCTGTGACATATCCTGTACGATTTGTGATTGGCCCAATGGTTGTTGTAATTAAGGCCCAAAAACTGCATTTTCCCTATTTATTTCCCCAATGCCTCCTTCTCCCCAGTCCTCCCGACTCCATATTTCGGCAACAAAATTACTCCATAAATCTACTAGAATGCAGGAAAACAGTCTCTGAAATTAACAATTTTCTGGTGGAAGATCCCCAGATACCCTGGTTAAGTTTGGTCTCCCGATTTAGGCTATGATGTCTGAAGGTTGGCAGGTATGATGATCAATCATACTTAGTCATCATTGACCATAATTATTGACTTGGCTTTTCATCTATAAATGTTTTAAAATTGTGAATTTTGCTGCTGAACTTTTTAAACAAAATTCCTGGGGATTCCGGAGTGATGACCCCGACCCCTGCGGGAGGTAATGTCACAGAAGGCCTGCTCATAAAATGCACTGACTTCACCGATGCAGAATCTCACTCCAAACTAAATTGAAAAGTTGGCAGCCCTGGTTTTATTGAATGAAATGATGTACAATAATAAACAAAATGCCAGGGGTGAGTAAACAGAACAGTGAACTATCGTGACAAGAGTCTTAGTTAATAATCGTGATTTGTTACAATGTTCAAGATGAGAAGACAAAACAAATTGGAAGAAAGGGTGTGGTAATGTTTCTTAATTGAAAATAACAGGATTGAATAACTGCAAATCAAAAATGACCCCAGGTTTCTGGAAACAAACTAAGTTAGAAGTCAGTGAACCTAGATGTTGTAAAATTTCAAATGTCTGATTTGGGGCAAAGACAAGAACTTCAGATTTGTTGTACTAAATTGAAAAAGTATCTGAACATGTGATAGGTGTGTTGGACACAACTTGAATAAAAATGAGAAACCCCACACACTATTGTTTACTGCTGGAATATTTATTAGTTAGACATTTTGGTCTGTTCGATCTTCACTTTAGTACTAGTAATGTTGCTGTAATGTTTAATTTATGATTAATTAGCACTTTCGTACTTGTCATTTTCTATTTTTGACCTTTGTATAGTTTTGTGTTATATGGATGCTGCTGTAATGTTTTAGATATCGTCTGATCATCTGATTGGATATTTGAGGCAGCATCTCTGTATATGGAACTCTTGTGATACTTACACCCACATACCCGATGAAGGGTGTAAGGACTGAAATGTTGTAAAATAAACGTTGAATAAATCATTAAGTCATTTGCCATCACCACATCTGGACACTTAATCATCTGTGTTGAGGGGAAACTCTTTTGTTACAGAGTTTCCCCTCTGGGATGAATAAAGTGTTTCTGATTCTGATCTGATTCCATTTCAGTAACTGTGTGATATGACACTTAATCAACACGGCCATTTGCCTTCCTATTAACAGACAGATGTGTGGACCTCACTTCTGCAAACTGGACTGAAATACACAGTGGCAACCTGACAGTAAACTCGACATTTGGAAATCTCACCAAGTCTTCAGTCTCCGAGTTCTGGGAGTGAGTCAGTGTTGTCACATCAAGCTCATGATAAATTACATAGGGCGGCAGCAATGGATCAATTATAAAGTACATTGTGTTCTTGTTAAATACCGTAATTCTTCATGTGTATAACCATCACTGACTGCCTGGTGTCCCCGTACAGGAGAGGAGTGTTGTCCATGTCTGGGGGAATAGAGGAGGTTGGTGCAGTAAAGTGGGAGCTGCTGCTGTGTCTCCTGGCCTGCTGGGTGGCCTGCTACTTCTGCATCTGGAAAGGGGTCCGCTCCACAGGAAAGGTCTGTGAACATCGGTGTGAGGATTTTATATACTTCTCATTTTCTTCACAAATGAATTATGGATGAAAGGTAATAGATAGTTAGATATACAAAACACAGAACTCCTGTGTCCTGCATCTCTGGTGTTTTTAGGTTAAGACTACAAAACACTTGGTAATGGTTTGGGAGACTTTATACTTTTGTTTGAATATTGAGGGTTAGGGTTATTTAATTAGTCTTGACTCGTTCTGTTAGGGTTAAAGTTAGGCAGGGTTTAAATTGGGCCCGACCCTTCTGGAGCTGAGCTCCGCCTCCTGACTTCCATATCACACCCCGTAGAGGTCAGCTCACACATGAGACACCCGCTTTTAGACTCTGTCTCATGCTCTTGTGCCACTCAAAAAAATGTCATGTTGATCGAGAGGAAGAAACTAAGCCACTCATTGATGAAAAATAGAGTTTTAATGCGAATAAGGCAGAGTTTAATCTTAATCAATGGCTGAGTCCTACCAATACTGTCATTGAATGGAGTTTTGCAAAAAACACACACATTCCAAGTTGAACAGTGAAATCATTTGGCATAAAGCAGCCATCCACTGGATGATTTCTGACCTCCATCAGAGAGGTTGGGACATTCTTCCTTTCAGCAAAAGTCCAAACATTGTTCTGCAGAATGAAACAAATGTTTTCCTGTTAGGGGATTAATACAAGGAGCCCAAGCAGCGACCGCCAATTTGTTGTCAAACTGCAAACTGGCCTCCGTCTTCTCTGACGCTGTGTCCAGTCTTGCAGTTCTGTGAGATAACCACACCCCCTTCATTTGAATATAACAAATGGAAATGTGGCATTATGAAATAGTCCAATGAAATAAATAAATGTGGCAGCACAGGAGCTTTGGACCGCCGAGAGGAGGTTTTCAGGGCCGACATGGAATACAGTACGGAGGTGATTTACAGCGGCTCCGACCAGGACTCTGACTCCGTTACTCAGCCGGTGCTCTGAGCTCCCAGTCCGGGCAGAGTCAGCTAATAGGACCGCTGACTAGCTAAGCAGCAGTTAGCGGTTACCTAGCAACAAGTAAAGCTATGTTATATTTTCTCCATAAAACATGATCTCTGTGACGTTGCAGCTGATGTGATGCAAGAACATTTCAGACTCAATCTGATAATAAGGTATCATCATCATCACCCAGTTTCACCAAAATCAGTGAATACAGTCATAAAGTTGTGTTTTTGTACAGTAATCCAGGACTCAGTGAGGCCCGGCCGCCTTCTCGCCTTTCTGCCACAAGCGGACTACGCACATGAGCAAAGCAGCAGATCAAGCAAGTGACGTCCTAACTGAAGACCCGCCTTGATGAGAGCACTGACAGTTTGCATTTTCATTTTCATGTTGACCCCAAAAGAGTGTGGTGACATCTAAATGCAAAGACTGGGGGCGCTGTTTTGCTCATTGCATTTGAATATTGTCCACTGTACAGCGGGTTACCACTTTGAAAATTAAATGTCAAACAGCTTTTCCATTTTCATTTTGATAGTCATAGAATGCCCATACAAGTATGTGAAAATGTAATTATTGCATTTTTATTTTTACTCAAATAACATATACATATGTGGAAAATGATAATGCTATTGTGGAATTACATTTTCATTTTCAATTTTACATCATTATTTGAATATAGTCCCATTTATGCTTCCATAGTTGTTGTGGCGTTGCATTATTCACCACGAAAGAGGAAGTTGAGTGTACATTGTCCAATCTGCCCCAAATTTCACACGTTAAGAGTCCCAGCCTGAGAACATCTTCATGCCAATTAGGCCTTGTAGTCATTGTGCCACCTACTGGCAACAGGAAGTAAGCCTTGCATGACAATCATCATTTAAATTTTACAAAATTTTCATATACTGGAACATAAAGAATAATTAGTGGGTATTCTCTAGCGCCACATAGCGGATGCAGGAAGTGACATTTAACTCCTCCGTGGAGCATTTAAAACACATGAAAATTCAGAGCTGCATCGTCCGACCTCCGGCACCGATGGCGCGACTGCTGCACGGCCCGACGTGCGGTCAGGTGCGAGGGCCCGTTCATCACTGCTTGCAGCTTTAATATTTGTATTATTTCTCTATTATGCAACAGTACATCTGGGTTGGATATTCAGGTGTGTTAAGCTAGTAGTGGCTAATGTAGCCTGTAGCCTGCAGCAGAGATGAGCAGTGGTCTACAGCGGTCTGGTAATCTCACTTCTTTCTAACGCCACACCAACAATTATTTCATTCTTCAGCCCCAGCTGATGCTGACTCAAGTGACATCACTTGAGGACATTCCTAACACCTGGAAACACACGCTGATTTCCCCTTTTAAAGGACCGGTTTGATCTACCAAAGTCAGCTATTTATAATGCAAAATACCCTCCAGACATTGTTTCCTTGCTGAGCCGCTGCTGAGGGATATGTCCTGGCAGTAGCATGTAGATTGTGTTTTGTCCAGGCAGCAAACCTACATGCAACAGCCAAGACATACATATATATATATATATATATATATATATATATATATATATATATATATATATATATATATATATATACACAAAAAGTGTGTATATATCTATATATATATATATATATATATATATATATATATATATATATATAGAGATCTATATATATATATATATATATATATATATAGATATATATCTATATATATATAGATATAGATATATAGATATATATATATAGATATATATATATAGATATAGATATAGATATAGATATATATATCTATATATATATATAGATATATATATAGATAGATATATATATAGATATATATATATATATACACACTTTTTGTATAAATCTTGCACTCAAGCTTTATTCATTAGCTTCAACTGAACGTAAGACTATATTTTTACATGAAACAAGGAGATCATTTTGACCCCAATATTTAACAGTACACATAGTCACTCTACAAAGGTACATTACCTTTCACGGCCATTATGGAGAGGAGGAATGATCACAGAGAGCAGTAACAGCATGTGAATGTACTGTATTAAAATAGAGATCCAAAACGTATCCTTTAACTAAGTGCTTTCACCTGCCTAAACATAACCAGCTGCCAGGAGCAGATATCGTAAGAAAACAAATGAAATCCTTTGACAGTGAGTATTTTTCAGATACGTTTAATGTAAATGTTTCTTTGCTATGTTAATGTTGTTAGGGTTAGGTGAATAGGAATATCATTTTCAGGAGACAGAATTGTTTTTTGTTTGTCCCACATGTTTAGCTGTCATTTCTACAGTATCAACATTACATGCTGCATGTGAAGATTTTTACATTGTCACATTTTGTATTTATATAATGGGAATACGGTTCAGTGTTAGATGTCAGCCCATCACTACTTTTCAGAGCATCCCATTAAGATTGAGCCCACTGTGATGGAGTCACTCAGACATTTAATGCTGCAGCCATTCTGCCCCTTGTCATCAGAAGCCAAAACCAGGAGTGAGGGTGTAAGCATAGTTTGCTCTTGAGTCCAGTTAGATTAAAGATTCACCACAAGGGAAGCCATTTGAGAGTTACAAGATTGATTTATTGATAATTTCAATCAATCTTGTCCAAAATCAATCAAGATTTTGATTGTAGTTCCCTTTATGCTACTCAAAAACAAACATTATGTACAAATATCATATACAGTAGATTAGTGTGTGTGTGTGTGTGTATAAAAAAATAAGTCATAGAAATAAAATGGAGTGCTGGGGATGAATTTAGGAGTCTCTCACAGCCTGAGGGAAGAAGCTGCTCTGTAGTCTGGTGGTACAGCAGCGGATACTTCTGTATCTCTTTCCAGATGGCAGCAGAGTGAACAGGCTGTGGCTTGGCTGGGCACTGTCCTTTAGTATACACTGGGCTGTGCACAGACACCTCACTAATATCACTGATGCTCAGTAGGTTGGTACCACTGATCTTCTGAGAGGTTTTAATCACCGCTGCAGAGACCAAACTCCAGTCTCTGCAGCTCTGGAGGCAGAAATACCTGCTGAAAGCGACAGAAGGAGAGAGGAAAGAAACGAGAAGGCACAGAACTACGGGAGAGAGAAGATGTCGAGTTAGTAACATGCAGTAATGGGATAAAAATTCATACAGATGGAGAGGGAGAGAAGGAGAGAGGAAAGAGGTGCATCATGGGAAGTGTCCCGGCAGTCTAGGCCTATAGCAGCATAACTAAGGGATGGTTCAGGGCTCACCCAAGCCAACCCTAACTATAAGCTTTATCAAAGAGGAAAGTCTTAAGCCTACTCTTAAATGTGGAGATGGTGTCTGCCTCCCAAACCCAAACTGGGATCTGATTCCACAGGAGAGGAGCTCATGACCGCCAATCTGAACTGTCTGGGATCTGTTTGTAAGGAAGTCCAATATCCAATTACAGAGTATGGTACTCAAACCCAGAGTTTTCCAGTCAGTTTCATGGGGGAGATTGTGTTGAATGCTGAGCTGAAATCAACAAACAGCTTTCTGATGTAGGCGGTGTTGTTCTCGAGGTGTGTGAAGATTGAGTGGAGGGCAGTGGAGATGGCATCCTCTGTGGATCTGTTGGTTCTGAAAGCAAACTGGTGAGGGTCCAGGCTGGCTGGGATGTTGTTCTTTATGTGCTGGAGAACCAGTTTCTCAAAGCACTTCATCAGAATGGGGGTGAGAGCCACAGGGCAGTAGTCTTTTAGACTAGACACTGCAGACTTTTTAGGTACAGAAAAGATGGTGGCTGTCAGGTGGGAACAATCTCCTGTGACAGTGATATGTTAAAAATGTCATTGATAACATCAACTAGCTGGTTGGCACATGTCTTTAGAACACGGGCAGGGATTTCATCAGGCCAAGCAACTTTACTCATATTCACTCTCAGCAGGATTCTTGTCACATCCGCTGTGGATACTGACAGGAGCAAAGGAGCAGTGTTTCTGTGACCTGATGCAATGATTGTATATGGCCAGCAATATGTTAAATGACCACTGAAATTTCAGGTGGTGTATTTCACGGCTGTGTTCCCCTATGTGACGCTAGCCATCCTGCTGGTCAGGGGGTTGACGCTGCCAGGAGCCTGGCAGGGTGTGGTCTACTATCTGTATCCAGATCCTTCTCGCCTGGCAGACCTTCAGGTGAGACACCTTCATGCAGCTTTACAGTGTCTGCAAGTGTCACACATATCTGGGCCAGTTATCATTGCAAAGAACTGACCAGACAAAAGGATGTAGATAAATCAAAAAACCCCTGTGACACACTCACACAATATGACCTGATTACATGTGGCTTTTCATCTTTGTTCATCAGGTGTGGATGGAGGCTTGCGCTCAGGTCCTGTTCTCCTATGGTGTTGCATCAGGAACCATAATCACACTGGGCAGCTACAACAAAGTCAAGAACAACTGTTACAGGTAAGTCATGTGATCAGTACTTCCACTAATACATTGTGGAAGTTGTGTTATTGGAGTTTTGCTCAACACATTCCAAACACTTTTTGTTAATCTATCCCCACAATGCTGTGTTAGCATTGTTAACTCAAAATGATGGGCGACCACTTTGCCATGTGCTGCTCTTTAGGTTTGTTACCTGACATACGTGTGCCAAACCAACCAGTTAGTCCTCAAGTCTTTTCTCTTATGAAGCAAAACATACAGGTTAAACATTGGTCACAAACAAGACAATAATGCACAGGGCTTGAAATGCAACATTATCCATCATAGGTTACAATACATAGGTTTACATAGCATATATATATAGCACAGCATAGTATAGCATATATGTATAACATATATAACAAGTATGAAACGCTGTTCAACGACTGGCCAGGTGTGTGAATTTGAGAAAGTAGGCAGGCTTTTACCTTCTCTCTCAAGATCTCTTTTTTTCCATTTCATTCAATTCATTTTTTCAACTTGGTTTGGTAAATACATGTCTGGTTCCTCACCACCGATGAAGAGCAGTGCACTGCTGCTTTCCTAAGCTCAATGGAATGCGTTCAGTCTGCCACATACTGAAAGAGATGCTCCAAAGTGGGATTAAATGATGGGTGTAATAATTAATGTACACATTTATGACTGCATCCTAACAATACTGGTCAAAAGATTGAAGGGATGCAGTGCAGCTCAACTCAGCTTTTTCCTTTAGACATCTCAGAGAGGGGTATCTCAAAACCAAAACTACCTGCAGGACTAGACACATTTAGGGGCAATAAGAAGTTTTTGGGGGTGTGAACCAACATTTTAATGATGCCTGTAGCTGTCTGCCCAACATCCTGAGGTCTAACAGTAACAGCATGGTCTCTGTCCGAGGACACTGTCAGTACATTGTCCCACGCAGTTCTACTCTGTATGCTAAGCTCTGTGTGTGTGTGTGTGTGTGTGTGTGTGTGTGTGTGCAGGGACAGTCTGTGGTTGTGTGTGCTCAACAGTAGCACCAGCTTTGTTGCTGGCTTCGCTGTCTTCTCAGCTCTGGGCTTCATGGCCCACAAACAGGGAATTCCCATCAACATGGTGGTCGAATCAGGTATGATTTAAAGCCTAAAGCTACTGTCACTGTTAGACACGAAAATCAAATTTACCCTCACACTTTTGCTAGAAAAGGACAAAAATCTAATACAAAGCAAGTGGAGAGGACAACAACTGAAATGTCCCTTCTGTCCTCCCAGGTCCTGGGCTGGCGTTCATTGCTTTTCCTCAGGCTGTAGCCATGATGCCCCTGCCTCAGCTGTGGGCTGCCTGCTTCTTCCTTATGCTTATTCTGTTGGGACTGGACACACTGGTAAGACGAAGAGGACACGCGACATACTGTAGCTGTCGTGCACAAAGTACAGTATTCATTTAATGTATAAAGATATGCTGCAAATGTTTATGCTGGTTCAGTGAACACCTATGTAAAACTGCAGCTTAAAGCCTATACAGTATGTGGAGAATTTAATAGAATTAGGCCTATATAAAATCATTCTGTTTGTATGCATTATTAGCCATGCTAGCATTAGCCATACTAGTGTGGCTCTATGGGCTGAAATATCTATTGGATGGATTGCTATAATATTTGCTAAATGCTGTATATCCATGGTGGCCAGAGCATTTTAGTAACTTTGGTGATCTTCTGACATCTAACATCAGGTAAAAATTTTATGTGTCCAATACTTTGTTTTATGATCAAATACCTGCAAAACTAATGCCATCCCATCAGCCTCAGCTGTACCTTGTGTTTACTGCTAATTAGCTAAAAACGAGATGTTGGACACAGTAAACATTTCCTGCGCCAGGATGTTAGCATTGTCATGTTAGCATGCTCGCTAGTGGCTGTAAGCACAAAGTCTTGTTGGAATGAACTGAATTGATGAAATAAATGTCCAGATATTTTGGAAATATTTAGTTTAGGTTTAGGTGTAAATGCAGAGGAGGAGTTCTGCAGGACTTGTTTTGGAAAATGTGAATCCTCAGCAGCACGATAAAAGGGTTAATAACTCCCGGAGTACTGAGCTAGTGATGTTTCTGACTGGATGCAGACAGCTGGCCAAAAGATTACCCAAAAGTATGAGAAAACAAGTGCAAAATAAAAGCAATGGTTTGTTTGGGTCAGCACACCTGGGCACAGATGGATGTGCCAAGTTGGTAGCATATTAGCTAGTCAAAACAGCTGCCTGAGTCAGAGGGGGTGCTTTCAGATGAAAAAGGAGATATATAGAATCTATTATTTTGATCATTTTAATCCTTTACCAGGAGAAAATCTTGATAGTCATTTATAATAATTAATTAATTATTATAAATGACTATCAAGATTATTAATAAATTAATTAATTATTAAATAATCAATTTAGTCTGGATCTGAAGTTGCTACAGAGTTCTCGTCTTGGGACAGTGACCGGTATATTTCATCAACAACCAACAACCGAGGTTTTATAAATGTTGATTTAACTACTAACTACACACACAACTATAACTACTAGACACACAAATAAACGGATAAATGTAAACACGGTAAATGGACTGGACTTATATAGCGCCTGTCTAGTCTTTTCCGACTACTCAAAGCGCTTCAAACATGAATGAATGATATGAACACCGCGATGTGGGAATCATTAATTACCTTTATACTGTCTCCTTCAGCTGCCATGCAATTAGCTTGATTAAATCACATGGAAGCACCGCCCTGCTAAAAACCACACACACTTCTACACACAGACTGGTCAATTATAATTTGTTATTTCGCTAGTTAATGCAGGACACTGCCAGTCACCAGGGCTCATTATCCCTGTGCATCATTTCATCCTTTCAAATGTTTCTGGCAACAATGGCCTTTTACGTTCTATTCTTACATGCATTACGATATGCATTACATATAGCAGTTATTATGTTGATTATTCTATAGATTTATTTTGTTTGTTTATTCTGTTGAATAAATCTGCAACATCATGACAGGACCTGAATTAATATCGTAATATCTCCATAAACATAGCTGAAAAGCCACTATCTGCCTTTGGCAGTGTGTTCACGTCATGCCAGTGTTCATTTTGGCAGCTATTTTAGATTTAGTCTTAGTCTCTAGATTTTAGTCATTTTTATCCTTCATAGTTTTAGTCAACGACAACAGTTTGACTAGATAGTAATTGCAAAGCCATTTAGCTTTTTCTGGTGAGGACTGGAGTGAGGACTGGAGTGAGGACTGGAGTGAGTCAAAATGGATCAAGCATGATTACAAGTTGCCTGTCCAAATATATAAATAAATAAACTCGCAGGCTATAAACATTAGAATAGCAACACATGCGCGCTGACACGTTAACAGGTCTGAAAAGCTAACACAGTTGTTCCCCATATTTTTCACTCGAACAATAGGACAATATATGATAAAGCATTTCACTTGTCCGACCAAAACGTTTACTAGTCCCAGACAAGTTATAACGTTGATTGTCGAGCCCTGCGTGTTTCACTCACAAGCTTTGAAGCTAGCAAACTGGCGTTCGCTAACACATGAACCCAGCCAACGTTAGCCTGGAAGCCAGGCTCATTCATTCAGTTATTACCGCAAACTGAAAACTTTTTTGTGAGAAACTGGCTTCCAGTTAGCAAACACAACATTAGCAAATTCATATGCTTAGTTAAAATTAGGACTTAGTTAGCTAACTTACATGGCATAAATAGCAGGGTGATGTGACTCTAAGTGTCTCCTCAGGTTGGTTGTATTCTTCCCACCTAATTTGTAGCCACAGTGCGTCTCTACGTCTCCCGTTACTGCACTGCATTGTGTTTTCCTTTCTGCTGAATTATATATAAAGCGTGTCTTTTTTTCCGACCAAACCCTTTTTACGTTGAAGCCATCATGTTGTCATTAACTCGACCAGTGACAGGGATGATCTCTTCATTTGTCGAGCTTGTCATGCTTCACTGTGATTGGCTCAGTTATTTCAGAGCTACAAGAGCAGTGTTGTGATTGGCTGAGAGTGTATTTATTAATCACCGCACCCTTCGATCAATGTATCACATCACCCAGCCCTTTTGCCTAAAGGAAAGTAACCCGACACCTCCTGGTTTCATTGGTGATTGCATGTCCTCTATTAAAATAGGGCCCCACACTTGTGAACCATTTTGTGTAAATGAAACCAGCTACACATGGAGTGAAAGTGAAGACCCAGCCAGGCTCTTTACTATGCATCTTTGATGTAAAGATTTGGTGAAGTTATTCTCTTTTATGTCTGTTTGTGTGTGTTAGTTTGCAGGTTTGGAAACTATAACATCATCAGTGATTGACCTGTTCCCAGGACAGATGCGTAGACCCTGGCGCAGAGAAATCTTCCTCATCTTCTTCTGCTCTGTTTGCTTCATCATACAGATCCCTCTCACAGCTCAGGTACTACCCAGGCCTGTGTAACCATACCCAAACACACACCAGCTAACACTCCACATATTCTCATATTGGAGTATTCTAATTGACACTACATACATGTACCTGTTCTGTGTTGTCCAGGGAGGAGTGTACCTGTTCCAGCTGGTTGACTACTATGGTGCTAATGGAGCATGTATATTATTTGTGTCAATGGTCCAGTGTGTGGCTGTTGGCTGGGCCTTTGGTAAGTGGTATTCAATATATTTCGTTTAAATTTTATTTATATAGCGCCAATTCATAACAGAAGTTATCTCTCTGCACTTTTCCTATAGAGCAGGTCTAGACCGTACTCTTTATAATATTAATTACAGAGACCCAACAGATCCCACCATGAGCAAGCATTTGGCGACAGTGGCAAGGAAAAATACTTCTTCTTCGTCTTCTTTGTCTTCTTCTTCGTCTTCTTCGTCGTCTTCTTCGTCGTCGTCTTCTTCTTCGTCTTCTTCTTCTTGAAAATTCTGTAATGTACCAGATGTTATTGAACTATCCAAGAGCTATTCATCCATCCAATCTCAGGAACCATTTTAGGAACCCTATATGCATTTCACCTGAGAAACCAGCATCTAAATTTCAACCCACTATCCTAGGAATTATGTTCCAACACTTCTAAAAGCTCTGACAAAGCTGCATTTTTGTTGTAACCCAGGCTTTATTGTTGTATGTTTAAGTAAGAGAGAGTTATGAAAAACTCTATCTACTATCTGAAATAGTTTAGAAGAAGTCAGTTACAGCCACAATTAAAGGACACCCTCTCACCTGAATGTAAGGATCAAAGCTATGGAGCCCCAAAACTGACAAAACAAGTAGTAGTAAAAATATTGTTAGCTAAATAATTTCAATGGTGTATAAAAAGAAATAACAGAAAACTAACCATGTCATTTATTGATGTTAATGTTATATTTTTGACTTGTCTGATAACCTTTGTTGGTTTTGGGGCTCCATACAAACCTGCCATATTATTACAGGCCAATCCATTAGTCTGACATATATCACGCTTCTACACCAGCTTTTAAATGATTACTAACAAACTGTAATTATCATGCAGGGGCTGAACGGTTGTGTGATGCAGTTGAAGAAATGACAGGACAGAGACCTTGGGTTCTTTTCAAACTGTGCTGGCGTTACTTCACCCCTCTGATCTGCCTGGTGAGTTACACACTGTTAACAGCTGCAGGAGTCTGAAACAAAGCAGAAATGAAGACAAGTGATGATTTATCAAGTGTCTCTTTTAAGACTAGTTTTAAGTGCATTTTATCAACAACTGATGCATAAAAATGGTATTTTCAGTTCTGTCTATATTTTGATGAATAAATTAACACTCTGGTCAGCTTCCGTTGTCTTAATGAAATGATTTAATTAGTACTGGCATCTTCAACACAACAGTAGCTGCATAGGTTTTGCTGAACAAACAATCCTTCCAACAGTCTAGTCACAAAGAGGGCATGCATGGTTCTGCTCTTAACTTAAGGGGCGGCTGTGGCTTACAGGTAGAGCAGGTCGCCGCTAATCGGAAGATCGGCGGTTTGATCTCGTTTCAACAAAAAACGAATTGTTATAGATAGATAGATAGATAGATAGATAGATAGATAGATAGATATCTCTCTCTCTCTCTCTCTCTCTCTCTCTCTCTATATATATATATATATATATATATATATATATATATATATATATATATATATATAAATAAATCTTGTGCAGGATGCAGCAGAGAACACATTTTATTTAGGCTATTTCAAATATTAGCAGGGCTACAGCCTAATATTTGAGAGAAGAGATGCACTCTAACAATATATGTTCATACTGTTGTTCCTGAGACTGGGCGATATTACAGAAAAAAAAAGTTCCCTCATGTAGGGCACATAAGTTAACAAGGGGTGTAGTTGAAAGGTGAACTGGACAATGGAAGAGAAGATTGCTTGATTATTATTCAAATTTTACCACTGTTTAATATTTCAAACCACAAGTGACAGAAAATTACAACACATCATCATAATTTCTACTTTGCAGCTCTGAGTGTTGTAAAACAACAACGTCTCACTCTCTAATAGGAGTAGTCCTGTTCCTTGATGAAATGAGTGTAGGAGGCTTTATGAATGACTCTCTAGTCCTACTCTGAGGTAGGAGTGTTTTTAGTCCAAGGTCACTTTATGTGCAATTCCTAGGACGTATTCTGAGACACTCAATGAATATGGGCTCAGAATTGGTTTGCATGGGGTATTTCTGACTTGGCACTAGAAGGCTAAAAATGTTGCAGCTGACTTAGCTGTACAAGCAAATCCCTGTGTCAACAAAATACTTCAGACCATCAACACAAAATCAAGCTACAATAGAGGGTTTACTTCCATAAAGCTGGGGGACTTGACAGTGTTCGTGCAGCCTGTTAATCCACAGAAATACTAGTTTGTTCCCCTGCTTTTTCTTCAAGGCTTGCTTCATCTGCTCCTTTCTGGACTACCAGCCCCTGACATCCAGTGGGGGCTATGTGTACCCAGACTGGGCCTACCGTCTGGGCTGGGCCATGGCCCTCTCCTCTGTGGTTGCAGTACCCATCTGGGCTATCTACAAGATCTTCCTCACCGATGGCACCCTCAGACAGGTAAGCGCACAACACATTTTTTAAATTCAGCTTTACTTTTTAAATATTTTTCACCAATATAAATTACATTCATTTGATTTTCATTCTGTTTGTCCTTTGTTTCTGTCCTCAACAGCGTCTGTTGGTCCTGTGGCATCCTGTTAGTGACCCTATTGGTCCCAAGACAAACAAAGAACATATGCTAAATGAAACAGAGATGAAACCAATGTCAGCCCCTTTCCCTGACATGTTGTGATTAATATGAAATATACCTGTATATGATTTCTGTATTGGAAAGATTGCCAAAAGAAGAGCATGTTACTTAAGGTACCCCGTGGAGTTTTTTGTTATGTTTTTATTCAGTGTTTCTCAGCCTAGTAAACGTGTGCATTTCCTTCCTCATTTATGGTAGGATTTGAAACCCACATTGTTTACATTTATGTTTGTGTGCTAGCAGTCGTCTTCTTCCTTGCCTTTCATTGGCACGTTGCTTGGTACATTACTGCCACCAGTTGTTGATCAGTGAAATGGTGTGAAACCATCAGCAGGATTTTGTACTGCATTAACCCTGTTCACTTGCATGTGCATGGGTGTCCTTGTGCGCTACCAGTGGTCAAAAAGCCTTCTCATTCACTGCGATCTGCCTGTGAACAACTAGTTCCACCATCACTGTGAGGCAGGAAATCTCCATCAAAACTCCTGTGTGCTCCGTCCAAGGATGGACTGGCCATTGGGAGTACTCCAACAGCCCACCTCTTTTCCTTTCCCGTGGAGACATCTTATAGCATCATTAACGCTGCAACCACAGGGGAAAAAAATGGAAGTCCCAGGAATAACAAAGATTTGTATGCTAACTAACCAAAGTACTCATAGTACTTAGTCTGTGTGATTAGCTCAGAACTGAATTCTGATCTTAAACTCTGTTAATACAGAGAGAGTGGAACGTTACAAATACAGATACCCGTACAATGTAATGAAAACAGAACTGCAATAAATACCAATTACCTTATTTATTAATGTTTTTGTTGATACTACTTTAGTTGTTTGTGCAGTTGATTCAGTTATTGGCCATTTTTGAGAATGTACTTTGTTATAGTAGTGTTGAAGTGGACTGTATTATATGAAAAAGCGTTTTGTCTACGTCACAACTTCACAAACTACAGTTATAAAATCACCACAGAATCTGACCGGACCCAGTGTAAATAACAATTATAACATTATACAATTATATAAATATACTAGTATCATTATCATTATATCACATTATACAGGTCTTTCTATTTCATGTATCATTTTACAAATGATCATAGTTAATTTAAAAAAATCAATGTCACACTACACAAAGTGTAACATTGACACTATGTCATACACATTCTGTATGGGTGCTGGTGTATTTCCAGGTGGGTTTTGGTGGGCCAGTCTGAGTCCAAAGTCCCGGACTGATGTTTATTCCAAGTCTACTTCCGTTTTCCCAGTGGTGGAATGAGATACCTTACTCAATTTAGTCAGCAGAATCCCTCCCTGTCTTCAAAAATCACTTGAAATCCTTACCCTCCCACTCACCTAGTGTGCTCTCACTCTCTCTCTCTCTCTCTAAAAAATACCAAGACATTTTTGCTATGCACTTATGTGTTACTTCATGCACCTGTGGCACGTTGCTCTAGACTAGCATCTCTCAACGTTACCGGCCCCCAGGTGGCGTTCACAGAATGCCGGGGCACGCTGGAAGCAATAAGGTGAGTTTACACCAAAGATCCACGGAGAGATGAGTTGAAACTTGCAACTACTTGCAGAAGACTGTGGTCTACATTCTAAAACCTGCTAGTTTACACCAATGCGACTAGACGAGACGGTGTATCGTTTCCATAGCAACGACTCTGCTGTGTTATTGCCATGGTTACAGATTTACAAGAGGGATATTCTGCTGTCGGACTTCCCATGAAAGCAACTTAGCGTCTAACATCCAGACACACACTATAACTCTATTCACAGCAATGCCATCACTTGGCTTGATGAAACTACATATTTCAGTAGGAACCAATGGGCTTGGGGCTGTTCCAGCTGAGACAGGGGAGTTTACACCGCTGCAACTTTTCTCTGCAGCGTTCTGAAATGCTTTCTTCTAGTCGTTAACTTTAAAGTCTTCATTTAACATCTTTAATGAGTCTATGAATAAAAGTAAATGTGAAATCCCAAAACCTGGGACATTACCAGGTTTAATTTGCCTGGAATAGCACAAAACAATGTCAGGCCGAACTCCATTCAAAAATCTACTAAATTAATTCTGCCCTACTTAAAACATCTTACAAAGATCCACCCGGAGAGGCAGACAAGGAATGTCCGAGAAGCATGGTAGGAGCACCATCAGCAGTCTCTTTGCTAGGAAGACCAGCCAGAATGATAGTGGGCTAGTAGTGTCGTATAACATCTCCCTGCTGATTGCCAAATGTGGACAATCGTTCACAGACCAGAAATTGGTGGTCTCTGCCATCAAAGAGGTCATCTCTACTGTGATGGAGCATGATCCCACACTGAAATCCATCCCACTCAGCAATGACACTGTGGCCTGCGGGACTCTCCATTCAGCCTCTGACAACAACGCTCTGCTGATGGCCTATCTCTGCTATAAGGCCTCCAACAGTCAGGAGATAGCTGAGGAATTTTTGTTTTTCAAACATCTGGAAACAGACACCAAGGGCCAGACCATTTTTAATGTGCTTTATATGTATCTACAAGAAAAGTCAATCCCAATCACCAACATCCTTGCATGCGCCACTGTTGGTGCCCAGTTCAGACCTCCATGGTTGGCAGGTAATGTGGCTTCACCGCTCAGCTGAAGGAGCAGGTCCCGCATCCCGCATATCCTCACAGTCCGCTGTGTCTTGCACCGCCACAACCTGGCCAAATCTAAAAGTCCACCTTTCTATAAGTCTCTCAATGTTGCAGTTGGGGCAATAAACAAAATAAAAGCCCATGCCCTGAATGACAGACTGTTCCGACAGCTGTGTCAGGAAAACGATGAGCCCTTCGAGCATCTTCTTCTCCATAATGATGACTGCTGGCTCTCAAAAGCAAACTGCCTTGCAGCTCTTGGGGAAAAGGTGTCATCCAGCTGCTGTGACATCATGTACCTCACAGACTTTTTTGAAAAGATGAACGAAGTCATGCTGAAGCTCCCAGGAAATGGCGTTACTCTGGTCCAGTGCAAGCCGGTTATCCACAGTCTCACCTCCAGGCTGGATCTGTACAGGCAGAGAGGATAGGCAGGAGGCAGTTTGCTCATTTCCCACAGGTGATCAAGGTGATCTACTATTTTTCAGAAACAATGCTAAATAGATAGGCCTGTTATTATTATAATGAATACATTTTATTTCTATGAATACGTTATGTTGTAATGTTTGTTGACTTGTTTGAAAATGTAGACCTATATAGGCATTATAGATAGAGAAACATTTATTAGTAGACTAATTTCCAATAAAATAACCAGTTCAAAATCGGATAGTGGGAATTAAAGGATAAATTCTGATCAAAGATAACTGAGAGGAGGCCAGGACAATGCCATCTAGAGCAACTATGTCTTTAGATAATGTGTCTCGGAGTTGTTTGGGACCAAGTACAATAACTTGAGTTTTGTCAGAGTTTAACATCAGAAAGTTGCAGGTCACCCAGGTCTTTATGTCCTTAAGACATGCCTGAAGTTTAGTTAACTGGTTAGGCTTGATCGATAGATATAGTTGGGTATCATCTGCATAGCCATGAAAGTTTATGGAGTGTTTCCTAATAATACTGCTTAGAGGAAGCATATATAAGTTGAATAGAATCGGACCAAGCGCAGAACCTTGTGGAACTCCGTGACTAACTTTGGCATGCACGGAGGACTCACCGTTAACATGTACAAACTGAGATTGATCTGATAGATAGGATTTAAACCAGCTTAGTACGGGTCCTTTAATGCGAATTGAATGTTCCAGTCTCTGTAATGTAAATGTAAAGGATGTGATGGTCAATGGTGTCGAATGCAGCACTAAGATCTAACAAGACAAGTACAAAGACAAGACCATTGTCTGATGCAATTAAAAGGTCATTTATAATTTTTGCCAGTGCTGTCTCTGTGCTATGATGCACTCTAAATCCTGACTGAAAATCCTCAAACTTTGGTTATGTAGAAAGTCACACAACTGATTGGCGACTGCTTTCTCAAGGATCTTAGAAAGAAAGGGAAGGTTAGATATAGGTCTATAGTTGGCTAAAACCCCTGGATCAAGAGTGGGCTTTTTAAGAAGCGGTTTAATTACAGCTACTTTAAAGGATTGTGGTACATAGCCTGTTAATAAAGACAGATTGATCATATCCAGTAAAGAAGTGCTAAGGGTAAAACATCTTTAAGCAGCCTAGTTGGAATGGGGTCTAAGAGACAGGTTGATGGCTTAGATGAATTAATCGTCAAAGTCAGCTAAAGAAGGTTGACAGGAGCAAAGCAGCCAAAACACACATCAGGTTCTACAGCTGTTTCCAAGGTTCCTGTGTTTGAAGACAAGTCGGCACCGGGTAAAGGCAGGACTTGATGAATTTTTTCTCTGATAGTTAAAATTTTATCATTGAAGAAGTTCATGAAGTCGTTGCTACTGAGAGCTATAGGAATATATGGTTCAATAGAGTTATGACTCTGTCAGCCTGGCTACAGTGCTGAAAAGAAACCTGGGGTTGTTTTTATTTTCCTCTATTAATGATGAGTAGTAAGCTGCTCTGGCATTACGGAGGGCCTTCCTATATGTTTTAAGACTATCTTGCCAGACTAAATGGGATTCTTCCAGGTTGTCTTTCCTCTCTCCTTCTCTCCCTCTCCATCTGCATGCATTTTTGTCCCATTACTGCATGTTACTAACTCAACATCTTCTCTCTCCCGTAGTTTTGTGCTCTTTCGTTTCTCTCCTCTCTCCTTCTGTCGCTTTCAGCAGGTATTTCTGCCTCCGGAGCTGCAGAGTCTGGATCTGTGGTTGTGGGCCATCTGCTGCCCCCGTGTTCCTGCTCGACAACTGCTACTACAGTTGTTGTTATTGGCTCTGTTACTAATATTGTCATTACTATTCCTATTGCTGTCATTCCTATTATTACTAATTTATTAATATTAACACTACAGTTACTATTCTACTATTTTTTAAAAATTCTAGGTGGTATTTGCATTGTGGCTCCCTCTCCCTCTCCCCCACCCCCAAAACCCCTCTCTCTCTCTCTCCCTCTCTCGCTCTCTCGCTCTCTCTCTCACTGTCTCTCTTTCTCTCTCTCTCAAAACCTAACATGGCAGCGGTGGATGGCCGCCCACCATTGAGTCTGGTTCTGTCCAAGGTTTCTGCCTCTTGAAGGAAGTTTTTCCTTGCCACTGTCGTCAAATGCTTGCTCATGGTGGGATTTGTTGGGTCTCTGTAATTAATGTTATAAAGAGTACGGCCTAGACCTGCTCTATAGGAAAAGTGCAATGAGATAACTTCTGTTATGAATTGGCCCTATATAAATAAAATTGAATTGAACTGAGATATTTGGTTAACTGGTGCAACCCACATTATAGTGCAAAATGGAAAGAATTGGATCAGAGCCAATTTGACATACCTCTTCAATCACTATTAGAGGATAGAACTCTTCAAGTAATACATTCAGAGAATCCCGAAATGAATCTGATTAATATATTTATCGATGCATACAAGTCCAGTCTTCACAGAAAATTGGTCGCTAGAATTTATTCATGCCTACAGTCTGCTAAGAGTTACTCCAAAATGTATCTCAGATCTACAGTGGTGTGAAAAAGTGTTTGCCCCCTTCCTGATTTCTTATTTTTTTGCATGTTTGTCACATTTAAATGTTTCAGATCATCAAACAAATTTAAATATTAGTCAAAGATAACACAAGTAAACACAAAATGACGTTCCCATCAGCCTCAGCTGCACTGTGTTTACTGCTAACTAGCTAATGTTATCATGCTAACATGCTAAAATAAGATGGTGAACATGGTATACATTGTCTGCTAAACATCAGCATTTTAGCACTGACATTGAGAACACGTTAGCATTTAGCTCAAAGCACAGCTGTGTTGAAGTACAGCCTCACAGAGCTGCTAGCGTAGCTGTAGACTCTTAATCTTGATTTGTATACATTTTGATTATGCTGCTTGCATGTTGCAACAGCCATTTTTTGAAAACTGATTCACCTTAATTCTACAAATGAAACATGAATCCACTGAAGGCTTATTTTTTGTATTGTATTTTTTCATTGTTCTGTAAAAGATACAGTAATCCTTTCTCAGTGTAGATGCCAGTAAACTATGATGGCTTTCTTCTAGACTTGTCTATACCCTCAGACATGGCTGCATTACCAACCGGGTAAAGTGGGCAACAGCCCAAGGGCCCCAGACCCTTACATGTGTTAACGTATTTGCGCCACTAAAGTACAATATTAACCGAGGTGGGTCTTGCAGTATTAGCTAATTATCTTGGTGCCCTGTGTCAGATCTATTATTTGACACGTGTCAAACAATAGACCTTTATTATTTTAGTTAATATTGTCCTCACATGTATTGCGTCAGCACAGGAGTTCTGGTCGTTCAGGACTTAATGGGAACTTGGAGGCGGCTGGATACATGTCAGAGGGCGGTAGGTGGGAGGTTAGTGGGGGCTCTTACCAATTTTTTGCCCTGGGGCCCTTTAACAGCTTAATCCGGCCATGCCCTCAGAGCATCAGCCTAAACTGCATGATAAACTGCATAATGTTTTCTTTTCAAATAAATATTAATAAAATAATAAAAGTATTACAGTAATTGAACACTATGTCAAGAGGAAAAGAACTTTGACATGTGCTGAGATATCAGCTCGTACAGTAAATCAAATGCAGTATCACAGGCTAAATGTGGTATAACCAGTTTATTACTGATTACCCAAATAACCACAACAGATGCCTGTGTTCAGTTGTTTCAATTTATTGAACATCTGTGAGACTGGAGAAATTAAAAATTACATATTCAGAACAGGAACGAACTGGAGCGGATGATAAACAGTGGCAAAAATTTAAGCACAATACAAAATAAATTAATAAATAAGTGAAAATATGTAGAAGAGAGATTAGAAAACAAAATTGTTTGCATATATTGTTGAATATTGTTGAGTTTCTTTTTTAAAGGTGTTAAAGCTTTAAAGGCTTAACTGAAATAACTTAACGTAAATTGACTCTTATGAACGTGGAATTTTGCCAGAATAATTATCAAGTTCAAAATATAGTTTAGACTTATTCCTGCCATAGACATGGAAACCAAACAGCACATAAACATAAAACTAATTCATGACATGATCAACAATAAAAGCATTAATATCAGATCAAATATGTGCAGATGAGAGCAGCTCCAAAATAAGTGAAAAACACAAGTACAATTATCAATAACACTTTTATACCGCTTTAAATAAAGGTTAGCAAGGAAATAATTACGTAAACGCTTGAAAGAGATTTATTAGTTATTAGATATTTATAAGGTGAGCTCCAGATTTTTTCTAAATTTCATTTCCCATTTACTTTAGAGAGGATACAGGAACGTAACACAAAAGAGACTGAATGCATTCATACAAGGAACATGCACTCCATAAATACCTGCATAGAATTTCATCAAAACTGCAGACAAGATGTATCAACAGCTCTGTCTTGGGTCTTTGCAATATAAATAAATAAATAATGAGTAAACATCAGAATAATAAGTAAACAACTAAAATAAAAAATGAAATAAAACTGAAAGCAAAAGAAAAAGTGGGAAAAAGGAGTTTGCTGTATAGCTTCCAAGCTTACAGTATGATGTACACAGAGGCGGAAGAAGTACTCAAAACCTTTACTTAAGTAAAAGTAAGAATACAACAATGTACAAGTACTCCATTACTTTAAGTAAAAGTCATGCATTCAAAAGTGTGCTACAGTACAAGTACATTAGTAAGCACAATGGGGTTAAAGTATCAAAAGGCCCAGTGACTGATCAGTGATCAGACATGACTTTATTAGATTGTTGCATAAATAGCATTTTACTATTGTAGCTGCTTGAGGTGGAGCTCGTTTTAACTACTTTTTATACAGTTTGTGTTTCCAAACCTATAGGGGCCGGGGCCCCTACAAAGGGTCACAAGATAAAGCAAGCTGTCAAGAAGAAAAAACAAAGTTCTGATGCCCAAATCCCAAGTTTCAGACTTTTGTCCAATCTTTTCCTTTTCTGTGAAATATTGGATACCTTTACCTCTCAGATTAACTCACAGTTGTTTCAGCGAAGCCATGTGAGCCGTTTAGAGGGGAAATGGCACTTTGGTGGAACTGAAAACAACTCACACACTTCTGAAACGTGACAAGACAGCACACCAAAAAGGCTGGGGAAACAATGCATTGTATTTTCTAACTTCATCATGTATTTTGTATGTAAAATCTTAATCTGAAAAGTCATCAGTAACCATACCTGTCAGTAAAAAGAACAAGATTTGTGGAATAGAAGTATAAAGTAGCATCAATGGGAAATAGGCTACTTAGTTACTTTTCCCCACTGCTGCAGGCCTACTGTTGCCCACTGTTCCTGAATATACAGGACCTTGGTGTCCCAGTCCAGATTAAAGAGACTGTCCCCCGCCTTGTCTACTCAGGAAAGACTGAAGGAGTAATCCGGCTTTAGATGGGTTTGAACAGATTCTTGTGAGGAGCTAAAATGCAGTCTGTTCTTTACGGACAGCTCCCGTTCAGATGTGCTGAGCTCGTCTCGTAACCCAACCTTCGCCTTGGTGTTGGGTCAAATCTACGTGTCTAATGTCACTGACAGAAACACTCTGATGCTTGTGCTACTGGTTTTTAGTTGAGTAGAAAAACAGATCTGACCAAAGGCAGCCTGGTCAGAGGGGATGCTCTGGCGGCCTCCAGCGCCCCTGAGCCGCGCCCCCCCTGAGCCGCCCTGCTCCGCGCGCCCCTGAGCCGCGCGCTCCTGCTCCGCCCGCCCCTGAGCCGCGCGCCCATCCCCCGCGCCCCACTGCGCCCCCCTGCTCCGCGCGCCCCTGAGCCGCGCGCTCCTGCTCCGCCCGCCCCTGAGCCGCGCGCCCATCCCCCGCGCCCCACTGCGCCCCCCTGCTCCGCGCGCCCCTGAGCCGCGCGCTCCTGCTCCGCCCGCCCCTGAGCCGCGCTGTTTGGCTTTTTGCGCAGTGACGTACAAGCGGAAGTGGCGAGCTTTGTTCCGGACACATGGTGCAGGGTGGGCGTGCCCAGGACGCTGATGTAAACACAAAATACGCCTCATCCCCCGTCGGAGAAGTGACAGTGGAGCGAATTGGCGAGATTAACCCAAATAGCTTCGGTTGGTTGGGGAAAAGTGTAATATGCGTTAAGGCGCAGGCAGGCGACGCCATGGACTTCTACATCAATCTGAAGGTGAATTTCAGGGGAAATTCCAAAAATTTCCTCCTGTCGGGATCCGAGACCAAGAGCTGGGAGTCGATGGAGGCCATGGTAAGAGAGGGGGGACTCACGGGGCCCGTTGTCACACACACCTGCTCTGCCTCTGCCACCGACTGTGGCTGATTCACTGGTGTGCCGCACCGGAGTGTGGTGTTAGCCCTTCAGGGGATGGCGGCCGAGCAGCTCCAGATATGCTATCACACAGATGCTAAAGCACTGCCGTCATGCAGCTCGTGTCCTGTGAGCTGTGAACAGTGCCACAGCGGAGATAACCGTGTCAGAAGGGACCGCGAGCCCCCCCCCCACTCCTTACGGGATTACTATAGTGCGTTGTCGTCATGGAAACGCTGTTTAGCCGCTCAACGTAACTGGTGTGAGCAGTTCGAATCGCACGGCCTCCATTAGAGAGGTATTCCGGTGGTCTGTTAGCGGGACCGGAAATACAGGTCCGCGTTGAAAGCGCTTTGCTGCATATTGAACCGTCAGGGAACTGCTGTTTATCCTCCATGTGTTGGGACTGGGTTTATATTAGAGACAGGCCTTTATTTCGTATATTTGATCAGATTTAAGACGTCTTCTGTTTTCTGACCTGTTCCTATTTTAATTTGCTGTGTGCAAACTCAGCACTTCCTCCATGTTTACCTGTTGTCTTGATACATTGAGTATAATGTACTATATATATGTATGTGTAATTTCCACAGCACTAATTCCATCATGTCATAGGCTAGCCCAGTGACCACCACGAGATGCAAAATGAGCACGAAGCGACTGCAAAGAAACAGAGATATTTAAAAGACTGAACCCATCCGGTAAAGCTTGGCTGCCACATGTCGTGTCTACTGATACGACTGTACCGTATCCAGTCTTTGTCAGCACATTCACAATACAGGAATTCTTGTGTTCACAGAACAGTGTTTGTTTGAACACAAGCGCTCAGTTAAATACCTTGTCATGCACATCTCGAACCATGATCACGTGTATACAGTCAGAAACGTGCTTGGTGAAGAAAGAGAAGGCCGGGCAGAGTGTGCATGTGGACAACAGACTCAGTCTGCGTCTGTGGCTGCCTTTCCAACCCATGTGGCTGATGATTCACCATGGATAACACAAGTCGCGTTTCAGGCAGCTGGACTGTTGTTGAGCTGTCACCCAAATGTTGTCTGAATCTCACTCGGTGATGAAAAAATGCGGATGGAAACCCAGCAAATAGTGTAATAGCAAGAGTGTGCACAGATTAATATACCACGAGGTAGCGATCACAGAGGAATTGTACCGAGGCTAACAGGCCTTTACTTGTATTTTCATTATTTTTCTGACACCAGTTTTTATTGCGCATTTTCATTTAGCTGGTATGACAATTAAATACTGTATTACATTATTTCTTGTTACCGAATTACAACCCCCCGCTTTTATTCTGGATGCCAGATGCATATTTTCGAGGTCTCCTTACATTTTATAAAATTAGCGAAGTGCCCGTTTGCCTGTTATTTTCCTTTTTTAAACTTTATTAACAACACACTAATATTACAATATGTCACCAGTTTTAGACAGTTTATTGAGGTGTTCCCAAAACATGAGTCACACCTAAATTATTAATTATAATAATCATTATTGTTATTTCTTCATCATTCATTGAAGGTAGCTAGCTAACGTTAGCTTAATAACATGAAGTTAACAACTGTGCAGGGTTATTCAATACAATTCAATTTGTTTATACAGTGCCAATTCATAACAGAAGTTATGTCATTGCACTTTTCCTATAGAGCAGGTCTAGACCGTACTCTTTATAATATTATTTACAGAGACCCAACAAATCCCACCATGAGCAAGCACTTGGCCACAGTGGCAAGGAAAAACTTCCTTTAAGAGGCAGAAACCTCGAGGAGAACCAGACTCAGGGTGAGAGAGAGAGAGAGAGAGAGAGAGAGATCTTGATTGTTGGAGTGTCTGCTTCAGAAAGAAGAAACAAAAATTGTCCTAGAACTTCTTTTGAAGTTAAGGGGCCTAGGGCTCGGCCCAGACCATGAAAAACAGCCCAAGAGCTTTTTTTGTAACTTTAGCTGAACAACAGCAGCCACTTCCAAATGCTTGATTACAGTTATGCTAAACTACTGTTTTGCTTCCTGTTCACAAAACAGGACAGGAACAGGCCTGCATTACTCACAGAGGATGGTCAAAGAAAGGCTAAGTGCCAACTGGTGAGGAGTTTTAATCCTGAAGTTGTAATTTACGACAGGTCTGGCTTTCACAGACCCAGCAACGATCTGATAAAGGATTTCACTCTCACAACTGGGTGATTCTCTGCGTCACCCTCATCATGAACAACCCATGCACTCAGGGAACAAAGAACGAAGGAACTGACTTTGTAATGCAAAACTGAATGTCTGCTAATTGACATGGTATGTATTGTTAACAATATAGGAAAAATAGGAATCTTTGATTCAACACGCTGATTTTGTTGCAGGAACAATAGAAACTGAACTAACAAGAACTGTTAATCGGTATCTGCTAACCGTAAAAGATAGACAATGTGTTTAGTCTTGTTTAATAGACAACAACGCGAGGAAATTCGAATATGCATGTATATAGCCAATAAGTTGGTCATAGCTTGTAAAAGGACAAACTGCAAGTTGAAATGCCAATTCTGCCACAATTACCCGGAGAATGTGTGTGTGTGTGTGTGTGTATGTATATATATATATAAAAAAAAACTTTGTCCTTCACCCTCCGCGGGTGGTCTCATCCTTCGAGCTCGAGGCCTGGGAGCTTGAGGGTTCTGCGCAGTATCTTCGCTGTTCCCAGTACTGCACTCTTCTGGACCGAGATGTCTGGTGTTCTTCCAGGGACCTGCTGTAGCCACTCCTCCAGTTTGGGGGTCACTGCCCCGAGTGCTCCGATGACCACGGGCACCACTGTCGCCTTCACCTTCCAAGCCTTCTCCAGCTCTTCTCTGAGCCCTTGGTACTTCTCTAGTTTCTCGTGTTCCTTTTTCCTGATGTTGCCATCGCTTGGTATCGCCACGTCAACCACAACGGCTTTCCTCTGCTGTTTGTCCACCACCACGATGTCTGGTTGGTTCGCCATTACCATTCTGTCAGTCTGAATCTGGAAGTCCCACAGGACCTTGGCTTGGTCATTCTCTACCACCTTTGGAGTTGTTTCCCACTTTGACCTCTGGGTTTCCAGTCCATACTCCATGCAGATGTTCCTGTACACTATGCCAGCTACTTGGTTATGGCGCTCCATGTATGCTTTTCCTGCCAGCATCTTACACCCTGCAGTTATGTGCTGGATTGTCTCAGGGGCCTCTTTGCACAGCCTACACCTTGGGTCTTGTCTGGTGTGGTAGATCTGGGCCTCTATTTCTCTGGTGCTCAGGGCCTGCTCCTGTGCAGCCATGATGAGTGCCTCTGTGCTGTCCTTCAATCCAGCCCGCGCTAGCCATTGGTAGGACTTCTTGATATCAGCCTCTTCAGTTATGTTCGGTGGTACATCCCATGTAGGGTTTGTCCTCCCATGATGGTCCTTCCTCCAGCACGTCTTCCTCTGTTCCCCATTGCCTGAGATATATATATATATATATATATATATATATATGTGTGTGTGTGTGTATATATATATATATATATATATATATATATATATATATATATATATATATGTGTGTGTATATATGTAAAGAGAGAGAGAGACGCGTGTTGTGACTTTATGTGTGACTTCACGGGCCATAGTGACAGATGCTGTGTGTTAACTGCAGTCTGCGGTAACACTGTCTAATATCATATATCATGGGATGATATCATGTGGGTGAGGGTCCACGAGTCTATCATAAGACATGTGGGGTGCCCTCCAGCAGCCGAAATGCCAAGCGTTCCAACATGGGAGCATCAGACATGTGGGAAACTTTATTAATTTGTTAGAAAGAAAAAGGTAACAAAGAAAGTAATTAAGACGAGATTTAGTTGTGGGAGGTATAAAACAAGAAGAAGCCCAGCACATGAAAAGCCCAAAGCTTTCGTGTCCCACCGGTCCAGAAGTCAGCTGGGCCATCAGCCACACGGAACTACAGAAGGCCGGCATCCAGGAAGCTTCTGAGAGAAACCTGCTCCAGTCTGTCTGTCGGCGCCTGTGTTTCCAACACTACAAACGGTAGAAGTAAGAACTCTGGCAAAGGCTGCCACCACGTCTCCGTGAGCGGAGATGTTCTCAGCCTTCTGCCTGCTGCCAGAGAGAGAGAACGAGACAGATCAGCCGGCCAAGCTGCCTCGTTGGACCGAGCGCATCCGAGAATGCCCGAGAGCTCCAGAGAGCTGGCCCCACGAGTCGACACTGCGTCTCCCTCCCCCTCCAGAGCAACTTCTCCCCTGGCCATCTGAACCACCAGGTGAAACTTGACTTTTCCTGTGATTGGCGGTTGATGCTATAGATTACTAAGAGTGATTAAGAAGGTCAGAAGTAGGTCGTCAAGTATTGCCCTTGTGCTTCCCAACAGTCTTTCAGCTGCTGAACGGTTCATCCATGCGGTGGTCTCTGTGTTTATAGATCTTGCCGAGATATCAGTCACGGCTCTATCTGGTCTACAGTGGTCCTCCAGAGTTGAGACTGAATGAATTCATTGCCTGTGGTTTTCCCTTTTTAAAGGGTGGTGCCCCGAGGTGAATTTAATGCAAGTTTGATTCTGTGGTTTAGTATAAATTTCTTTCTGATAGCCGAACTTCATCTTTTGTGCTAGCTAATGTGTTTACGGTGCATATTTGGTGCCCCTTGAATCTTATTAATTATTGCTACATGTTTTGGTACCCCATGCTACAATAGTCTGAATTAGCCATATTTGCTTGGACATATTTGTAACAGTTCATTAACAAGTGAAACCAGATACAAACTGTAGAAAAGGTTTCAGTCGTAGTCATCTGGACACAAACTAGCTATTAACAGATACTCAGACAGATTCCTTCATGAGGGCGGGGCTTATGTAACACAGAGTAGCTTAAATTTCCAGTTCCCGTCCAATTGTTTCACAATTGAGAATGACTTCCGGATGGGAGCCGAAACGTCTTGATTCTGAAAACAGCGTCCAGACGACTACGACTGAAACCTTTTCTACAATAGAACACTCCTGAACGAATGAGGGACTACACGGTCAGATACAAACTGGTTGATTTGATTGTATTAGTGTTGACATTAGATTTTATCTAGATGTAACTACCATTTATGTTGGCTTTGCAACCATTTTGTCAGCAGTTTGTTGCCACTTCTTTAGTTCTTTCCACAAACTGGGAGATATCGTAATTGAAATTCCTAATTATAATATGACGTGAACATGGCATAACGGTACTAGGTTTGTCCTTTTCATTCCCACAGTTTTTTACAAACCATGATGTTTTGGATATACTTGATTTAAAAAGGCTGAGGGCCTGACTCGTCGTTTGTATGTGCCGTTTGGTTAAATAAGCAGTAGTGAGATGCACAACAAAAGAAACAGTAGTGCTGATATTGTTATTGAGTGAAGTTTACATGAACATGATACAAAAGTTTATCTGCTGATAAAGAATCCAAGGCATCGCTGAGGCCGGAACAAGGCAGTTGGTGACCCAAAATGCCGTTGAGCGTGTCCAACCACTTTGTAGGTTTTTTGGTTTAATTGTGATGCTTTTTTTGGTGTTTTGTCTTATTTTGTCTTTCAAATTTCTTCCCTCCACTGTTTGGCCATTTTCAGGCAGCTCTGTTTGTAGTTATCCTTGTTGTGATCTGACCTGAACAGAGCCCAAATCCCAGGAACTCGTCCCCAGGCAGAGACCTGTGTCAGTGACTTCATGTTACATTATGTTTTACTAAGCTCCTGCTGTGGACAGGGTTTAATAGTGTACCAATGAGCTAGAGAGAGCCTGGAGCCACAGAAAACTGAGGGCAAAAGACCACAAGACCTTTTGAATTTATGCTCCATCTCTCTCGGCCACAGCAGCCTGGGAGAGTTCGTTTGTCTGTGCTGCGGAGTCAGAGACGTCAGACTTGACTTTGAGGTGTTGTTTTACCAGAGTGAGATGCAAGTGGGCTGGTGTACAAGTTTATCTGTTTTTCATTTGACATGAATTGCTGAATAATACTTGCAACATGAGAGAAACAGAGCCACAGTGGGAAGGCTGTCACATCCAGCTTTCAGCCAGTGGAGAGCCCTGAACACTGCTGCCTCTGACTGGCCATCGAGTCCCCACATCTCAGTCTGAGTCACTGAGTTCATGTGTGAATGTTAGGTCTGAAAGTTTACGCCTTAGCCCTTTCTGTCTCTCATCCAAAAAGGACAGCTGACCCATCGCATCTTTCTGTGTGTTTGCAGGTGAAGCGTTCGTTTGGCCTGTGCAGTCTTCAGCTGACCTATTTCGATGAGGAAAACGAGGAGGTGAGAGACTCTGCTTGTTAATGATAATGACGAATAAACAATATCAGATGAAATACACCTGCACACAAGATTTTCTGTCGTCACGGTGGAGCTCTTATTAATTCTTTGTTCTGGACAAGAAACAGAAAATCATGGAATATTTATTTAACATATTCAGTAGTTAAGAGCACTTGTAAGTACTTGCTAAAACAGGAAAAACTAACTAAAATACACTATATTGCACATCTGTTGTGAAAAAATTAATATTCTAAATAGATCTGAATAACACTTCTGTTATTTCTTTCCATCAGCGGGATGTTTGTTTTTTCTAACAGATGCTTGTGTAATAGACTGCTGCGTCTGAAACAACCTGCTTCACTAAAAGTGGTGGACTGGTGACTTAAACTGTGTCACCAAACCAATAACAAGTGAAAACGTTCACAGATTTCTAAAAGAATCTTTCCCTTTCTTCTCGCAGGTGTCCATTAACAGCCAAGGTGAGTAAACATAAAGAGTCATAAGACACAAAATCTCTGAGAGTTGCATATTAATGTAATTTTATTAATGAATGTTTCTGCTTTTATTCCAGTGGAGTATGAGGAGGCATTAAAGGTAAGCTGACTTGAAGTTCCATTATTGTTCACACTTATGGGAAACAAAGAAGTACTACAGTACATTTTGGCTCTGCTTTATCATATGCAAGACCTACATTTTTTGGAGAGGTGAAACGGTTCATCCATTCATTTTCTGCAACTAATCTGGGTTTGAATCAGTGTGGAAGCAGGCTTGGGTCGGGTTCAGGTTTGGTTATTTTCAAATGTAATTTGTCTGACTGGACAAATAGTCTGCATCCACGCATTTCATGTGCTGCAAGTAGTGTAGCCAGTGTGTTGCAGTAGCTTGGTAAACTAATGGTCAGCATAGTGGATGAAGTAAAGCAAAAATCGAACTTTGGATCCCGATTCAGGTTCGAGTCTCAAATTTGGGAGTGCCTGTAGGGTTCAGACGGATCAGGTTTTAAAGACACGGGTAGACTCCTGTCAGCATGAAGGAGCAGCGGTTCTACTCCTTCTATGAGTCCTACAAGCTCCTTTTGGATGTCCAAGCTCCTCACTCTATGACTAAGTGTGAGCCCAGCCACCCTGCAGAGGAAACTTGTTTCGGCCACTTGTGTCCACAATCTCCATCTTTCGATCCCGACCCACAGCTCGTGACCCCAGGTTAGGGTCGCGTTGTCTGGTAAATCGAGAGCTTTGCCCTCAGGCTCGGCTCCTTCTTTACCAAGACAGTCTTAACCCTAACCCAACCTTAACTCTATGTAGACTGATACTTTAAATAGTAACCTTAGTGATACTCAAAGCAAAAACATGGGAATCTCCTGGATTGATTTAATATATTATATATATGTTAATATAGTATGGCCATTGGTTAACTAAGTTTCACATTTTGTTTCTGACAGATTGCAATTTTCTTGTAGTTTTCAATGTCCAAAGGTGCTAAATACTGCGAAGCTTCAGGAGTTGTCATGGAGGTGTCTCCTCTCCAGCAAAGCATTTCTGTTGTTATCAGCAGAAAGACACAGCTTAGTTAAGAAATTGATCCCAAAATGGCAGCAGGTGAGACTAAGCCCTTTACTTGTTTCCCAGAGTGCAGCGAGGCAGGGGAACCGACTGCACATGAACGTGTACGAGACTCGGGGCCAGCCGGCGAGGGTCGCCACCACCAAGGCCAGCGGAACAGAGCCCAAGAGGGGCTTCAGACCCCCACAGCACTGCCCCGCTCTGGCCCAGGTGGTCAGCCGCAAAGTCCAGGCTGCAGTGCCAGAACAGGGCATGGTAAGACCCCAACACGCAGCGGTTCATACTGGACACTGGGCGTTTCTTTGTCCATTTCTCAGTCACGATACCTCAGCTGCCACTGATCAGATTTTGACGAAGAAGAACTATTTTATTAATCCCTCTTGGGGACATTCAGTTTTTTCACTCTGTTGTTATTTTTCATTTACACACAAACAGGCCGCGAAATACACACACAGTCACACACAGGAGATGGCAGAGTGATGGGGCTGCCGCATAGCACAGCACCCCAAGCAGTTGCTCAAGGGCACCTCGGCAGTGCCCAGGAGGCGAACCTCTCCGGCTACCAGTCCACACTCCGTATTCCTCCAATTCCCAAGCCAAGCAATGATGCATCTCACCACTGTACTCCAGTATTGTTGCAGTTACAAGGGTATCACACAAAGCATTTAATTCATAGTGTTTGATTATGCGCTCAGTTGCCAGTTCAGGACGAACACCAAGCTAAAAGTAATGCAGTCTATTACACCAGTCCTGTAATAAATCCTCCTTCGTGAAGGTTCTACTGTTCCGTTTGTGTTGAAACTGTTTTCGAGAGGTGATTCAGCTGCGTTGTCGTTGTGGAGGATATAGCTTGTTGTTCAGTTGAACTGTATTGCGTGTCTACCCTCATTGACATGAGGTGGACAAAAACCCCACCTGTTAGTATAACACAGTACAGTTCACAGGAATAACACCTGATCATTTTGCCTATTTGCTATTTGAAAGTAAAAAATACTAATTTTAAATTGTAAATTTACTACAATTATAACTTAAAATGTTCATTTAGTTAGGGGACTTTGGCTTGGGACTTGTTGGTCTTGACTTGGGACTTGATTGCTACGACTTGAGACTTGCTTGTGATTTGCAAAACAATGACTTTGTCGCACCTCTAGGATGATGCATCTGGGTCTCGGGTTTAATACAGCATTATTGTGATCTTGGACTGTCGAATTTAGGGGAGTTGAAAATGCTAATAATCAAAGGAGCACTCATACGAGTAAACCTCACAGGAAAAAGAGAGAGACACCCCTAAATTGGCATATACGGCTATCTGTTCCATGTGGTCATATTAGACCTGAAACAAATCTAACATATTAATAGTACAGCTGTCAACGATGTGTCATCGGAGCAGCACTGCACTGTGACAGAAATAAAGAGGGAATGGTCTGACATAAAACAATTCTTGAAAAAGCAAAGCAGCCCATGACTAATGTGAGAGGCGTTCAGGGGGACGTGACCTTCACTCATTAGACGAGAGAGTGTTGGCCGGTACAGTAGGTAACGTGTCAGGTGTTATAATGCAGGACGATCCTGGACAGAGACCAGCTGCTGCAGTTAGAGAATTTTCCAACAACTGAACTGTTTAAGTTGCTGTGCCAAAATATGCAAATACAAATCTCAAAATGGCAGCCATGATGATGATGATGATGATGGTGAAATCCAAATTCATTCAGATTAAGGCATAGTGATTCTTTAGACGCACAGCCTGGACCACTCGTGAATGTTGTACCTTAGAGAACATTCTGAGGGAAAGAAAATTAGTGAATGCGGCAAGGTCTGTTAAATCACTTGTGCGTTCCACTGAGGAACAAATCTGTTCCTACCAGGCCCAATGTTGTGTTATCATTGACATCACTTCAACTTATTTTATGGGCTAACAGACAGCAGAAGTTCTGTTAAATCACATGCAGAAATGAATAATTTGAGAGCACTGATTGCTATTGTTTGTGTTAATCCACATTACTTATTTGTGTCCCTGTAAAGTCAAAACTTTAAGCCCTGATAACCTGTCTGGCTCTGTAATGGAGTCGTTAGATTTGTCACAAATTTTCTTTCACACAAAACAAGATTCAGTAACTCAGAAACAATAATAAAAAATGTTGATGATTAGACACATTCATGCTAATGTTGTCATCTTTACACCTTTTTTAATTTTTGAAAATTCTAGGTATTAATAAGGATTAGAAAGTCTAGTGTTTTCATTTTAAAAATGTGTGGAGCAAAGAGATGCCAGCGTGATGAAGGCCTGTTGGTTGATATTTTATGGCTGAGCTCACCTCAGCGCAGTCTCACAGTGCAAAAGCATTGATTTGTGCAGGTTCTGTCTGGGAGAGCAGAACTGACAGAGGGAGAGAAAACCAAAGCAAGTCATACTGACATAGCAAACAGCATAGAAGAGACTGACTGGCTTTGGTCAGGCAGAGAAGACTAGTTCTTGTTCAGTGGTTGGTTAGCGCTGTCTGCAAGTGAATTTAGGACTAAAAAGCCTCCTACCTTAGATTAGGACTGAGAGTTATTTATGAAGCCTCCTGCACTGACTTTCATCGAGGAGGACGACTCCTGGGAGAGAGTATGGGCTCTTTTGCACCAGGCACAAAAACTTACGTTTTGCCAAAACAATCTTTTGATAAGCTCATTTTCATCAATAGATACAGTGGTGTGCAAAAGTGTTTGCCCCCTTCCTGATTTCTTATTTTTTTGCATGTTTGTCACACTTAAATGTTTCAGATCTTCAAACAAATTTAAATATTAGTCAAAGATAAACGTTTTTAAATGAAGGTTGTTATTATTAAGGGAAAACAAAATCCAAACCTATATGGCCCTGTGTGAAAAAGTGATTGCCCCCTAAACCTAATAACTGGTTGGGCCACCCTTAGCAGCAACAACTGCAATCAAGCGTTTGCGATAATTTGCAGTGAGTCTTTTACAGCACTGTCGAAGAATTTTGGCCCACTCATCTTTGCAGAATTGTTGTAATTCAGCCACATTTGAGGGTTTTCAAGCATGAACTGTCTTTTTAAGATCATGCCTCAGCATGTCAATAGGATTCAGGTCAGGACTTTGACTAGGCCACTCCAAAGTCTTCATTTTGTGTTTCCTTGTGTTATCTTTGACTAATATTTAAATTAGTTTGATGGTCTGAAATATTTAAGTGTGACAAACATGCAAAAAAAAAGAAATCAGGAAGGGGGCGAACACTTTTGCACACCACTGTATCTCTCCTCCCACTAAATGTATGTGTCAGTCTCTGCCATGCAGTCTGTGCTGTCTACCTGAGCGTCTCCTCCTGGCGACTGCTGACAGGTTAGGACACCTCCATAGGAGTCACTTCCTAAGTTAAGAAAGTTGATAAAATGCTTTTACAGCTAGTCCTAAAACAGGGACCAAATTGTGTCTCTGAAGTGTTTGATAAATATGGGCTCTTTTTCACAAAAGTAGCCCTTTGTGTAACTCCGCCTGTGTGATGGTTGCAGAACATGTAGTGTGTGATGAAGTAGGTTCATCCTCGTCTGCCTCTGGTTGAGCTACCCCACTTCACTCAGCCTAATATTGGTGATCCTGTATTCAACTCCTGAACATGTCACATGAAAGAGGCTGAGTTCCTAATTACAAGTTGTGTAAAAAACATTTCTTCTGTCTCTGACATAATTATGGAAGGCAAAGTGATTCTACTGATCTATGAAAATGTCTCTGCTGATCTTTATTTCTTGTCTCTTTAATGTAAACTCAGGACTTCTGTCCCTGTCTGGGCCCTGTAGCCATGATGACTCAGTTTTTCCAGTAAGCTGATTGGTCAGTAGTCAGGCTGTTTTCATCTGATACTGGGGTGTCCCTTTAATTTGTGGAACTGTATCACCAAAGTAATAACAAAATGAAACCACGTGAAACCGATTTATGTATATATGTCTTCCTCCTGGTGTCCCTCGTCTCTGATGAACTTCACCTGCTGTGTAGCGGGTTAGGCGTGCAGCATAGGTTAGCGTGGTCAGATACCATCAGAATGATTTGAAAGATGACAGTTATCACATAAAAATTCTACACGAAGTGGCTTCAGCTCCACTTTTCTTTCTGTTGGTGTGGACGACATAATAGGTGTTTGCTGGTGGAATTCTCATGAAGCCTGTATGGTCATTTACATTGACAGTGATGTAACAAAGATGTTGATTTGCAGGTTTTACTTAATGAATATTCTCTTCTTCTGTTGATCAGATGATCATGAAAGATATGAAGGGGACCAAAGAAGAAGACAAGACTCCTCCAGCCTGGTTCACCTCCTACATGGAGAAGGTAAGAACAACCTGATGGAGGAGACAGGTGTCTTTTAGCACAAGTCAGGTTTTCTGCTGGAGACTGAAGAGTGAGCACTGAACAGATGCAACAGAGGCGCAAAAATATACCATCATCTTCCCCCCCTATATCTCTGACACTCTGCCCCCCCTTCGTTCCTCCAGTTTAAGGACCAGGTGGTTCGCGAGGCGGTGGAGAAGATCTGCCGGGAGTTCTCTGGACAGTGCTGCATCCACAAGCCCCTGGGAGGCGGAGCAGGAGGAGGAGGGGGAGGTAGAGGGGAAGCAGTAGGAGGAGCGGAGGCCCAGCAGGTCCCTGAGGTTTCCTCCTCCACTCTGCCTGGAGCTCCATCCTCCTCCACTCCTCCCTGCTCCTCCTGCAGGGGGCAGACCGCCGGAGGAGGCTACCAGTGCAGGTATGTGATGTCGACAGCTAACTTGCTAACTGCCAAGTCACTTTGGAGTAGTAGTTTAGTTACAGAACTAATTCAGTACAACAACAGTACACCACTGTTTTCATTTACTAATTATTTCCTTCGGTTTCTACTTTGCCATTTTTTGACCGCTGTTAAGCCTCCTCATCGCTCCACACACAACTGATGCTTTCGTTTAAGTCACATGTTCGTAATCATTTTTTCTGTCTGTTTCCAGTGGACTTTGTCGTATTTTGTTTTTATCGAAACAAACTTTTCCACCTCAGCTAAGAGTACAAACTATTTGTGAATTTTTGGCATTTCCAAAATGTGCATAAAAACAGGTGGATAAAAGGCCCATATTGAAACTCAACACTTCAATCAAGACGTTTCGGCTCCCATCCGGAAGTCATTCTCATTTGTGAAAAATGGTCTGAGAACTCAGAAATCACAATTGAGAATGACTTCCGGATGGGAACCGAAACGTCTTGATTCTGAGAACACTGTCCAGGTGACTACGGCTGAAACCTTTTCTACGATGGAACACTCCTGGACGAATGAGGGACTACACCGTCTCATTAGCCCAAACCTCATTTTTTCTAAATGTAACCGTTATTTATTTAGACCCAATTAGGCCGAGGTCTCATTTTCGATGGTGCCCTGGTTACATATCTTACATACAATCATTTTAAGATCTTAAAAAATCTTAAATCGCAAAATAAGATTTATCAATCTTCTCATCTCACTCTCAGAAAAAAAGTACATTTCCCCAAAATGATGAAGTATTCCTTTAACCTTAGGCTACTGAAGCGTTTTCATCATATTGCCTAAAAAAATTGACAGGAGTATTATTTTTACCCATTTAGAGGGTTGCTTTTTACATTTTGATACACTACTCTGCAGATAGTCATATCTCTACTATCACTAACGAATGAGTAATACTTGTACGGCGTTTTATATGTTGTCATTGTTTCCAGTGTTCCAAGTCTTAGTAATGTTTTATTCTGTGCAGGTATTGTCAAAGACAAAGTTGAAGTCTTCTAGGTACATAGGGAAACTCAAATCTACTTGTTGAGCGAATGAAAAGAAAGGGCAGAGAGGAGGAGGGTGTGGAAACAGCGTTGACACGACACAGAAATGTTGTCTTTCCCTGATATCTGAAACTTAAAACTGGGAGTCAGATTCTGTTTACCCGACCAGTCTGACTCCAGCCGCTCTGTTTTCTCTTTCCTTGTGTCTCGGCCTCATAGACACATGTTGAATGGCACAGTAACAAGCAGTCCTCAGCTTGTCTCAGTGGACAGTGTTGTAGACTCTGAAGGGTTCTTAGGTATTTTCTGCCTCTGTAGATTTTGAAACTTCTTAGTCATGATGTCAGTTCTTTAGTTGGAATTACCCTTTCGCTCATCTCTCTCTTTCTCCCTTTCATTTTCTACATCTCTGTCTCGGTCTTTCTCCCTTTCCTGTCCCTCTTCTCTCTGTCTCTGGTCAGTGTGTGTACCTCCTGTACTCTGTGCGAGCCCTGCAGTTTCTCTCATGATCCCAGTCACAACCTGGTGAGAGCCAGGACTCCTCTGTCCATCCCGGAGCACGGATCACCTGCCCCGGACCACAGCAGGTACCACACCGCAATTTTGTTAGAATTACTTTACTTTTGTATTTTTTATATTCAATATTGTGTTTATTATTCTGTATCCTTAGATATAAGAGAGTTTTAACATACATAAATCATTAACATATTCAATTCAGACCTTTAACACATTAGCAATGAGACTTACAGCCTTGGGTTGAGAGTGGCGTAGTGTGTAGTGACAGTGTATTATATATTATATTGGATTATTATTACTGATGCATTTTTTTCTTTTAGTTGGCTGCTGTGCAGCTAATTTGAACTATTTATGTACTGCTGGGTAGTTTAATCTATAACATTTTATAAACTCGTGTTTTTAAGTAAAATCTTAATCTGTAATTAACTAGTAACTATAACTGTCACATAAATGTTATGAAGAAAAAGTACAAATTCCCTTTGAAATGTAGTGGAGTACAAGTATGGGGGTGCAGGGCGGTTGTAGTGATGGGACATTTTTTGTTAAGGTTGTCAGTGTCACAGTGGCACACTCTGGCTCAAACCCTGGGGTCTGTTTGTGTTTATGTGCATGATGTTCTCTTAATATCCTTTCCATTTTTGTATGGCTGCTCCCTTTCAGGTTCTACAGGCGAGGTGACCGCAGTTTCCGGAAGGCAGAGAAGCAGCGGCTGAAAGCAGAGAAGCGCCTGCTGAAGGCCGAGGTCAAAGAGATCCGGAAACAGCTGAGGATGGAGAGGCGGGGCATACAGTGGAGCTCCTCACACAGAGATGGAAGCTCCTCCCCCGTCCTTCTGCAGCCTCGAGCCACCCAGCACAACAGCCCTGAGTAGGTTACTAAAAAAAACATGGTCCAAACTAGTTAGTTTGGCGTACACTCGAGAAAAAGAAGTCATTTTCTCAAGTCTCAGTAAATGAAGAAAATGATTCACTAAAAGTCGTAGGTCGTTCAGTGATTCCCAACCAGGGGTATTTGTACTTCTGCAGTTGCCAGGGGGTTTGTGGAAAGGCTGTGAAGTGGCTGAAGGAATTTGAAAAGAATATAAATCACAATTTCAATTTCAATAAAGAAATATTCTCAGACTGAGTGTGCTATAACACCTGAACACCACGTTTTTAAGTGCGTGAAAGCTAGAGAGCAAGCAAACAGTTAGCTAAATAATGGATAAATGGTTGAAATAGACAGCTAAAAGTAATGGCTAAAATGTTTCAAGAGCTAGCTAACTGCTAGCTAAAAAATAATGGATGAATGGTTGAAATAAATGGCGGTGGGGGGGTACTTGAGATCATCTGACAGGGTTGTGGAGTTACAACTGTCCAAAAAAGTTGGGAACCACTGTTGCATATTATGCCAGGTGCACGCTGCACGATGCAGGACAAAAGGACTTTATTTGTTGCCCAGGCGTCCAAAGCGTCCCTGTCCCCTGGTGGTTCCAGCCATGACGGCTGCATTTCTGGACGAAAACCTTCCTGATGGAACCCGACTGCGTCCTGGGACCAAGTTTATCAAGTACTGGAAGATGAGGAACACTGGAACAATCAGCTGGAGCGCGGATACTAAGGTAAAGAACTCTACTGTTGTCCAGGCTACTCTTTTCTTATGTTGTCAATTAAATAATAAAAAGGTTTATCCTCTTGGGAGCACTAGTGTGTTGGGCTTGGTTGACATCATGGTCTATCAAATAGATTTTAAAACCTTTTGTATATACAAGGAAATTAATAACAGTGGTGAGCTTGACATTTTGGGCTTGAAGTGAAATGTCTGAACACTTATTTAAAGACTTGCCATACATTTTGTACAGACATTCATGGTTCCCAGACAATGAATCCTACTCATTTTGGTGATCCCCTAACTTCATTTAATGCCTCAGAACTTAAGTTTCAGAGTGAAATGTCTTGACAATATTTTCAATGTGTCCAATACTTTGGTTTATGACCAAATACCTGCGAAACCAATGACATTCCACCGGCCTCAGCTGTACTGTGTTTGGTGCTGATTAGCAAATCTTATCATGCTAACATGTTAAACTAAGATGGTGAAGATGGTAAACATTATACCTGCTAAACATCAGCATGTGTTAAAACATTGTCAGTGTGAGCACGTTAGCATGCTGACATTAGCATTTAGCTGTAGACTCGTAGGTGGATATTTGCTAAGGATGTATGGCCTTTTTTAGGTGCTAAACAGTTAACTTGCGATTGTCCTTATTTACTCAAGGACTGCACTAAGGTTTTGTGCCGCTAAAATGGAAGAAAAGTGGCACGGCTGAAAATTGGGGCTCATAATGTATTTTCAATATGTATTTTCAATATGTATTTTAAGGCATTCCTGTTTAGAGACGGAAAATATACAAACACACTTGCAATTATGTATAAATGTATAAATACATGTCTTCAACAAATATTCCTAGTTCTGCAGCAGAGAACGCTGTTGTTTGTGCCCCATTACGTCTGCGCTCCAAACAGTCCAGCGTCAGGTATTTTTTAGCTCACTTGATGCATATCAGATGAACTGTAGCATGGCTCATTTACGTCTGTAGTCTTAGTAAGTACCTCGCTGTTTGTGTCACCTGATGGACGTCAGTCCGGTCTTCTCTCTGTCAGCTCTGTGTTTGGTCTCCAGCAGCTGCTGAGGGAAACATCTGGCTCTTTAGCAGCTAGATGCTCCGCTATGTTCAGCAGCTGCTGAGGGAAACATCTGGCTCTTTAGCTGCTAGATGCTCCGCTATGTTCAGCAGCTACCCTCTGACTGCGTCTGTCTGCTGTTTGCTGCTGAGCAGCTTGTGTTCAGAGGCTTTTTACAGCTTCTTCTCTGGAACCAGCCGCCTGCTGCTGCTGAAGACAACACAGTGAGAGTGATGAGCCTGAACCCAAACCGTAAAGTTGCAGGCAGTAAAACCAAAACAATAAGCTGAAAGATGTTAAAAGGCTCCAAAGGGAACCGCAAAGTTAGTGATAATTCTCTGTGGGTTCATCACTACCTTTCACATTACATATAGTCATTTGACCCCTTGTTCATACAAAAACATTGATTGGTACAGCTTTAGTAAACAAACTTATTTCTGCTGCCACTTGTGTTGTAAGAGTAAATACAGTATACAGAACTTAAATAAACTACCACTGATAAGTGATCATCATATCTTGCCTTGTTTGCTTCCTGCAGCTGAAGTTCATGTGGGGAAACCTGGCGGTGGGATCTGGGGACCGTTGGAGAGAGGTGTCTGTTCCCTTCCTCCAGCCAGGACAGGTGAGATGGCAACATGAGGGAAGTTTTCATTTTCACTTATCTTTGGAAAAGTACCCTGGACTTGTCAGCTAGCTCATCCTTCTTGCTTTCTCTTTGTAGCACACTGCTCTGTCATTTGCACTGTATTGTACAGTATACTACTACTTTCTTGATATGTTGATGATCAACAAAATTCTTTGTGTGTGTCTAGGTTGGTATAGTGAGTGTAGCACTGTGTGCTCCCGCTGTGGAGGGCTCCTACACCTCCCACTGGCGTCTGGCCCACGCTGGAGAGCAGTTTGGACCCAGGGTCTGGTGCAGCATTGTGGTCGATCCTCTGGCCCCAGCGCCCATGATGGCTGATGGGATACTGGTGTCACCCTGTGTCACACCGCAGGTAGAAAGAATGGAAACAGAAATCCTGCTTTGCCATGAAAATTAGACAGTGTCAAAAATTAAATAAATGCACTGACGTGAATAAATAAACTACAATCCACACACACATAGTGACATACTGTCGATATGGGTGTGTACAGTATCTAACTGAAATGATTTGACTTTGTCTGCAGGGTAAGAACCCAGTGTCAAAGGACGGAAAAGCCAGTGCAGCATCTAGGGAGCAACCATTAATGTCAGTGGACCAAGAAGAGTACTACATCCCCTCTGTTGACCTGCTCACTGCACAGGTAATAATCTGCAATTATACTGCTGTACACTCTGCACTAAGGCTGCAACAAAGGTTCATTTCTAGGGATGCACCTTTTTCTCCCCCTATACTGATTTTGATACCTAAACTGATGTTGGCCAATACCAAGTACCGATCCGATACCAGTGCTCTCTATTTCCAAAAGGATTGTGCGGCCTTTGCGGCCGCTAAGCCTGCATAACTAAGACCAAAAGAAGCCGTGTAATTCTCAAATCACCCGCAAAGGGTGAGCTGCACCCCTCACTGCGTTGCCAAGCCAATAGTGTCTCGGTGCTCCGGTGCTATTTGCAGGTATGTAAATGAGGTAATATGCATACATTTTGTGCAAAATTGGCCCCTTTCTATGCAAATGAGCCTCATTGTAAAAGAATGTCCAATTCACAAACACAGCGCTAACAGCCACACACAGCTAGAGTGAAATTATTAGCGTCTTCAGAGTTGGTGGTAAGTGAAGCACATTTATAAGAGACGTCACGCCCGGACTTTCCAGTGACCACGGCAGCAGTGATTGTAGCCAGGCGAAGCAATAGCGCATCACAGTACATCATATGCACACAGGTGGCACAGAGACAGCACAATACCTGATATTCACCACGAAGGAATGAAACTGGAAAACAACATAAAACCTGCTGCTGTGAGAAACGGAGACAGTGGTTACGCACTGTAACAGTCCAGCAGAGAGCAGCGTAGGAGAGGAAACAGCTCTTCATTCGTCCAGAGGCATGAGGCACAGTTAAAGCCCCCAAATAACAATCACTCCATACAGAGGGAGTCGTAGGAAAATGAGAGACATCCTGCAGATAGAAATGAATAAAAGAGCAGGAGGAGTTATTAGATAATTAGAATACTTATAATTATAATTAGAATAAGTTCTCTTTCCACATGAGCAAGTTCTTGCAACTGCATTTAGGATTTTAACTACTTTATATACTTCTGGGTAGATTCATTTATAATCATTTATTTGCTGATTATATTTTCAATTCAATTCAATTTTATTTATATAGCGCCAATTCATAACAGAAGTTATCTCATTGTGCTTTTTTTTGTATTGATAATCTGAAAGTGCAAAATATATAGTAACTAAAGCTTTAAAATAAATGTAGTGCAGTAAAAAGTACAATATTTCCCTCTGAAATTCATTTTTTTCAATTTTATTTATATAGCGCCAATTCATAACAGAAGTTATTTCATTGCACTTTTCCTATAGAGCAGGTCCAGACCGTACTCTTTATAATATTAATTGCAGAGACCCAACAAATGTAGTGGAGTAGAAGTAGAAAGTAGCATAAAAATGGAAATACTCAAGTAAGTAAATGTACTTAGTTACTTTCCACCACTGCACACACAGCAGGGGCTGTAAGATTACAGACCTGACAAACACTGCTGAGCTGTCCTCCTACTGTGTCCACAAGGCAGATGGAACAAGCTTCACTGAACAAAATGGCCTGCTTCTACATCTTTTCACCAGAACACTTCGCCTGTGTGTGGCTCTATCTTGTTTCTCAGACCAGCCTGCTTTACAATGTAGCTCCTTAGTGTTAGTGGGTTTTTTTAAAGTCCAGTTGCTAAAAGTTTGTTATTTATAATCATTTAATGTCAGCCCTTTCCTGAGCCATTCCTCATTCATTAAGCTGTTAAACATGTAATGAAACACATTTTATAATAAAATTTGGCAAAATTGCTGAACTTGTCTACATCTACCGTTAGAATAACTATATGGAGAAAATTTTGGCAACGTTAGTCAGTAGCAAAAGTCAAGACTTCAACTCTTCCAGTTTCAAAGAAAAGGTAAAGTGGTAAGCTAACATGCATAAAGCTACTACAGAATTAACAGAGCACGGAACAGAAATCTGTATTTAAAGAAACAGTAAAATACAAAATAAACTTTTGGACACTGGGTCCCTGTGTTAATTGTTTTGTTTTTTATATCAAAATCCCTCTCTTACGTGTATGTTTAATATTTTTGTTGACTCATCTTGCATGTTTCTTATTTATTATGATTAATTGAATTAATTGATGAATCATGCAGTCTATAAAATGTCAGACATGGTGAAAAATGCCCATCACAAGTTTTCAGAGCCCAAAGGGACATCTTCAAATGTCTTGTACAGTCTAACCAACAGTCCAAAACCCAAATATATTCAGTTTTGTAATGAAATGAAAGCTAGAAAAGCAGTAAATTATCACACTGGAAAATGTTTGGCAATGTTTTCCTTGATAAATGACTTAAAGGGGTACTCCAGTGGTTTAGTGTGCACTTCCATAAAGTTGGGGAACTCACGAGAGACACATTAAAAAAAGAATGTTCAAAATCAAAACAGCAGAGGCCAAATTATTTAGACTTTTAATTCCTAGTATCGGTAAAACTCCAAAAACACTGCCTCCTACATTTACCATAATGCAGTTCAAAAGCATCTTTAATTAGCTATCTGTTGTTGCTGATCTCTCAGGATCTTCTATCTTTTGAGCTGTTGGACATCAACATCGTCCAAGAGTTGGAGAGTGTCCCAAACAACACCCCTGCTGGTAAGAAGAGTTCTAGTGGTTTCCAGTTTTTGGCGGTTGGTTCAGGAACATTGATAGCTTGTGTTCAAAACCTGATACTGATACTGCTATATTGTATCAACCATGCGGACGTGTGATATGTTAGCAGAGTGAGGAACAGACAGTGGGACAATAAAATTCTCCACTGATGCATATACAATTGTTGTTACTGTTTTTGGGTTGTTTTTTTTTGGCAATGTCAACAAATCAACAAACCTGTATCAGTGTAACATGTTGGTAACTGTAGGGACAACACTGATAAACAGACTTCAGAGTTCAGTAAATTTCCTGTCTCTGTCGTCTTTTCTCCGTCCAGACATGACTCCGTGCATGTCCCCTCTGCCTCAAGATGGCCACCTGCAGGACAAGAGCAGTCCCTCTTTGGGTCTCATCCAGGAAGAGACTGAAGTCATCAATAGCATCATGGGTAATGGAGTTTCCTATTCATACTTTTTTTAAGGGTCTTGATGGAGTTTTGTTGATAGGTTGGTAAATGAAAGAAAATCCCAAATAGAGCAGGATGAAGTGAACTTCGTAATCTGAAGCCTCATGTATCAAAGCATGCACAGAACAAGTTCTAAATGTTTGTGTAGGAACTGTCCGAACGAACATTTACTAAACATATGTATACACACCTTCACGCAAAGAGCAATGATGAATCTCATCTGTTCTACATCCATCTGCTCTCGCACGAACAGACTCATTTACATACTGAAATGCCTCCAGAATGCTATATATGGTCAACACTTCACTTTGAAAGTCCCAGCAGCCTTAATGTAGAGTTAGTTGCTGTAACAAATGAGAACGATGAAGATGAGAAAAGCATCACAGACTATTAGGCTAAGATACTGTAGCGTCCCGGGAGCAGGCATATAGGAAAGCTTCCCAGCATGCACCAGGTGTCATGGTTTGAGGGTTTAAGTATAGGATTTCCTGTTTTATTTTGAAATGTTCTTTTCCCCTCATGTGTCTGGTAGTTTTCTTCCTGTCTTTGTTTGCTTTTCCCGATATTTTTGATTGTTTGCCCTGCCCTGATTAGTTTCACCTGTGTCTCGTTACTCCCCTCACCTGAGTATATTTAAGTCTGAGTGTTTCCTTTGCTCTAAGCCAGTTCCTCTTCGTCCATGTGTTGAGCGTTCCTGCTCTTTCTGTGTGTTTTCTTGTGTTTTGGACTTTCTACCCCAGTATTTGGACTTTCTGCCAGATTGGATTTTGGATTTTCAGCCTGGTATTTGGATGTGTTTGCCTGATTTGGACTGCCTTTTGGTTTTGATCACTGCCTGCCTCACCACCACGTACGCCTCTTGTTCTCCAACAAATCATTGAACTTTAGCAGTTCTGCCTCTGTGCCTGCGTTTGGGTCCAACCCTTTGTATTCCCAGTGTTCCCTGCTTGACAACCCACGGCACCGGGATAACAGAGTTATGGACATAAGTGTCCTTTCAATGCGTGTTCCTGGATTGTTGCTGCTGTTATTGTATTTTACATTGTCTCCTACAAGTTTCCACTGTTTCCACAGTATTTATTGCCATAGAGTTAGTTATGTGTGAATGCAGTTAGAATGATGGTGTGCACAATTGGTCAAGATCTCTCTACCATGAAAATCAAAGGTTTGGTTGAAATGATGCTACACCTTTTGCTACCCTATAAATATACTGTATAAGGTCAAACCATCTCTATTAACATTTCGTAGCTGAGAACCCACATTTGCCACAGTAATCCATTAATCTGAGTTAAACCACGCGTCCACACATGGCTTGTCCAAAAAAACATAAAGATATAGTATGTAGAGATCATAAATTGCATCAAGTTTTTTTAAGGTAGAGCGAGCAGCATGAAAATAAAGGATATCTCCATAGTCAAGAACAAATTGATGGTCTACTGTACAATCATTTTCCTGTCCTCAAGACAGAAACATGCTTTATTCTGATAAGAAACCCATTTTTATCTACCTGGCTTAGTTAAATCAGTAAAAATGAGTGGTACTGACACATAACACTCCATTGTTAAAGCACACTGATGACAATTGACAGATCATTAACAGATCCTCTGTATCTCTTTTATGGAGCCACAAGTGTTCGGTGATGCAGAGGAACAAGATGAAATAGAGGGATTAAAGGCATCATTTCACTCATAAAGAAATGATTTCCTTGTATTCCAAATAAAAACTGAAATGCATGTCTTCATAATTGACAAGCTATCAATTATGCTCACATGGTTGACAGTAGAGTTGGTTTGTGTGTCTGTATTTAGGAATGAGTTTACCTGTGTATCAGGGGTTTGTTGGTCCTCATGCTCAGCAGGGATTCTAAATGCACGCACATTCTCAAGTGCAAGAAGAAACTGATTAATCTGGTTCTATGCGTAGAAATGAACGCACACAGGGCTGATAAATGAGGTTCCTGGTCTGTACGTCATAACATTTGTTTACCTGTTACTGATCCTCAGATGTCCCTCATGGGCCGGCATCTGGAGCAGAAGGGGGCGGAGTCCCGGCTCAGGAGGAAGGGGAGGATGACATCAGTGGGACTCAGTTTGTTTGTGAGACTGTGATTCGCTCAATGACCCTGGAGGAGGCCCCTGACCACGCCCCTCTGAGAGGGTCACGCCCAGAGACAGGTAAAGGTCCGTCAGCAGGGGTTACAGGTCTGAAGCTGTCCTTTTAAACTGATTACTAGCCTGTTGGTTTTTACATTGTCCTCAAATTTGATTGCTGGATTTTTGATTGATAAAAGTTTGAGCACAGAAAAATTAAAGTGAATAAATTCATCAAGCATTGTGAGTATGTGAAGTTATCAATTTTCCAAAAATGGATCATTTTGGAACTTGGAACAAATACACTTTGTTAAACCATATATCTACATATCAGTGTGCTTTATATACTTTAAGTATATTCTGATTCACAATATCTGTTATGTGTTTTGCTGCCATGTTCTGCATTTGCAATAGTTGCGTCTTTCCAGAGTATGATAAACCACTTTGCATTGTTTTGGCATCTGATAAACCTTCAAAATCTGGGATCTGTTATTCAAACTGGACTTCCCAGATCGAATTTCATGTCTCACCGATACCTGAGGACTATATTTTCTGGCCACCAGAAGAGGCACTGAGTGCACTGCTGCTGAGCAGCACCTTCGTCTTTGAGCGAGAAATAAATCCTGTCTTTGAATTTACTTGGTATGTTTTGACTTTAATGCAAGAGACCTGTCTCTATTAGAATCAGTCATGTTTCTTCTTACTTTAAACCCAACAGACTTGGCTTGTTTTTTTCACCTTAAAAGTCTCTTGCCTACCATCTTGTGAGTTTATATCTTCTACATTCTCACCATAATGAGTTTTATGAATGCCTGAGAGACTGAAATATCCAGGTTCAATCATACAAATCAGCCCATACAAATATAGCCCAGGAAAAGTTGCCTTTGGCTCTGTTAAATAATGAACTATTCTCCCAATGAATAAGGCTGTTACAAACCAATGTTGAGACAATCAGTTGACTCACCTTGTGAGTAAACTACTGTATGTGAAATCTTCTTTGGCATCTATATTTGATTTGTGTGTTCAGCTCCAGCAGTATTTCAGATTGGAGTTTTTCTTTACTCTGCCTGCATCTGCATGTGTCTGCATGCGAAAGAGAAAAGTATTACAGTACAGTCTCTAACAGTGGACTTCCTGTTTGTTCTCAGTGGTGCGTCCGGCTGCTCAGAGTGGCTCCTCCTCCTCCTCCTCCTCTTCCTGTGTGAAGAGTAAAACAGTGAAAACAGAGGAGAGCCCAGACAGCAGCCCCAGCAGCTCTAAAAGCCCCCTGAAACCACCAGCTACGCTGAAAGCTTCCCTCCCTCCCCCGCTGAAATCCTCCCTGCCTGCTCTCCTGTCTGTGGTCCCGACCCCGGGACCCGGCCCCAGCTCAGCACCGACCCCGCTCCGTGCTCCGCCCAGGGCCTCCACACTGCAGGAGCACACAATCACAGGTGACAGCAGAAAACAGAGAGGCTGACCTCGTGAGAGCAGTGTTTGGCTAAACATTTGCAAGCATATTATTTTGATCTAACAGTTTATTGCAGAGGTGTGGACTCAAGTCACACTTGAGTCATTAATCTGATGACATGACTAGACTTAACTTGACAAAATCTTGCAATGCAACATTGACTCAAAGTTGACACTTGACTCATTGACTGAAAGTTATAATCCTTAAGATTTCAGTCCTGGTTGATTTGGCAACTCCTGTGGTTACTGGTGGTAACAGCAAGTGTGGTTTAATACTTCAGGTCCTAGAATTATGGAGGCAGCAAACACTCCTTGAATAGTTACTTAATGTATGTCAGTTGTGTCTGTTTACACGGCAGCCAAACAAAGTCACGATGCTTTAAGGAGGAAGTCAATAATAATTACAACCACGATCTGATTTGATGCTGCACACAGTGCGAGTAGTTTTCAACACAGTAAAAGGTGTGCAGGCTGTTGCCGGCAACTCTTCGTCGAACAGCTCACAGTGGCTGCTCCTGACTCTTCCATTACTCCCTGACAGATTTCAAACTAGATTCAGATTTGATAAAATGTTATCGAACCCCAACCTTAGTCACAGGAATAATATCCCAAGGGACATGTGATCATTTTGCTTTTAAATGTATTTTATTTTGAAAGTCATAAATACAAATGCTTTAAAAAATATTTATTATTTCTGTAAATTTACCATACTGTCTCTCTGTTAAGAAAATAGCTAAGGCCTGAGACTTAATAGTGACTTGCAAAACAAAAGGACTTTGTCCCACCTCTGGTTTATTGCATGGGCTTGCAAATCAGGCACTGATTAGTTGGATCTTTCGTACACAAAGACACTTAAATTTCACATACCTGATTGATAAAACACTATTTATATGCAGTTCACTGTGAGACTAAAGAGATTAAATGTTTTTTCCATCACTGTTGTATTGATATTATTTGCCTTTAGTTCATTTGCAATAATGACAACAGAATCAATAAAAAGGGGAAACATGTATTTACTAAAGACATGGAAAATAACTGTTTCTTGTTTTTAAACTAATCAGCCCTATTGATTCTTGAAACTGATAAACCTCACTAAGTCTGAGTGAGAGCTGGAGACTCTATTCTGCATATGCTTTACTTAAAGCAGCATTCCCCTCTGTAAATAACCGGAATGTTAACCCTAAGTTGTACAGGCGAAGCTGAGCAGCATGATTTTTTCCTCATAAGTCGACTACAGTTTTACCCAGTCATACCTCAGTGCAGGGGCGTTTCTTGGAGTTGACAAGGTTAAGCCCAAGGTTAAGGCCAAGCCCAAACCACCTGGGGCTGAGGAGTGGGTGTGTGCGCGCACAGATCGCCCTGCTGTTCTGCCTAAAACACTACTGCCTAAATTTCATTTATTTCATTGTTCTGCATTGTGTGACTACTGCTGTTTGCTGTGTTAGATGCCTGTTCTCTCTTGTTGCTGGCTGACCTGAGAAGTTAAAACAGATACTAACATTAATACTGAAATTTAATATATACTAGCTACTTTTCTGCTCTTGACTACAGTTCTACTACTTATTATTGTGCTATTTAATTTGCAGTATATTTTGTGGTGATCAACAACAAACATAAAACTTGTATTACTGCACTTATCTAAAGACTACTTTCTAAACCTAACACAGCATCTACATATATACTACACACTACAGATAAGGTCATTACCAGTTCAGGGGGACTGTTACCAAAGATGGCTTAGTTACCAATCAAAACTGTCTATGCTTATCTGTTGACAAACAGGGAGATGCAAAAATGATGAGACACCCAGTGCACCACAAAACTGCTATTTACCATGGAGGTGTTAGTAGCAGGAATATCTATAAAGTCTGCAGAGTCTCTAGTTTTGGGAGGTGCCTCAAACGTGCCTCTAACAAACGTAACCCGTTAGAGCCTCTGACAGACAGACAATGTTTTTACTCCCTTTTTTACTTTTTACAACTTCTTTTTACACTGTACAGTGTCCTTAGGTTTGTGAAAGGCACTTTCAAATTCTAATTTATTTCAAATGTATTATGATTATTGTAACACTCAAAGTATTATGAATAGTTACCTTAACATCTTTAATTTTTTTATCTCATAGGCTATTCTGTATTTTATGACTAGATGCTCTTATTGCTGAACTGGTCTGTTTTCTTGTCCAGCACATTTCATTGTACGACGCACACACAGAGCAGAGAAGCCACAACGGACAGGATGAACAGAAAAATACAACCATGACATTACACCTTCTGAATTGACCTTTCTCTCTTTCACTGAACTAAGACTAGCTTAATCGCCTTGTTAACTCATCATAAAACACTTCAAACTTGACAGAAACTAAATGAAACTCACAAAAACCGTCTTGGTTAGTCTTTCCACTGTTCCAACAATCGCCAACTCTGGTTTGGTCGAAATAAATCCTTACAGTTAATTCACAGAGTTAGATGTGAAAATATTCTGGCTCTACAGCTGTTTCTCCTGCTGCCTCTCTCCTCCCGCTGGCCTCTTTGTGCTCGCTGAACGAGAGCCTGTCGCTGAACAGCGGCTCTCACGCGGTCTTCGGAGGCTGACCATTAACGTTAAATTAGCAAAATAAAATGACAAAAGCCAAAACAAGACTAGGCTAGTTTGATGTCACTAGCACGACTATCATTGCTAACGGTTTAGCTGGCAACAGTGCAAAGTAGCTGTATGCAGTCTATGGTATATACCAGTAACTTGTGCTCTGCTCATGTTCATGTAACTTGGAACTCCTACAGACATTTACAGATGTTTTCTTTGCTCAGCATGAGAGGGTGTTTGTGCCACTGCTGTGAAGAATTGAAAGAGCTGTCAGCCATGCGTATTTACACAGGTTTTCCTGTAAACCCTCTCTGATTGGTCTTGCCTTCGCTCCATTACGTTCAATGAATATACAAAATTACAACATTGCCGTCTTCTTTAGTGACAAGCCACACAAAGTGGAGAATTAGTGAAGAACAAAATGAAGACTTTGGAGTGGCCTAGTCAAAGTCTTGACCTGAATCCTATTGAGATGCTGTGGCATGACCAAAATTCCTCCACAGTGCTGTAAAAGACTCATTGCAAGTTAGCAGCAACAACTGCAATCAAGCATTTGTGATAAGGGTGGCCCGACCTATTAGACCTTTAAACAGCATTTTACAACAATAATTTTGTCCAAAGAGTTTTTAAAGTTTTAAGAAATTGCGGTGACGCAGAACTTTATGGCCCTGGTGGTCATTTGCGGTGGGCTTAGAAAATATGCCCCGTATCGTCTGTAAAAGTTTTCTTGATCCCAACACAGGTGAAGGTGAGGAGTCCCACATGGAGAGAGAGAATGAGCCAGAGGAGGAGAAGGAGAAAGAGGGAGAGGAGAAGAGAGAAGGGACGAGGAGTCGCTCCTCCTCCACCTCCTCGGAGGATTACATCATCATCCTCCCTGACTGCTTTGACACCAGTCGGCCACTGGGGGAGTCTATGTACAGGTACATGACTTGTTGGTTTGGCATTAACAGCACTTTGCCATGCAGTTTCAGTTTGTGGTGCCTGCAAAAATGGTTATGTTTACAATAAACAGGCAAGAATGAATTCTACATAAGAGTTATTTTAAAGATTAGTTAAGGCCCTCCAATTCAATTAAATTTTATTTATATAATGCCAATTCATAACAGAAGTTATCTCATTGCACTTTTTCTACAGAGCAGGTCTAGACCGTACTCTTTATAATATTATTTACAGAGACCCAACAAATCCCACCATGAGCAAGCATTTGGCGACAGTGGCAAGGAAAAACTTCCTGTAAGAGGCAGAAACCTCGGACAGAACCAGACTCAATGGTGGGCGTCCATCCGCTGCTGCCGTGTTAGGTTTTGAGAGAGAGAAAGTGAGGTTTTGGGGGGGGGCACAATGCAAATACCACCTAGAAATTTTAAAATAGTAGAAATGTGATTGTAGTGTTAATATTAATAAATTAGTAATAATAGGAATGACAGCAATAGGAATAATAATGACAGTATTAGTAACAGAGCCAATAACAACAACTGTAGTAGCAGTTGTCGAGCAGGAACACGGGGGCAGCAGGTGGCCCACAACCACAGATCTAGTCTCTGCAGCTCCGGAGGCAGAAATACCTGCTGAAAGCGACAGAAGGAGAGAGGAGAGAAATGAGAAAGCACAGAACTACGGGAGAGAGAAGATGTCGAGTTAGTAACATGCAGTAATGGGATAAAAATGCAAACAGATGGAGAGGAGGAGAGAGGAAAGTGGTGCATCATGGGAAGTCTCCCGACAGTCTAGGCCTATAGCAGCATAACTAAGAGATGGTTCAGGGCTCACCTGAGCCAGACCTAACCATAAGCTTTATCAAAGAGGAAAGTCTTAAGCCTGCTCTTAAATGTGGAGATGGTGTCTGCCTCCCAAACCCAAACTGGGACCTGATTCCACAGGAGAGGAGCTTGATAACTGAAGGCTCTGGCTCCCATTCTACTTTTGGAGACTCTAGGAACCACAAGTAACCCTGAAACCTGGGAGCGCAGTGTTCTAGTCGGGTAATCAGGTATTATGAGATCTTTAAGATACGATGGTGCCAGACCATTAAGAGCTTTGTATATTGCCAATATGCCGCTGGAGGGTGTACGTTGTCACATTCCCTTTAATTCCCCATTCTTTGCAGCTCTGCTTTCTCCCAGCCTGGTGACATCCCAGCCAAGACCCCCACAGACCCAGAAACCTCATCTTGCGACAACCTGGGCAGTTCTACCCCAGGAGGGGTGCTGGATGTGGCAGATGAAGCTGCGGTGGCTCCAGGGACAGGGGTGTCGGGCACCAGCAGCGCCAACGACATGCTTTGTACGTCTCAGACGCTGGATGATGAACCGCTGACACCTGAAGTGGTGGCACCGCCTAAAACCATCATCACACCAAGGTCAGTATGAAGGGTGGGATGTAAACACAGAAGCATGAATGTACTGTACATTTTCAACTGCAGGTCTTTATTTATTTTATTTTATTTTTTTATTTAGTGAAATGACACATAAGTACCTGCAACGGCAACAGCAACAAAAAAAATGTTAGGATTGAATATGACTTGAAACTGATGTGATGAGGTACTGCAGTTCTTATGATGTGGGTGGTGGGGGGGGCATGTGAACATGGTAATGAAAGAGGGAATACATAATTGGGTGGAGATGGATTTTTTATGGATGGATTATTTTTTTATTTAGTGAAATGACACATACGTACCTGCAACGGCAACAGCAACAAAAAAAATGTTAGGATTGAATATGACTTGAAACTGATGTGATGAGGTACTGTAGTTCTTATGATGTGGGTGGTGGGGGGGCATGTACACATGGTAATGAAAGAGGGAATACATGATTGGGTGGAGATGGAGGTGAAACGGGGGAGGGGGAAAGTATATTAAAGAAGACTGCAGGCCATTATTCGAAACAGGCTAATATTAGAGACATGCCTTTACTTCTAATTTCCTGTTTTCAAAGTATATTTCATCATATTATAAAATGCCTCCTTGTTTTCTGCTCCCATTTTAACTTGCTGTTGATGCAAACTCATCCCTTCCTCCATGTTTACCTGTTGTCTTAATAAAGTCAGTATAATGTACATTTTGTAATACAAATACTGTTTTATTCACTATTTCTAATAGCATAAAAGTTTTTTTTATCGTTGTCAAGCTACTGTCTATAAAACGCAACACTTCCTTTACAGATGTTTGACATTAAAAGCCTTCCAGCGGCTCAGAGGGCATAATCCCTCCCGTTCTTGGTAGGATAATGTGAAATATTAGCAGGAAGTGTTTAGCGATAGGAAGTAATTAGTGAGTGAAAACAGTATTTGTGACACAGTGACACATATGATGTCACTGGTGGAGTTGGTGCTGTGGAAATAAACATTTTGGGTTTTTAGAGTTTTTTTCACTGAAAACAGCTTCTTGCTACTGCTGGAAACGAGGATGATGAGAGCTGTGAGACTGAACCAAACTTACAGGCCGTAAAACCAAAACAATGAGCTGAAAGGGGCCTAGGAGAGCTCCGGGTGATAATTCTCTGTGGGTTTGTCACTATGAGCGTCATTTAGTAGACTATTGCAGCTTTAATTTTTAAATTATTTTATTTTAAGATTATTTTTTGCCATTTTGCCTTTCTTTTGATAGCGATTGTAAAGATACAGACAGGAAATGCAGGGAGGGAGGGAGAGGGGGTGACATGCAACAAAGGTATGTGGTATGCGTTTTAATCACTCTGCTACTGAACGCCCCAGTGCAGCTTTGAAAATTTACAGTGTTCTTTTGTGGGGGTTTTTTGTGTTTTGGGGATTTCCATAGTGTTTGTTGCACTGGTTGTAAATACTTAAAATGTCTTGCTCTCGATGTTGTACAGTCTAGAGAGCAGTGGAGAAACAGATGTTGACCCTGCTGCTGCCGGGGAAGGAGCAGAGGGCTCCGAACTGTACCAAACTCAGGATGGTAAGCACATCGCTATATCACTGCCAGTGAAATAACAGGACTAAGAGTCCTCAGCCATGCCAGCAGCCCTGTGAGGCTATACTGTCCTTAGGCACAGGAGCTTTTAGTTTCTTCTTATTCATGCTGATACTACCAAAATGTTTCATAGAGGTTGAGAGATAGAGTTGTGTTTTATTTTTGAAACTGGATAGATGATGGAGTCGAGGATAATGTGATGTTTTGCTGACCCACAGCCTCTGGTCCTGAACAAGCTCAGACAGATGATACTGAAGCTACTGAAGACACAGAAGAGGACAACCCTGAGGACCCCAGGTCTCACACACACACACACACACACTTGTACACTGAAAGTATTCAGACCCCTTTAAATTTTTCACTCTTTGTTTCATTGCAGCCATTTGCTAAAATCAAAAAAGTTCATTTTATTTCTCATTAATGTACACTCAGCACCCCATCTTGACAGAAAAAAAACAAATGTAGAGGTTTTTGCAAATTTATTAAAGAAAAACTGAAATATCACAGGGTCATAAGTATTCAGACCCTTTGCTCAGTATTGAGTAGAAGCTCCCTTTTGAGCTAGTACAGCCATGAGTCTTCTTGGGAATGATGCAACAAGTTTTCCACACCTGGATTTGGGGATCCTCTGCCATTCTTCCTCGCAGATCCTTTCCAGTTCCGTCAGGTTGGATGGTGGACGTTGGTGGACGGCCATTTTCAGTCTCTCCAGAGATGCTCAGTTGGGTCTAGGTCAGGGCTCTGGCTGGGCCAGTCAAGAATGGTCACAGTTGTTCCGAAGCCACTCCTTTGTTATTTTAGCTGTGTCCCACTGTAACCGGTCCACCCGGCCGCTCTGTCCCACTGTAACCGGTCCACTCTGTCTCTCTGTCCCACTGTAACCGGTCCACCCGGCCGCTCTGTCCCACTGTAACCGGTCCACCCGGCCGCTCTGTCCCACTGTAACCGGTCCACTCTGTCTCTCTGTCCCACTGTAACCGGTCCACCCGGCCGCTCTGTCCCACTGTAACCGGTCCACTCTGTCTCTCTGTCCCACTGTAACCGGTCCACCCGGCCGCTCTGTCCCACTGTAACCGGTCCACTCTGTCTCTCTGTCCCACTGTAACCGGTCCACCCGGCCGCTCTGTCCCACTGCACTCCTCATAGTTTTTTAACACTCAGAGCTGAAAGAAGCTCTGCAGTCACTTCGGGGATTATTGTCAGAAACACACACCTCACTGAAGATAAAAGTTCCTTGATGAACGCCGGGTGGTTCATTAAACCAGTGACTAATTCGGGTGGTGCAACCTTTTTTTGTTAAAGATACCGAGATACAATAATGCTAACCATAATCATACCCCATTTTATTGCATTGTTGTGCATTTTTGTATTGTTCATTAAGTGCTAACCCTGGTGTGGGTGCAACCGCTGTTCCTCCCCCCGCAACCCCCCACCCGACACTCGGCCAGTGAACGTTTCCATGTAGAACACGAGTGTCACCTCTGTGGAGCTCTGCGCTCCTGCAGCCACAGACACACCAGCAGCTTCCTCTCTGCTGCAGCTGCGGATTTGGCTGCTTTCGTCTGTTGCCACCATCGTCTGGATATGAAGATATAATATATACAGTCTATTGTTCTCACGTGGTTTATCAGAACTTTTTCATCTGCCTTTTGTTTTTACTCTGTAACGGATGCAACTTGAAATGTAGCGAAGTGCAATACTTGTGATTACAAGTACTTACGTAACAGTAAAATTAAATTTTTTTTTTAAATACTCCAAAAAAGTACACAAAAAGCAACTTTGTTACAGTCATTACTTCCACCCCACAAATGCAGTACAAATCTCAGTATATTTATATCATCATACATACAATATTATTTCTATTATATTCATATTGATCATACAGTATAAATCTGTAATGTGTTTTTGTTCTCTTATTAGTAATTTACACAAACAAACATGGGAAGCACGATGGACTAGAACTACCAAGTATAACAGCGATGCACCATCGAGTCACCTCACATACAAACAAGCCGCTCTGTCTCACACGTCGCGCGGGTGCTACTCCATTCACCACACAGAGCGATTTTTTCGTGGCACGTGCGACACTGTACAGCCCTGTTATTGTCTGCAAGTATGGTTCTGTTTTGGTGCAAAGTGAATATAAAGCAAATTTGAATCTACTGTAATGACCACATGACCTTGACTGGTTCAGACATGGTTCAGGTGTTTTACAGGCTCCTACAATCTCCTGAAGTCTCATTCCCTGCCGCAACTGAAAAGCTTGAAAAGTCTTTGGGAACAAGATGTGTTGTGTCATTCAGCTTTTCTAATTTAATACATCAGTATTTCCATAGAAAGCTGAGTTAGAGATGTAGCCAAGGCTTTCACATAGCAGTCACATTTTGAACGTAACCTCTTTATTGTCTCTCCTCAGGAACCCAGGCATCACCAGCGGCCTGGTGAAAGGAGCTCTGTCAGTAGCAGCTTCTGCCTACAAAGCCCTGTTCACTGGACAAGGCCCCACACAGGTCAGCAGTCCTACATCTTTGTTGTTCACTGTCCTCTGAAAGTACTGAAACTAGGAATGTCCCCATCGAGTTTTTTTAGATCCAGTCCGTGTCCTTCAATATTAGAAATGATCGATCCGATACTTTTCCAATACAACATTTTCCTGTTGCTGTAAATTATGGATAACGTTTGTTTATGACATCTAACAGGGACGGCTCTGCTTACAGGGGCACTTTGCCGCACATAACTCTCCATAACAGGTTTGGCTGGGGTTGCTGGAGTATAAACTTCCCCAAATCCAATAGAGCAGCTTAAAATAAAATAGCATACAGGACCGGCAGGCCGACAGTGGCTGCACAGTTGATGTGCTGATGTTTTTTTACATAAGCGTACATTAGCGCAGATAAACGCGCTGTTGAAACCACTCCTTACACTTGTGCCTTTATATATGTGGTTTGGAGTGTAAAAAAGAAACTACCACCAAAACTCTTTGTATACAGTGTCTCTCTTTCTACAACCCCATGCACACTGCTACAACATGTGGAGAAATCCAAAGCCAGAGCTGTCGCGCCTAGTTATGGGTGCTATGATTGGACAGCTGCTGTTCTGGGGAGGGGTTTGGTGAATGGCCAGTTGTTAACTTGGTCCATTCATATGTTGCTTGGACATTTGCTTTTATATAGCCGAATCAGTGGGAGGTTTGATGGACTGATGAGATCTTGTTCCTGTTCAGCCTCCAGTGGATGCGTCCACCCAGGACACCATGATGGCCGTGCTGGTGGAGATGGGTTTTGGGGACCGGCTGCTGAACCAGCGGCTGCTGAACAAATACAACTACAACCTGCTGGACGTGGTCAACGAGCTCGTTCAGATGACCGACAATGACTGGTACTCTACACGCTACTGAGGAGAGAGAGAGGAAGAAGTGGAGGAAGAGGGAAAAAAGGAGAAAGAAGGAGATGAAACATGAAATTATGGATGAAGAAAGAAGAAGAGGAAAGACTGGAAGAGAGAGTCATTTCTGCTCATCTACCTTTTTACCTTCCTCCTTCTGCCCATCTCTCCTCAAATTGGTCCAGGATGGATTCCAGCAAACTCTCTGGGATACTGTACTAGACCATCAAACACCCACTGTCTGTAGTATTACTTTGAGCTTGCCTTGATAGTGGCAGGACAGCTGCTTTGCATAGGAATGTAAGAGAGATGAAGAAAGACATGTTCTTTAAGTCCCAAAGGAGCTATGTGTAACATTTCCCATTTCCCAAACTTCTGACCATGTATCCCCTGGGCCCGCTGCAGCCTGCAAAGACGGCATGGCTCCATTTGTTTTGAGAATCAAAGAGAAGTATAAACAGCAAATATGTATTTTAATGTGACACAGTATGCTAACTTGAAGTTGTGTTACCTTCAAATACTAAACAGCTCCACTTCCATGCTGTTAAGGAATGTAACAGATTTTACAGTTAATGTAAGATGCAGCTTAGTGGCTAGCAGCGGTAAATACACCCACATCAAAATAATCATGGTTAGGATTTCTTAGCGTTGAAATGCTACGCATAGTACCTTCGTGCTTTGCCCTTTTGCCCGGGACAGTGACGACGTACAAAGCAGCGAGATAATATCAAGTATCTACATCTGCACTGAAAACACTAGTGGGAGATCCACATCACAGGTCACTTAAGTACCAAGCCATTAACAGCAGTCTCAGACTGAAAATCCACATGGTGTTATGGTGTGCTTTTGCCAGAGCGTTGATATACTTGCTTTTAACTACTTGTTTGTGTGAGCATGATGGTTGCTTTGGAGCGTCTGTTGTGTGCGTTCTCTACATTCTGTAATTATCGCTACACATTCGGCAAGAGGTAGCTAAACCCATGAACAGAATGTGATGCACGGTCAGCGACAACAAAGATGCAACTAATACAGCTTATTGCAGCTTTTTCTGCCACGATCTCAACATTCAACAATATAGTAAACTCGTGGATTATCGCCATGTTTAGTTATGTTCACATTGCACTGAATCCAGAGTTGTCACTGAAGATGAGCCGGTGTGGGCCAAGGATGAATTGTACCTAATCTGCCCTAGAGTTCTGCTACTCTGGCCCAGGTAACAAATGGCCTGGGTCTGGGTAGCAGAACTCTTGGCCCACTTTACGTAGGGTTTGGGCCATTTCTTACGTAAGCTGTAAAGCTTTGGGCTCAGGTGGGTTTGGTTATTTTGAAATGTAATTTATTAAGAAATAACTCTGGCTGTGCCAGTTGTGTGCATCCATGTGTGTCACACGTTGCAAGTAGATATGTAATGCCCAAGACACAGAGTGCGTCCAATGCGTTGCATTAGTCTGGTAAGGTAATAACTTCGATTCTTGGCTCGGGTCTGGGTCTCAAATTCGGCAGTACCAGTTGGGTTCAGTCGGGTCTGGACTTAAAGATGCGGGTACGAGCAGGTTCAGATTTCAGCTTTAGGCCCTTGTAGAACTTCAATGTGCCCCTTCAAGATATACTTTTTACTCATCCAGGTTAGGCTTGGGGGACATGAGTCAATATCAGTTGTCAGCAGTCAGAGATTTTATAGAGGGAACTTTTCTTCAGATCTTTTTAATGTCTCCAGTTGTATTAAATTACTATCACGATGCTGTTATATCGATATTGTGATATAGAATTACATATACCCCTAATCACACAAAGTACAGTACGCAGGCAAGTCTGAACAATGCTGCTTGCGTTGGAGCCTCTGGTCTACGGATTCATGTTGGTAAAAAGCAAGTATATCACGAGCCTTAGAGCTTGGTACAAAGTAATTGTCTGTTCTCATTTAGTTTCAAAAATCTTAGAGTATGACTGCATTATTATTATTATTGTTGTTTGTTTTTTGTTTTATAACTTATGTCCATATCACTGGAGCATATAGGGTTTCCACTCGCCTCTCACTGTACTGTCTGCATTCCCTGCTGTAGATGAGTAGATGACTACTGAAAGCAGAAAACCATTCCCCAATAAGCTTTGGATTTGGAGATAGTGTTTGCACTGAAAAGCTTACAGGACACAGGGACCATTCATTCAAAATACACTTTTTCCTAACATTGCTTTTCCCCTCTTTCACACATTGTTGTCTTGACTTTCAAGCATCCTCCCTGGACCTGTTTGTTGTCTTGAACATGTTAACTGGCTCTCACAATAAGGATTATCTGCGTTCCCTGAACCTCCTGGTCAGACTAAAGGTCTCAGTATGCTTCAGACGAACTAGTTCAAACAGCCTGTGTTTCTACCTGTTCTGATTGGCTACACTCGAAGGCAGGGTGAAAAGCCTGCCATCATAGCCTCCTTCTAGCTGCATCCCTCTGCCTCCCTGATCCGTCTCTAAGAACTCGTGTGTCTTAATGAAAGTCTAGAAATGGGGATACATTTTGACAGCCTCCGCATACCTGGCTAAGCGCTGCTTAAAGTGGGCATTATTGGCGTATTGTCTGTTTCAGAAAGTTACAAAAATTGTTGGACTCATCCTTCTCTGGTTCTGCCATTGGAAAGAGGTTAGACACAGTTAGGGCGCTTCATCTTGTTTGGTTCGTTTTAAACGAACTCCAGTGTGTCCGCCTGCGCAGAATAAACAACCGCACCGAACCGCCTGAACAGGAGGCAAAATGATTTAATGATGGTAGATATGGGATTTCAGCATGAAGCAACATATATGTTTATGCGCAAATCATTTGGTAACCGTGGTAACACATATGCGCTTCAGCACGTGTGCTGGGGGATTTTCTGCGATATATCAGAGAATGAAAAGAAGTTGAACAGAGGTGTGTAAGTGAGACGTAGCAACTGTAATATTGTAGTATAAGGCGCCTCTTTTCCATCCTATTTCTACCTGGTTGTCATTATTCAGATGGGTCTAGTGCTGATGATGCAAGATGACATCACCAAAACTGTCCAATGAATGAGTTACCTCAGTCCATATGACTCCATGTTTACAGCTCTTGGTTTGTTTGGAACAAGCCAGTGTGAACACTAAGTTACAATGGATGTTTTTTTTCTTGGTCCGGACCAAATGAACCAACTACAGATGTGAAAGCAACCTTAGATGATCGTTTGAAGTGTACTGAGGACTTAAGTTAAAAATGAAGACTTTCCTAACATTTTGTTCACTGTCTTTCTCTTGTTTTAACATCACACGTGACTCAGATCTTTACAAATCAGCCTGAGACAAAGCTGTATTTAGTTTAATTAGATGGGGTACACTTAATGACTATAAATAGGATTCAGATGTTGAGTTGAATCCCTTCAGCAGAGCTCATATGTTCATGTTCATTTTGCACTGCTTTCATCTGTTCTGGCTGATACTCCTAAAGGATGTGTACTTCCTTTGGTAGAGCACATGTACAGTACAGTAAGGTCATTCCGAACTTAAACTGGAAAAAAACAGTGTGTAACAATGTGAAAATGTGTGTTTCTTTTCCTCTTCACAAATGTATGAATATATTCAGAACCTCCTAGTTGGAAGCAATGACTCAGTTGACTTCATTAGTTTCAGTTTAAGAGTTAAGATCGTTTAAGGTGTTTTTGCTTTGAATGCTTGAAGGCTGTTTGGAAATGTAAAACGTTAGAGCTGTGGCTGTTGTATTTTTAGGCTTATTGTGTGGTGGTTGAATTCGCTCTGCTGTATGTGTGTTATAGTGTTGTTTGTAAATGTTACCAGATTGATTGTCTTCGTTTGCCAGTGAGAGGACTTGAGGGATTTGGGGTTGGAGAAATAATTTAATAAAACAGCACTTGTTGTAGGATTATTATTCATTTTGTGCTACATGATACATGCTCACTGTCTTTATTAATCCAAAGGCACAAACTGCAATGAAGTTAAAAGGAATAGTTTGACATTTTGGGAAATACGCTTATTCACTTTCTTTCCGAGAGTTAGATGAGAAGATTGATACCACTTTCATGTCTGTACGCTAAATATGAAGCTACCACAGCCATTAGCTTAGTTTAGCATAAAGACAGCTAGCCTGGCTCTGTCCAAAGGGAACCAAATCCACCTACCAGGACCCTAAAGCTCAGTAGTAAGCAGCGGTTACTGCACATAACCCCTGTAAAACAACAGGACGTTTTTACACCTCGGTTTTTGTGTGGGTCAAACAAACTAGTCGCTGGTTTTTGTTACCTTCAGATAGAGCCAGGCTAGCTGTTGCCCCATTTTCAGTCCTTGTGCTAAGCTATGCTGAGATAACTGGCTGTAGCTTTATATTTACTGCACACACACGAGAGTGGTATCAATCTTCTCGTCTAACTCAGCAAGAAAGTGAATAGGCGTATTTCCCATAATGTCGAGATATTCCTGTAAGGTTTAGACATCAGACGTTAGCTTTGACGCTGGGCGATTTCCATCTTTGCAACTCAGCCAAAAACCCAAATATTTCAACTCCTGACAAACTCGACCCAGGCGGAATGCCGAGCATCGGTGGTGAAGATTTGAATGGGACATTTTTCACTTAGCAGTGTTCATTTTACAAAACCAAGTTCTCCGAAAGTAGACACAAGGTTAAGACTAAAGAGTCCCACTGCCATCGACAGTACAGCAGTCCAGTTTTATACAAAGAGACCACTGCTGAGTTCATTCAGCCAGTCTTACCTCCAGTGTAATATGATGTTGAGGGACTGTGAATTGCCAGCAAAATGATGACAAATGGTGTAAAAACAATTTCAACACCTAACCCAAATGTAAACATGTTTTGGTATTATTTAAAGTATTTAAAAAGGAAATGGGAAATTTGACAATGAAAGGCATACAACACAATATATGTTTGTCCTTTTTTGTTTAGTTTTTTCATTGGGGATTTTCTGCTGCCACATATACACAGTTCCTGGGGTCAACTCTGTTACCTGCCATAGATTACCTAAGCTTCACGTCATGTATTCCTGGCTTTTTTGTACATTTTGCATCACATTCACTCAGCTGAATCTCGCTACGGCCCCTTTAACAGACATCGGGTGTTCTGGGTCCCCCGTAGATAATTATTGAAGCCCTGCGGCACATCGAATCCAAACTCCTGCGTGGTGAATTGTAACCTGATGAAGGCGAGTTCCACGTACTGTACTGTGTCATTTTGCTTTAAAGAAACGTGTATGTGTTCCACGAGGGGCGGTCAGGTGAAATGTTTGCATATTGCGGTATAAATACAAGTGAAGTATTTAAGTAGGAAGAGAAAAGCTGGATTGTTTGAGCTTTTTTTCTGTGTTGCACTTTATGTACATGGTTATGATGTACAAATCAATCTGTCTCCAATTAAAGTCATTACACTCATGAGGGATTTGTGGTTCATTTTCCTTTTCAGTAACATGGAGACATTTCAGCGTCACGGCGTCACTGACCTAACGCACCGCCTTTACACAGAACACTTGATGCTGCGAATGAGTCCAGAAATGTGTTAAAAATTCTGATTGGATAATAATTCCCTTTCACTCATGCCTATATACTTTAGAGCACTTTGCTTCTGGGACTGGACAGTCAGTGTTTGTCACCTGAATCCTAGCTTATAACAGACTAAAAAGAAGAAACCAAAACGCACAAGAACAACTATTTGGGGTCGCACTCAAAGGCATCGCAGTGAGGGGAGGAGTACAAGTAAGTCTGCAGGGCCCTAACGTGGGGAGGGGGCCTGAAGAAGCCTGGAATTTAAAGTTCCAGCATCTTATTAGTGTCATAAGTAAATTAGTGGTATAAACAGTTCGTTACTGAGTACTCCGATAACCACTAAAGTGTTTAATGTTTAGCTGTTGATTTAGTCATTTTGAGAATGGATGGATGAAAAGAGGAAGGGGGCCACTGAGATTGATATGCACAGGGAATGAAAATTGGCATTGTCCTGTTACCACAGCCTGTGATACTTAGACATGGGCTCAAATACTTTTGTTGAAAAAGAAGAAATCAATCAAGAAGTCATCTGAAAAATGGAATTTATGGTTCCTTTCCTGAACCAAAACAGACAAAAGGGTAATATGATATGAAAATAATGGGTTTCAGTAGGGGTAAAGAAGTGACATGAGTGATTTTTTCAATGTTGTCTATCAAATTTGTATATAGAAGTGTCCAGCGAGCGTAGGTATACTGAAATGGAGAACATACATTTGAAAATGCTTTGTGGCTCAGGAGGATTTAACGTGATTGAGGAGGAGAGGATGTACTCGGTGGCGGTGTAAAACTGGACCATCATTGTCAGTGGCAGGCTGAATTTCCTCAGTTGCCTGAGGATCATTTTCTTTCCTTGTTTTCACTGATAACAGGGACATTTCCCATGCAGTTTTTGATCTTTAAAATACATAAGACGCACAGTTTTTCTCTACTTTTTATTGGTGTTTTTTCCATTACTGACTAACTGATGTGTTCCTTGCTGATGTTCTGAAGTGTAAACTTGGGTAACACTTTCAATTACAGTCATTTTTTGTACGTTTAAATTGCTGGGGTCAATTTGACCCCAAACATAAAAGACGTCCATTTTAACAAAATAACTGATTTAATTTTGATTTTGACAAAAGAGGATGCAATAAAAGGGTCAGTGTTTCATCCGTAGCTCCCAGGCTCTTCAGTTATGCATAGCCCACTCACATCTTTTAATACACTGTTTAGTTCAATAAAGAAATAGTTTAAACATTACATAAAACATTTAAAAGAATTGTGACGTTTTAAAGACTGACTGAATTAACTTCATTTTGGCCCGTTTTTATAATCTGTACAAATTGCAAACTTCTCAATTTAAAATATAGTATAAAGCCTTTAAGAGAGTCAGCTGACTTTTAAGAGACAAGAAGAAGACCAACTTCCGCTGCTGAACCACGTGATTTCCTGTCAGCTGCGGAGGGCCACCATTTTGTCTGCAGCTAGGGACTATTGGAGACGCGTCACCCGCCAAACATCAGCAAACAAGAAGACATCGTCGCCTCCCAGCAGGAGGAAGATGACGACGCTGTCAACATCTTAAACAGAAGCTCACGGCCAGGTAAGATGTCCGCACAGAGCGAGGAGCACCTGCGGCGGGCGGGGTTTCGAAAAGAACTGCCAAATGTCTCCTACACTGCAGGAACAAACCGTAACGGCAACAGCACATGACCCAGGTTATCTCCGCACTGTGTGTGTGTGTGTGTGTGTGTGTGTGTGTGTGTGTGTGTTAGAGGAGCAGACGCCCCTGATAAGAGACAGTGGTAACGTTAGTTCACGGGCACGTTCAATCTCAAACCGGTTTGCGCCGTCTTGCTGCGGTTTCCGGGTTGAACAACCCAGGCTTCTTTCCACCAGATGAGCTCCGGTTCCTGAACCGGTTCCGTTTAAGAGTCTTTGAACCTCGGTGCTATGAACCGAACCGACCCGGTTTCCACCAGTCCTGAGCGGAACCATTGTTATCAGGGATGCGTCATCAACAGAGGGCGACCTGTAGAACATGCCACGCCCACTTCGGTGCAGGGACCAGGGCTAGTCAGGCCCCAGCTGGGAACCGGCTTTTCGGTCTGAACCGATTCACGTTTGGTCAAAAGCTCTGAACGGTTCAAAATGAAAAATCCAAAACGGAGCCGTTTCCATGCAGGTGGAAACGGGGTGGCAGCTCGCCAGGTAAGAATTCCATCCAGAATAATTCGAAACTGTTACATCGTTGAATTATAAAGAATGAACACATTTATCAAATTTAAAAGGTGTATTAATACCTTAACTCAAGCAGCCCCCCCCACAGTGTCTCCAACAACAGGTGTGTGCTATTCTCCCCAGTTCCACTGAAGCTTAGTTAGAGTTAAGTGTAATCTTTTTTTTAAAATGAGTAACCATGCTTTGATAACTCTGATCAACATAACTGGCATCTCATTGTGACATTTGTCTCAATTAAAGAATTCCAGTACATCAAGTCAAGCTTTAACATGGATTTGCAAAAAGGCTTTTATTTTACTAATGTGTTTACTTTCCATATTGCATCTCACTTTTCATTTTCTTCCTGCTTTAACATACAATTTTCACTCCGAGTTTGAAACGATTCATGTAAAAAGCTTGTTCGTTTGGAAAGCTGCAGTCTGTGCGAGTCCTGTGTCCCTGAATCCCTACAGCGGAGGTGGCGAGTGCAAAGTGGAACCACAGTCACAGTAGCCACATTTATGGGAACTACGCCGGTTGAAATATACCAGACTTTTCCTTTTAATATAAAAATATTAAAGACATTTTTGGATTATTTTATATTTTTTTTATTGGAGGACACATAACTAAAAGGAATAATGAAAAGTAAAATTTAAAAGCCTTTTCAAAATACCATTGTAAAAGAAAATTTTCAGTAATGTACAATCACCAGAAAATAAGAATCGCTGTGTTTAGAATAAGCCCTTTCTATCTACAGAGGGAGCGGGTCCCCTTCCACGGAGGCCGCCATGTTGCCCCGCCATGTTTCTACAGGAGCCCAGATCGGACAAACCAAACGCTGCTTTTGCTAGTTTCGCGGCCACCGTAGTTTCTCCTACAGGCTTGGAAGGAGAGGGTGAGGCGAGCAGTGTTCAAAAGGTTGCAATCTGCAGTTTCACCGCTAGATGCCACTAAATACTGGACCTTTTTAAATGCACATTAATCCATTTCTAAAGCTTTTTAATTGATTATTGATTATAACAATGTAAAAGACTATTAATATTTTGGTGACACACTCCAGACTCCACATTCTGCAGTGAGGGCCTGTAGCAACTAAATTCAGTAACTTCCATATAATGTCAAACCGTTTCAAATAAATGGCCCTTCAAATGACATTACCGCGTTGAATCATAATTTATTACATGTTTGCATTATTATGACTTCATAAATCACACTTTTTCATTTAATGAAATAATAATACTAAAGTAACAACTGAAGTTATGGCCTTGTTCTCATCACTCCATTACCTCATCAGTTAAAAATATGTTACATCCCTTATGAAAATGTTACAGCATTACACGGTAGTTCATCACATGGCAAGCTCTCATTAAAAATCCATGTTGATTGGATGTGTATAACATTCTAACAAGCTGTACAACTGTTCAGGAGGAAACTGTTCTCCGTGTTGATTTGTATTTGTTACAGGCATGCTTGTTTCCTTATCTTCTTGTGTTTGGTTTGCAGGTGTGTTAGGCTTGTGTGCACCTGCACTTTCCCTGCAGGACCTTCACCACACTCATACACACTGATTCAGTTCTACATTTTTCTTTTTATATTAAACAGCATTGTAGTGGAATAGATTTTGGAGCCTAATGTCCTCTTTCCTTCAGTTAAGTCAACTATTTTCTCACCACACCTTCTCCACATGCAGATGCACATGGTTTTAGTTTTTTATTTTTATTTTTAGTGAACATACTACACACTATATCGCCAAAAGTTTGCGGACACCGGAACATTCCACCATATTGCTGAACATGTCATTTCAAAAACATGGGCATTAAAGGATAGGTTCACATTTTTTCCAGTCAGTCTTAAAAACAATTGTCAGGTGCCCATGTGAAGACTGAGACAGGTTTTACTTGTTGCAATGGTTCCTCCTGTCCATACTGGCCGTCAAAAGATCCCTTCTAAAAGTGATTTCAGTGTAAGTGAAGGGGGGACAAAATCTGCAGTTCTCCTTCTGTGCTAAATACATTCCAAAGGTTAGCTGAAGCTAATATGATGTTCAGAAGTCAGAGATAAACAAATTAAGTGGGTGTCTTCCAAAGTTTGTCTTTTTCCTACGAAATCCTCTCTTTGTGTTACTGTCCCTCGGCTCATAAAAACACTGTCCAGGGAACCAAAGACAGGTAGTTTGGTACTAAAGGGTTAGACTGGAAAGACTGTAAGATATCCTCGTTATTCGTCTAACACAGACTGCCAAAACATCATCTTAGCTTCAGATCAACATTGGAATACATTTTTTTCATGGAGGAAGGATTGTGGATTTTGTCCCCCATCCCTTACATTAGAAGGGATATCTTAAGGGCCAGTATGAACGGGGGAATGGTTGCAGCAACCCAAAACTGTTTCAGTGTTCATATGGGCATGTGACTATTGTTTTAAGACAGACTTGGAAAAGTGTGAGCCTATCCTTTAATCCTCTGCTATAGTGTAATGTATAGTGTTCTGTGCTAGTGAGTAGCTGACTAGTAGCTGCAACGTTCTGTGTTTTTTAGGTATGGGGACTGTTCCCAGCAGGTGTGATGATGGCTCTGGGGGGGTGGAATCACAGCACAGTGGGGATGGCCTAGACGATGACAACCGGCCTATAATTGAGAAGGATGAGAGGCGGAGCTCCAACCGGAGACACAGCTCAGGAGAGACAGTGCACTGTCCCACCTGCCAGGGTACTGGACGTATACCCAGAGGTAATACACACACACACACACCTGCTTTAGTCTTTGTTTGGAGTAAGAAGTTCCTTTCATTCTAACCTAGAGTGTCAGCTAACGACTATTTCTATTAATAAGACGTGTCGTCCCTCATTCGTCCAGGAGTGTTCTATCGTAGAAAAGGTTTCAGTCGTAGTCGTCTGGACACTGTTTTCAGAATCAAGACGTTTCGGCTCCCATCCGGAAGTCATTCTCAATTGTGAAAAAATTGAGAATGCTAATCACATGCTAATCAGGTACTGAACAGTGATGAGGTAGATGCAGCCAGACAACAACAGGCCTGATTACTGATTACTGGGCAATCTTGGAAACTATTAGGTCAGTTTCAGGTGAAACTAGCTAATCAACAGATACTCAGACAGACTCCTCCCTGAGGGCGCACAGAGTAGCTTAAATTTCTAGTTCCCGTTCCATTTTTTCACAATTGAGAATGACTTCCGGATGGGAGCCGAAACGTCTTGATTCTGAAAACAGTGTCCAGATGACTACGACTGAAACCTTTTCTACGATATTTCTATTATTGATAAATATGTTGATCATTTTTTCTTTTACTTATGGCCCTTTTTTTAAGTCTATCTTAATACAATACTTTAACCATTTGTAGGTTTAGAGAGTTATTGGTCTCTGTAAAGCTTTGATCATGCTTCAATACAGACAGGAACAGCTATGGACTTGCATGTGGACATGCACATGCCTCTACACATACTACATTCAGGGTCTGCGCGCACATACGCATTCCACAGGTGCACTAGAAAACAAGATGGCGGCCTCACTACAGCAAGAAGACCCTATTTGTTTTTTGTATTTGGCTGAACGAGGAAAAAGTCATAAAAAGACAATGATGTATGTGACCACTTAACAAGATTAGAACCATGAATGTGGAATAAAGTACACATACAGTATACAAAACAAGCATCTAGGGCTGGACTGAATAGTTCGAAGCTTCATTCATAACGTTGACATTTGAATTCTAAATCAATGTTCGAATGTTGCTCAGGGTTTTTTTTTTTCAGCATGTCTATTCATTCTAGGGCTGCCACAAGTAGTCGCAGTAATATTTTTAACAGACGCATGTTTTTTCTTTAATTGTTTTTCTTCAATATGACTAAGTAATTGCTGCATTATGATGACAGCACGGCAGTGCGGGCGTGTTTTATTTGTCTTTTAGAACCTAACCGCTGTGAAACTATCAGAAAATAATGTTTTATTTCTCTGATTCACCGACTTTCTCTTCTACCAGCACTCCCTTTCCTTATTCATTTTATGTAGCTCGACCACAGCGCGCATGCTCTCTCTCTCTCTCTCTCTCTCTCTCACACACACACACACACACACACACACACACACACACACACACACACACACACACACACAAACAAACAAATGAACAATTCAGTTCAATTAACTTTTAATTACAGTAGCACAATGCAAATTCCACATATGATTTTAAAATAATAATAATGTAATGGTAGTGGTGTATTAATGAAACAGTGATGATAATAATAGTAATAAGACTAATAATAATTCTAATGTGGTTGTCGAGCAGTAACATGGGGCAGCAGGTGGGCCACAACAACAGATCCAGACTCTGCAGCTCCGGAGGCAGAAATACCTGCTGAAAGTGACAGAAGGAGAGAGGAGAGAAACGAGAAAGCATAAAACGAGATGTTGAGTTAGTAACGTGCATTAATGGAATAAGAATGCATACAGGTGGAGAGGAGGAGAGAGGTGCATCATGGGAAATCTCCCGGCAGTCTAAGCCTATAACGGCATAACTAAGGGGTGGTTCAGGGCTCACCTGAGCCAGCCCTAACTATAAGCTTTATCAAAGAGGAAAGTCTTAAGCCTACTCTTAAATGTTGAGATGGTGTCTGCCTCCCGAACCCAAACTGGGACCTGATTCCACAGGAGAGGAGCTTGATAACTGAAGGCTCTGGCTCCCATTCTACTTTTGGAAACTATAGGAACCACAAGTAACCCTGCATTCTGGGAGCGCAGTGTTCTAGTCGGGTAATATGGTATTATGAGATCTTTAAGATACGATGGAGCCTGACCATTAAGAGCTTTGTAGGTGAGGAGAAGGATTTTAAATTCTATTCTGGATTTTACAGGGAGCCAGTGCAGAGAAGCTAATATTGGAGAAATATGATCTCTTTTCCTAGTTCTTGTCAGTACACGTGCTGCAGCATCTTGGATCAACTGGAGAGTCTTAACGGAGGTGTTTGGGGCCAAGTACAATAACTTCAGTTTTGTCAGAATTCAGAAATCAGAAAATTGCAGGTCATCCAGGTTTTTATCAGAATACTTTATTGATCCCCGACGGGAAACTCTTTTGTTACAGCAGCTCACTATCATGTAAGTGCACACAGGAATAGAAGTACTAAGCAAAAAATATAATACACTATAATACAGGTCAGAAAATAAATTGAGTACCAAGTGAGTATAAGTATAGAATTAAAATAAGTGTGAAGTACAAAGTGGGTTTACCGGTTGATGATAATAATACGGTATAAAGTAGTAGTGCATGAACTGTCAAGTTAAGTGTAATTTATTAAGATTATAATGAGGCGGAGGATATTGCAGAAATAGAAGTATGAATAAATATCGATAAATAGGGAATTTTAAACTGAAAAGAGTATATTGCACAGCAGTATTAACACAGAATATTGCACAATTATGTCAAGTATTGCAGAGATGTTAATGATCAATGTCCAGTTTAATGACTTAGGGTCATATAGACTTACAGGGAGGACTTAGAGGAACACTTAGAGGGAGGAGTTACAGAGTCTGATGGCCACAGGCAGGAATGACTTCCTGTGGCGCTCCGTGGTGCTTTTTGGGGGGATGAGTCTTCGCTGAAGGTGCTCCTTTTGTTTGACCAGCACGTCATGGAGCGGGTGGGAGACACTGTCCAAGATGGCATGTAGTTTGGCCAGCATCCTCCTCTCTGACACCACTGCCAGAGAGTCCAGCTCCACCCCCACACCCCCTATGTCCTTAAGGCATGCTTGAAGTTTAGCTAACTGATTAGTTTCATCTGGCTTGATCGATAGATATAGTTGGGTATCATCCGCATAACAATTAAAGTTTATTTAGTTTAACATGAAATGTTTAACTTTTGTAGCGCTAGCTCACAGTGGGTGTGATTAGCCTTGTTAAAGACTCCACCTAATATTACTAGTAAATGGGCTAAAGAATGGTGTGATAAACTGATAAGAGTCAGTGGCAGTTAATAATCCTAGAAAACTTGACTAACTTTGAATCATACATTTAGGTATGTGAAGTTCAGTCTAAATTTGTCAGTAGGCAAAATTGTAGTCTACTGTTTGTTAATTTCAGGCTATTCAGTTATTGGTGTTCAGGCAGTAATGAATAATATAATTCCTAAGAAAAAATCCCAAGAGTCGGTCTATTAAAATGTCACTGTATCGACAACCACACTGAGATCAAGAAGAATGAGGATGGCACAGTCCCCGGAGTCGATAGAGATGAGCAGGTCATCATACACTTTCAACAAGGCAGACTCTGTGCTATGGTGAGCCCTAAAGCCGAGAGGCCGCGGTGTAGACAGTGAACCAGGTGAAGTGAAGGTAACGTTTTACTTGAGTTGACGACAAGTAGAGTAAAAAGTTTGCTTTGTCCACAGTTGTTGTTGTTAGAACCACATCTAATAGCGAATTGTTACAAACAAGCTAAAACTGGATTATTGGCCTTGGTGGAGGTCTGCGCTCTCAGTGCCCTTCTAGTTGGTATTATACTATTTGTAGAATTAGATTCCAGTGGTGGCTGCATAGGATTGTTTCTGACTCGTGTGATCCAAACATTTCCAATAACTCCAAGTCCAAAAGTCAAAATTTATTGAAAAAAGATAGATGTGATCATTTCCAAAATTCACATGTTTGTTTCTTTTGTATCTAACTTCAATCCATATTTGTTGGCGTTTAGCCTTTCAAAAACAAAGTTTAAGCCTAAGGCCGCGATTATTATTTCATCATTATTTTATGCCCTTATTGAATTAGTCTATCTACATGTATTTGTTGACGAAACTGACAAGGTATATTAATGAAAGAAAGTTGATTTAATATTAAAAGGCTAACTTATCTAATCCGATTAATCACTTTATTCAAATTTTTTTTGTTCAAGGATTTAAAAAAATAGTTTTAGGGTGAAGACATCATAAAATGTGAAAACAGACTTTTTAAGCTTTATTCAAAAACCTCAATAGAAGCTTTGAATGTAAAAAAAAAAAAAGACATTCGGTACAGCACTACGCGTCCTGTTTACTTTTCTAGTGCATGCGCAGTCAGCTTACTTGCAGTGTGTGCAGCACGCTTGGTCACAAACTGCACGGACCTTATTTTAGACTTATTACACAGAAGTGCAAATGATACGTTAGGTAATCTGGAAACAATATCACCATTAGTCGTTTTTCCACCAGAGAGCACTGACAAGTTTATTTTTACAATATTGTGTTTGGTACATAGTTGGTCACATTTGTTTAATAACCAGATTTAAACAGGGATGTGATTTTTCTGGATTAATCCGGAATTCCAAATTTTCTGATTTGAAAATGTGACCCACGTGATCATGCAGATCCGCTAGCTTCTCTGTCCTCTCCACTGTGCGTTTGACCAAGGGCGGGGCTCAACTCCT